>NC_041388.1:329784437-329887441 GCF_002162155.2 Triticum dicoccoides
AGGGGGGTGGGGGGAGGGGTAGGCAGAGGCCTAACTATAGAGGTAGAACGACTCGTATATGTGTTGAGAAGGAGAGACCCAGCTATGTCTTGAGGGAGATCGCTCGACATCCATACATAACTGAAGGATGGGAAATATGATGGGACAGAGAGAGAGAGAGAGAGGAGAGGGAGAGGGAGGGAGAGGGAGGGAGAGGGGTAGAGTGTTGGATGGGTGATGGAGTTGCTTCTCGAAGATGGTGGGAGAGGCCTACTAGACAAACTGAGGGTGGAACTGCAATGTTATCAATAACAGTGGGGATGTGTTTCTGTGTGTGCCTGTGCGTGATAGATCTGTCGGGACGCATCCATGGATGATGAAGGGGAACCATGTGTTTGGTAAGCAAACCTAACTAGATCGGTAGATCAATTGTTGTTTGTCCGAGGAAGGGAGAGACACAACTAATGAGGTATATCGATTGATGTGTGGGTAAAAATGAGTTATAAGGACCTAGCTAGCTATATGTATAGCGAGAGATCGGTCGGTGTACGTCCATTTGTTAGAGGCAAATAAGGCCCAGCGAGACAGATAGACAGAGAGAATGGAGCTAGGAGGTGGTGCGAGAGGCCCAACTACTAGCTAGATAGGGGGAGTAGTGTGCGGTTGTGAGATCGATGAAAAGAGGGGCAAGAGTTTACACGTGTGTCTGACCATGAGACACGAGGCAAGGACACATATAGGAGGAAATTGAAGGTGTGTGTGTATTTTGTAGGCAGGCATCGCCGGAGAGGTTTATCGATCGGTGTGTGTCGGAAAGGAGTTGTGGAGACTCTGGGAGAATGACCTAAAGAAAAAAATGAATGTGCCTGGTGGATAGAATGCTGAGGGAGGGGGAGGGCGTGTGCATGCACGAGAGAAAGTTAGTGGTAGCTACAAAGGTTAGAGGATTGTGTGGGTGTAAGAGACTAACAAAGATCATAATTTGATATGAAATCGGATTCATATATTTGAATAGGATATCATAGTGTTTTAAACATTGCATGCATGAATATAGCGGTGATACACATGCTGTGCACATGTTATACCATAATGTGATAATGCATGGCATTTGCAACCCATAGCTAAATGCCGAACAATCTAAACCATACTATACATCAAACAATCTCACATTTTATTTGAATTTGTGATAATGTATGGCGTTTGCAGCTTACAACTAAATATCGAACAATCTAAACAATACTATATATCGAACATTCTCACATTTTATTTGAATTTGTGGTAATGTGTGGTGTTTGCAACTCACATCTAAATACTTATAGGCGTAGGGGGCGGGGTACCATACATAATGTGATAAACACATTATACATATGAGACATGGTTTAGATTATGAAGATCTAGCTAGAGCTAGAAATTTAATGTGATTTGAAATCAAAATAAAGTGGATTCAAAAAATCTAGTTCGAGTTCATATAGTACACATAGTTCATATGTAACTCGAGACTAATCATGTGGTGTGCTGTGAAGATAATACACAAACGATGGTTTAACTTGACAATAATGATGCTTGTAGATCTTATTAAAACAGAGAAACGAATTCAAATGCTTTGACTTCACAACAATCTTTACTGTAGATCTTATTCAAATAGAGAAACGAATTCAAATTTAGTTCATATTGAAGCGGTAGTATATACGTTTGGAATGCAGAAAAACATTCATTTGAGTAGTACGTTGCATGCATTATACACGTAGTGAAATATTTTAATTGAACATAACATGATTTCAAAGTTTTGAATGACATTTGTAGTGCTCATTGATTTGGTACAGTACACGTTAGGCTTGTCCAAAAATTTCAACCCGCGCCTTGTTAGCCTGAATATTTAAGATATATCTTTGTCTCGTTGTGTTCCGACAACTCCCTCCATATCAACCCGCACCTTGTTAGCCCGAATATTTAAGATATATCTTTGTCTCATTGTGCTCCGACAACTCCCTCCATCTCAACCCGCGCCTTGCTATTCCGAAATTACAACGCGCGTGAAAACTCCCACCTCCTGTGAAATCCCGACACGCGAAATGCCCGTGGTACCCCTGAACCAAAAGAACCGCCTCAAATCGGTGGGGGTACTTTCGTAACTTACCCCACATTTCGGACAAGCGCGTCTCCAAGCCATGGTTCCCCACTGCCATCCCATCCAGCCACCCATTCGTACACCGAGGCCGCGAAAACCCACGACGAAACCCCAAACCCTGCTCCGCCCGCCACCTAGCCGGAGCCTCTTCCCCGACGACGTCGTCCACAGCAACACCTCAACGTCCCTCATCCACCGTACCGGATGAGGATCCGTCGTCGATCTCATCGTCCCGCCGGTTCAGCCATCCCATCCTCCACCTCCAAGGAGCTGCCCCGACGTTCCCCTCATCTTTCGCGCCACCTCAATTCCCACACCGCCGTCTTCACCTGCACCACCGGAAGAGCATCATCATCACCGTTTCCTTGGATGAAGCTGCGGCCTAATCGGTGCCACCAAAGAGGTTGTACACTAATCGCCACATTTTCTTCTTGATTCGATCTCAAGGTGCTGCCAGCACTCGGTCTCGAGCCGACACGGCGCGGCTCCATCCATGGCGGCGTCGCCGGCCACTTCCTCCACAGTGTCGCTCCCTCAGCGGCGACGTCCACATCAGTAGGAGCTGCTGCTGCTTTAGCGCTCGCTCGTGCTGCTGCTCTGCTCTTGCTCTCGGTCCCCTGCCTGGTCTGCTCTTGCTATTGCTCTTGCTCGTGCCGCTGCTCTCACTCTTGCTCTTGCTTGCGATGCTGCTCCGATTTAGCTACACTTCAGTCAACTGAATCGACTTTTGGGTCAGTCGATTTTCAGGGGGTGGGGGTGGGCTCGCCGGGGTGAAGGAAGAACCAGCCGCAGCGGGGAGGGAGCTCACCGGAGAGGTACCCCACTATCTATCTTAGGGTTCAGGATGGGGGCGGTGGTCGCTGGCGGTGGCGGGGCGTTGGCAGGGCAGTGGCGTGGGGATCGCCGGAGAAAAAGCTCGGCATGGGGGAGCCTAGAGGGATGGCCGGGGCGGCGGCGGACCGGCGATGGGGAGTGTTTTCGGGGCGGGTGGGGCGGCGCACCGCCGTCCGCGGGCGGCGTGGGGCTGCTGTTTGGCCGGTGGTGGCTGGCAGCTCAGGGGGGTGGAGGTTGAAGATGAACCGCAGGCCCTTGATTTCGTATCCAACGGCTGCAAAATCGACTGACTAGAGATGAAAAAGTCAGTCGACCGACGTGTAGCCTCACCTTGCTAGTGCATTCAGTTTCGACAGCAAAATTCAGTTTCGACAGTTAAGTTAAGTTTCGACAATTAAGTTCAGTTTCGACAGTTAAGTTCAGAGATGAGCGGCTGATGTATTTTACATCTAGAAATTTGTGGTTGTGTATTTTACGTCATGTATTGGAGATGCTATTAGAATTCCACTCAGGTTAACGTTGTTCGTTGTCTCTCTTGTCCTGCTTCAGCCTCGGCGTCGTACAACTCACCGGAGTTGCTCCAACGACGAAACCCTCCATCACAGCAGAGCTGTACCTCGGGCTCCATCTCCAGACGCCTAAGATCTTCTTCCCCTCCTCCAACAGCAAAGTCAGCCGGAGCATCCTCACCGGCCAACCCAATCACGCTGAGATCGACATGGCTTCGCCAAAGAGGCTGTACACTTGTTGCATCTCTTTTTTACTCTACATGTTATATATATTGTCCACTGAGCACACGGATTTGTTCCTTTAGTGTCTCCTTGAAAGAAAAAATGTAGGAATTTTAATTTTCACTTGTACTCCTTTTCAAATTCCTATTCATGAAGCACAAGACTAAGAGATAGTAGCATAATAGCATTATAACCGTACATTTTCTTGTGGTTTGACTTAATCTCACCATGCTTCTTTGCATCCTGTGGTCTTCCAATTTTTGTGAATCAAACACCCATATTGGCAGAAATCCTGTGTTTTTAAATTCTCTATTTTGCACGTGCATTCCTATCCTATTCCTGTCTATTTCCTATCCCTGCATTGTTGGAATCCTCCAATTCAAACGAGCCCTTACAGAATTACTTCTCTTACAGATAGCTCCAACAATAGAAGGGTCCAGCACAGCAGGGATCCGACCTCCAGACTGTCTTTCGCCGCCTCATATCTTCTTCCCCGCCGCTGGTAGCCATGAAAACTGCATTACCATCATCAACCGAGCAGATGACCTCGAGGACTACACGGGTCCGCAAGAGAGGTCGCACTCTTCCGCGTCTGCTTACATTATGCATCGCTTAATATTACATGCTACTTTATCGTCCTGTTCACCGACTAGACTTTGAGTCGGCTGCAAACTAATGGTCAAACTTGAGTTTTTAAATGGTTGTGGGGTACATATCGGGGCCACTATCAATAGTATCTATCTACAATCTGGTTAATCTCCGGTGTCTACTATGAGTTTCATGTTGGGTGGGAAACAAACAGTAAAGAATCCATTATCTGTATTTTTTAACTGAAGCCATTATCTGCCTGCTATTATTGGTTTTGGGTCTATCCACAGGTTGCTACCATCACGCTGGATTTCTGCATGCACTCCTTACATAATCTCACTATGTTTTATTCCTATGCATGACAGTTATTGTAAACAATGGAATTGAACATGTAGAGCAAAAGAGACGAGCCTTGCGTGGCAATAAAATTTCATGCGGACATCGCTCCATGGTAGGCGCAAAGGCAGCCCCCTCCACGCATTTCAGACTTTAATCGAGAGGAAGATATCTGTTCTGAGGGGGATTCAGAAGGAGAAGACAACTCCTATTTACCCCCTGAGGTCTTCGCTCTAACTTGGCATGCTGATGTTGGTTATATCATGCACATGGTGTCTTGAATTGCTTACTTTATACATCAAATATGTCATCTGCCTAGTTTAGACATCCTTTGTGCGAATGCCATCTGTTTAGTTTATTCATCGTTTATGTGAATTATGCAACGCCATCTTGTTTAGCCAGGCATCATATATGTGAATTTTGCAATGCCATCCTGCTTAGCCAGTCATCTTATATGTAAATTATATCAGGCCATCCTTTTTTCCGTTACATATTACATTTGTCAACAATGTTAGTACATTCAGCTGCTCTTCATGTGCATCAGCCATTTGACACGGTGATGGCAAATTCTGGAGTGAAAACAAGGTCTTCAGAGTAGACTATGCTATCTGACGAAGCGCATATCTCCCTGGTTATGGATAGCTCCTCAGAGGAGGACTCAGAGACAGATGACCAGTCCTATTCCCCCCCCCCCCGAGGTGTATGCTCTAACTTGGCAGGGTTATGTTGCTCATATCGTGCGTATGGTGTCTCGCATTGCTATGTCATTTGATTAGTTTAGACATGCTTTGTGTGAATGCCACCTGTTTAGTGTCTAATTACCATATATGTGAATTGTGCATTGCCATCTTGTTGCAAGACATTATATATGTGAATTATACAATGCTATCTTGTTGCAAAGGCATTATATATGTGAATTATGCAATGCCATGCTGTTTAGCCAATCATCATGTATGTGAATTATATCATGCTATCATTTTTTTTGTATTACGTGTTCCATTTGTCGACGACGTTTGTATATTCAACTACTCTTCCTGTGCATCAGCCATTTGAAGCGGTGATGGAAGTATCTGGAGTGAAAACAAGGTATTCAGAGCAGACAATGCTACCTGCTGAAGCAAACATCTTGCTGGTTACAAAGAGCTCCTCGGAGGAGTATTCAGAGACTGATGACCAATCCTATTTACCCCCTGAGGTCTATGCTCAAACTTGGCAGGGTTATATTACCCATGTCATGCATGTTGTCTTGCATTGCTTAGTTTTTACATCATATATGGATTGCCATCTGCTTACTTGTTCACTATATAAATCATATATTTGAATTATATCATGCCATCATGTTTACATAGTACATACACTTCATCTATCTGAATTATGGCATGTCAACCCATTTAATAAAGACATCATATAGTTATATCATCTCATCCTGTTTAGTGTTTACAATCATCATATTTTGAATTATGGCATTCTATTCATGAATGTCTGTGAATTATGGCATGCCAACCTATTTAATAAACACATTATATAGTTATGTCATGTCATCCTGTTTACATAGTCTCATATTTTGAACTATGTCTTTCCATCTTTTTTAGTTAGCCATCATAATGTGAAATTGTGTCATGCTATCCTGTTTAGTTAGCCATCATATATGTGAAATTGTGTCATGCTATCCTGTTTGGTTAGACAACATAAATATGAATTATTTCATGCCCTCTTTTATTCCCCACTATCCATTGCACCTGTCTATCATACAATGTCTATACTTTCAATTACTTTTCTTGTTTATCAGCCATTTGAATTGGAGAGCGTGATGGCAGTATCTAAGGGAGTAACAACACGGTATTCAGAAAAGATAGTGCTACCAGTTGATGCAGATAGAACCATGGTTGTACTTGCCCAAGGACCAGATCCACCACACATAACCTAGACTCTCGCAGATTGTACCCCTACCAAGTTGGACAGAGAACTAGCTACACCCCTTCTAACCCCAACCCCGGCAGATAGTAACCCAGTTCCAGTTGACACAACACCTTCTCCACCACAGAGCACCCAAACACGAGCAGATAGTAAGGGAACTGCAGTGCCCAAAGCACAAGGACCACCACTCCGAATCCCAACTCAACGCTTAAAGGAGAAGAAGATTTGTTCTCAGGTCAGGTTCTGTAGCTATGGTTCATACTCCTTTGCTCTTGCATTACTGTATTTACTCATACCAACTATTTTCAAATTTGAAGGATGGAACTGAAACTCCAATGGCGCAACAGGTATGTTCTAAACCTGTTTCTTTAACTGGTTTGCTGTTGTAACCTTCTCTATGTTGATTTCAGTTTCAATTAAATAAACAGTTATGTTCTCATGTCATGCACATTACAAGTGTTGTTATTGCTCTATAGTTACCCACACTTATATTCTGTCTATTCTGCTTTATCTTGAACAAATATTATTTGAACTATGTCTCTATCTTGATTTGGCAACAAAAACTAGAATGATATAGACCATAAAGTGACCATGGTACATAGATATATGTTTGTTTCATGCTGTTATCCCGTCCACTTTACTACTGAACTCATTTACCAAAATGAGTTTCATATACAACATGGTAAACATGTGATGTGTCTGCTTGTTTCTCTTTTAGAATGCGGACAAAATATTGGAGAATAGTACCACGTTATCCAATGGTAAAGGAAGTAATGCCGATAAGGTTCAAGATAGTGAGACATCCCTGTTGGTCTCCAAGAAAGCTGATAAAAACTATCTTGACGACAGTGAGGGAACCCAAAAGTCCTTTCTTGATGTAGTGTTCGAGTTACTGACCACTACTGTTGGCACAAGCTCTTCGAACTCGCTGCCTGAATCAGTTCGTCTTCTTGAGTCTCAACTTCAAGTTGAAAGACATTGATCAGATGTGCTGCGACAGGAAGCTGAAGGACTGAGGAAGTCCCTGCAGAATTCAGATGCATATTTTCTGGTGCAACAGCAAGCGCTGGAATATTTAAGCGCCAAACAAGAGAAAGTTAATAAGCTTGCTAAGCATCTTGCCAGCATTATGGTTACCCAGGATATTGTTTCTTGAGATCTTCTAAAGTGGTTTCAGTTCTGGATTTGTTTTGCTGCGGCGTTTATTTGCGCTGGTCGCCAACTTTGACAACCAGTGTATATGATATGATGCTTTGTTCCCTATATTTGCACTGGTGGCAAACTTTGATGCCAAGTGGATGTAATATGTGTAATAGCTGTGATAACCTAGCGTTAGTTGCTTGCTTATTTATTTCCTTGTTGTCTTGTTTATTTGTTTGCTTGTAGTAATTGCAGTTCTTTTTCCGCGGTTAGCTAGTGGCTGCAATAACCTATTTTTAAAACTAGGCCACAATAACCATGGGCTAATATTTACTGTAGTGACACTGGGCCTCCTACTGGCCGTAGAAACAGTGGGCCTTCTATGGGCCATAGAAACAGTGGGCCTTCTACGGGCTGTAGAAACAGTGGGCCTTCTACGGGCCGTAGAAACAATGGGCCTTCTGCGGGCCGTATCATCAATGGGCCTTATATGGGCCGTATGATCGATTGGCCAAACATGGGCCAAACAGACCGCATTATGGCCGTAAACGGGCTAGAGTTGGAATCGTCCGTTCATGGGCCGACCATAACGGGCCATCGTTAATAGGCTGTATTTGATGATGCTATGAAAACGTCCCAACGTATTAACGGACCACAAACGGGCCGACTGTAACCACCGGCTGAATTTGGCCCACAAGCAGAAAATGACAGTAATGGGCCATAAGTAAACGAATGCTGGAAATGAGCCCAAGAATAAATGGGCTCTGAGAAGGCCGAAAGATAACATGGGCTAGAAACGGCCCAACAGAATAACAGGCCGTTAATGGGTATAAAGTGATACACTGTTCATTACGGGCCAGTTTCACCACGGGCCGTTAATGGGTGTAAAGTGATACGCTATTCATTACGGGCCAGTTTCACCATGGGCCGTTAATAGGCCAAGAGTTACATAGGGCCTCATATGGGTCGAAAGACATCATGGGCCATACATGCGCCAGAAGTGAAAACGGGCTGGAATCATATTGGATGGCCCAGATGACGCTACTGGGCCTAATTCGGATAGGGCGTAATGGGCCTTGGGTTAGCGGGCTGTAAATGGGCTATATGCGAATAGGCCGTTAACAGGCTTTCCATGGGCCGGCCCGCCACCTTTTGACCAAGTCAAATGTGCCGGCCTTTTCACAGGAATGGGCCTCTGTTGGGCCATGCCACGTGTCGACGTGTCATAGGCGCCTTCCATCCAATGAGTGGATGACATCTGTCCCAACGATAAGCCGACACGTGTTTCCTCCAGCCAATGATGATTTTACATGTGGAAAATCCCCATTGGTCGGGGCTGTTAACGGGTTATCGGATCCAAAACCTCACCCGATAGCTTAACGACATTCCGTTACGGTGGATGCCACGTGTCGGTCACCCTTGACGAAAGCACTTCTGTGACGCGTGATTTATCGTCATGGAAGTGGACACTTCCATGAATTTTGGTAATGTCATGGAACACTTCTACGACAGCACAGGTATGACTATCTTGATTCTGTCATAAAATCTTCATGGATGTACATGCATGACAAAAAACGCGACCTACTGTGACAAACACGTATCATCACGGAAGTGTATTTTTTTGTAGTGAGGAAGCTAGGAGTATTCATGGGAGACCCTGCAGCAGGAGGAGATAACGACCATCCCAAGGACTACATCATCATCGACGACACCAACTTGGACCCTAGTGATGATGATTATGAAGACGAAGCTGGAGCAGATATGATGGAGTCTTCTACCGATCAAAATTTCTAGTAGACCACCATACTATTAGTAGTATTTCCCCCATGTATATATTAGTAGTCCAAGCACTGTAAAGATAGTTAGATCGATTGTATGCCCTTGATTGAAATTGTTTTGGTGTGATATGCTTGTGTTTGTCTCATGTGCATATGGGTAGTGCTTTCTCACTAGACCTCATTTCTATTCTAATCTCTCCCCTCTAAACCCATCATATGCCTCCGAGACATGACCCCGGATTGGTCTTCCCATCGGAGCTCACCCAGTTGATCCAACAACAGAATATCCTGATGCAATTGCTAGTCCAGAACCAAGGCAACAACAACAACAATAACAACAACGCACCACCACCCCCTCCAGTTGACAACTTAGCCCGTTTTCTGAGGTTACAACCGTCGGTGTTTTCCAGTAGCACCGAGCCCATAGTTGCTGATGACTGGCTACACAGGATTGGAAGGGAGTTGACCACTGCAGGTTGCACAGATGCTGAGAAGGTGCGTTTTGCCGCACACCAATTGGATGGACCTGTAGCCTCATGGTGGGAGAATTACACAAGCACCTTCCCTATAGCCAATGTTACTTGGGAGCAGTTTCAGCAAGCGTTCCGCACTGCTCATGTCTCAACTGGAGCTATGAGCATGAAGAAGCGTGAGTTTCGCAACTTACGCCAGGGCAACCGTACTGTGGGGCAGTACATGGATGAGTTTAGTAAGTTAGCCCGCTATGCCCCAAATGATGTGGCCACAGATGCCGTGAAGCAAGAGAAGTTTATGGAAGGGCTGAATGATGAGATGAGTATGCAGTTAATGGTGGCGACATTTAACAATTACCAGGAGTTGGTAGATAAGGCTCTTATGATTAAAGGGAAGCAGCAACAGATTGAGAGCCGCAAAAGGAAGAATGGACAAGGGAAGTACAATTCAGGAGCTCAGCAGAAACCTCGGTTCACCCCGAACTCGGGAGGATATACCCATAACCATGGAGGCCATACCCACAATGGAGGAAATTCGCATAACCACAGTGGCCCAAAGAATGGAAATGGGAGTGCAGCAAGCAGTCAGAACCGCTCTAACCCAAGCACACTCGCCAAGAAGGACCAAAGTCATGTTACTTGTTTCAAGTGCGGGGAGACTGGACACTATGCCAATGAGTGTCCTGAACTCAAGAATGGTAATGGCAGTAGAAGCTCTGGGAAGAAGCCCAACCCTTTCAATAAGGGCCAAGTGAACCACGTGAACGTGGAGGAGGTTGAAGAGCAGCCAGATGCAGTTATCGGTAAGTTTTTGGTTAAGTCATTTACCGCTCTCGTTCTTTTTGATATTGGTGCATCACATTCATACATTTCAAGGGGATTTGTGGACAAGTTTAAGTTACCCACCTTAGCCCTTAAGACACCCTTCTTAGTAAGCTCACCAGGAGCAGAGTATATGGCCAGCCGATGGTGCGACCGGATACCCTTAAACATTGGCAGCCACATTTTCCCCTCAGACCTAATAATTCTGGAGTCACAAGGATTGGATGTGATACTGGGTATGGATTGGCTATCGAAGTATGGAGGAAACATTGATTGTGCTAGTAGGTCAATTCTACTCACCACCCCAGAGGGAAAAAGGATTAAGTGTGTATCCAGGCATACCCCAAAGAGGACTCACCTAAACTCCCTCACGGGCGTTGTTCAGGAGGAAGTGCCTGTAGTGAAGGATTACCCGGATGTATTTCCAGAGGAACTACCAGGCATGCCGCCGGATCAAGACACTGAGTTTTTGATAGAGCTATTGCCAGGCACCGGACCAATATCGAAGAGACCATACCGGATGCCCGCAAATGATCTGGAGGAGATTTAGAAACATATTAAGGAGTTATTGGAGAAAGGTTACATTCGACGAAGCTCGTCACCATGGGGAGCCCCAGTGCTCTTGGTTGAGAAGAAGGATAAATCTCTGAGAATGGTGGTTGATTATCGTGCATTGAATGATGTGAAGATCAAGAACAAGTACCCACTACCGATGATCAATGATTTGTTTGACCAGCTGCAAGGAGCTAAAGTATTTTCCAAGATCGACCTTCGATCAGGATACCACCAACTGAAGATCCGAGAATAGGATATACCTAAGATAGCCTTCTCCACAAGGTACGGGTTATATGAGTACATGGTTATGTCATTTGGATTGACTAACGCCCCAGCCAATTTCATGAGCATGATGAATAAGGTGTTCATGGAGTTCTTGGATAAATTTGCCGTGGTGTTCATTGATGACATTTTGGTATATTCTAAGAATGAAGAGGAACACAAGGAGCATTTGCATTTAGTTCTCTAGAAGCTCAGGGAACATCAGTTATACGCCAAATTCAGCAAATGTGAGTTTTGGTTGAAGGAAGTTGGATTCCTTGGACATGTTATATCAGGAGAAGGTATAGCAGTAGACCCTACTAAGGTACAGTCAGTCACTGAGTGGTTGACACCCACCTCAGTTGGAGAGATCCGCAGTTTTCTTGGACTCACGGGATATTATCGGAGATTCATTGAGAATTTCTCTAAGGTAGCGAAGCCCATGATGGAGTTGTTGAAGAAAGGCACCAAGTTCAAGTGGACAGATGAATGTGAGGCAAGTTTCCAAGAGTTGAAGAAACGTCTGGTTACAGCCCCAGTGTTGATTCTGCCGGATATACGCAAGGACTTCCAAGTGTATTGCGACGCATCTCTCTTAGGACTTGGAGGCGTGCTTATGCAAGATGGAAGAGTTGTTTCATATGCCTCACATCAGCTTCGACCGCATGAGTTAAACTATGCCACGCATGATTTGGAGTTAGCAGCTGTAGTGCATGCACTCAAGACCTGGAGACATTTTCTTATTGGAAATCATTGTGATGTGTACACAGATCATAAGAGTTTGAAGTACATTTTCACACAGAAGGAGTTGAATCTCAGGCAGAGGAGATGGTTGGAGCTTATAAAGGATTATGATATGAAGTTGCACTATCATCCAGACAAGGTCAATGTCGTCGCAAATGCCTTGAGCCGGAAGAGTTACGCCAATACCCTCGTAAGCGGAGGATTTACAAAGGAGTTAGTTGAAGATCTCAGGGAGCTATGCTTGGAGATAGTCCCTAGAGGATTTGTTACCGCATTGGAAATTCAGTCGACATTATTGGGGAAAATTCGAGAAGCTCAGAAGGATGATAAGGAAATTGCTGAGATAAAGGAGAAGATGAGCAAAGGAAAAGCCAAGGGTTTTCGTGAGGATGAGCACGACACCTTGTGGTTTGAGGACTGTGTTTATGTACCCAATAATGCAGAGATCAGGAAGTTGATACTTTAGGCAGCTCATGACTCGCCATACTCGATACACCCCGGAAACACCAAGATGTACGTGGATTTGAAGGAGCGTTTCTGGTGGACTGGTATGAAGAAAGATATTGCCGAGTATCTAGCCGTATGTGATGTATGTCAGAGAGTGAAGGCAGAACATCAGAAGCCAGCAGGATTACTGCAGCCTATGCCGATACCTGAATGGAAGTGGGATAAGCTTGGCATGGATTTTATCACCGGATTACCCAGGACCAGATTGGGATATGATTCTATCCGGGTAGTAGTGGATCGTTTGACCAAAGTGGCTCACTTTATCCGAGTGAAGACCACCTATACAAGTGAGAAGTTGGCCAAGATTTATATGACCAGAATCATATGTCTGCATGGAGTTCCAAGGACCATCGTATCAGATAGAGGAACACAATTTACTTCAAAGTTTTGGCACCAGCTGCACCAGACTTTGGGTACCAGGCTAGAGTTCAGTACAGCCTTTCATCCACAGACAAGTGGACAGTCCGAGAGAGTCAATCAGATTTTGGAGGACATGTTGAGAGCTTGTGTGCTCGATTATGGATCTAGTTGGGATGATAATTTTCCCTACGCAGAGTTCTCTTACAACAACAGTTATCAAGCTAGTCTGAAGATGGCAACTTTCGAAGCTTTGTATGGAAGAAGATGCATGACACCGTTAATGTGGGATGAAGTTGGAGACCACCAGCTGTTTGGACCAGATTTGATCAAAGAGTCCGAGGAGAAGGTTAAGTTGATTCGAGATAGACTGAAGGTAGCTCAGTCCAGGCAGAAGAGCTATGCAGACTCAAAACGCAATGAGGTAGTCTATGAAATAGGAGACAGAGCATATCTTCGTGTGTCACCACTGCGAGGAGTTAAACATTTTGGAGTTAAGGGAAAGTTAGCCCCAA
The DNA here is from genome assembly GCF_002162155.2 of Triticum dicoccoides. NCBI lineage: Eukaryota > Viridiplantae > Streptophyta > Magnoliopsida > Poales > Poaceae > Triticum > Triticum dicoccoides. The sequence goes on from NC_041388.1 coordinate 329,798,103, forward strand.
GATTTGTAGGACCATACTGAGTTTTGGAACGTATGGGAAAAGTAGCCTACAAGTTGGAGTTACCTGAAGGATTGTCAGGAGTTCATGATGTGTTTCATGTTTTCCAGTTGAAGAAGTGCCATGCAGAGATGGCCGATATTCCTCTGAGAGATACAGTGCCCCTGGAAGCAATTCAGTTAGATAGTGATCTGACCTATGAGGAGAAACCGGTCAAGATTCTTGAGTTTGCCAGCCGAGTCACATGCAGCAAGGTTATCAAGTTTTGTAAAGTTTAGTGGAGCCACCATACCGAGGATGAAGCCACCTGGGAACAAGAGGATGATCTACGGAAAGACCACCCAGACCTATTTTCTAGCCAACCCGAATCTCGAGGGCGAGATTCACCTTAAGGGGGTAGGATTGTAACATCCCAAATTTCCAACTTGGAATGTTATACATAGGTCATCATATGCATATCATATTTTATTTGCAATTTGGCTTTGTGATCCCAAAATCCTAAGCGACTCAAGGACCCCCGGAGAGAGTTGGGGATTTTATAGTTTTCATATTTGAATTTTCTTAAATATTGAAAAGTGGATCATTTTGGTTTTATTATTTTTCTCTCCGAAAATATTTCATATAAAAATATATGCGAGGAGATAATATGACTTCTCCAAAATAAATGAAATATTGGAGGGAAAATGTTAAAATCAAATAAATTATTTTATTTGATTTTTGTTGCTATTTATTTGAATTAGAAAAATATGCATTTTTCAAAATTGCATTTTTAGGCCAAGAAAATGTTCACTTTGTTCTAAATATTTTATTTAGACGGTGAAAATTTGTTTCGGCATTTTTAGATTTTTATTTTTATTTATTTAGGATTTTTCCTCGATGGAATCTTTTTTAAAAAAATTTGTTCCAGACCGACTGGGCCGAAGCCCAGCCGGCCCACTCCCGCGCCGCCGTCCCTGTCGTGCCCGAGCCGGACTCCACGAGGAGTCCGACCTCGCCGCCGCCTAGTCGTCCCCTCCCACACGCCAGCCCCCCGCTCAGGCCTTTAAAGGATGAGCCCCGCTGCCGCCCGACCCCCACACCACCCCGCCTCCCGAGCCGCGCCGCTCGCCCCGCTACCGCCGCGAGCTGCTGCTACCCCGCCGCGCCGCCGCCACCTGCTGCCTCGCCGGAGCCGCCGTCGATCCGATCCGATACGCTCGGGTTTTTTATGTTTTTAGGTAAAACCACCGGTTTTTCTTTAAAACCCTAGATGCGTTTTTTTGGTTTTCGTCGGTTTATTTATTTAGTGGGCGTTCGTCCGTTCGTTCGTTTTAACGAACGTTGTTCGCTGGTTAGGTTCAGACAGTGAATGTTCGTTCGTTAGTCTTTTCTTTATATTTTATTTTCAGCCAGGGACCTATCCGCGATTATTTTTACCACAGATTAGCCCCTGATCTTCAAACCCTCGCCGTTTCTTAACCGTTTGTCCAAATCCAGTGAAACCAATGCCAAAATCTTCATCTCGAACCCCTCTCTCTGTTTAATCAACTTGAACAAGGTTTTGACAAATTTAAAATTTGGTTTCAAGCAGATTTTTTTTCGAAGTTTTTTTGACCGTAGTTTCAGTTCCGTAGCTCCGATTCGATCGATTCTTTTTGCAAATTGAACCTCTTCAGTTGAACTTTCCGTTTGGATCTTCTTATTTGAAGTTTTACCCTTTCATATATGCTTGAGTGCTCATGTATGCTATTGTTTGTTTGTGGTAGAATTCTCAGAGTGCGCAGCGTGCTACTACGAGTCACTAGGTTTTCCGGATAATCAGCAAGGCAAGTAACACATTGATCATACCCGTTTATTACATAGTTTTCATGCATAGTTTCACCCCTCAAACATTGCATGAGTAGGATCTGTTAACATGTGGGTTTTGGGAAGTAGAAGATGAGGTAGAACCTATTGCCTTTTTATTACCAAACCCTTGGGAGTTACTTCTACGTTATGCTTATATTGCCATGCTATGCTCGTAGACGTGGGTTGGTTTGAGTGTATCCATGACAGATGTGAGATGTTAATTAATGGTTAACTTAAGGTGGATACTTAAACACACATCTGGGTGGATTGGTTGCGGGCACCTGGGGATATACCAGTGTTGTCCTTTTTGGTTCGCCACCCAGGCTCAAAGGGATCATAAGATTATTCATGCTAGACACTTCCGTGTGCAGCCACAAGCTATTATGGGCTCTAGCATAGTGGAGTAAGTTGCATGACCTCTTCCAGTGGTAGGCTAGCAGATGTAGGGGATGTAGGTTGGTACGATCTACCTGGGGTTAGAGTTAATGCTTCTGAAAATCTGTGTCTCGGTCATCCGTTTCTCAAACACCACGTAGTGCGAGAAATCCAATGGAGGAGATCGAGTCTTGTGGGGAAAAGTGCACAAAGCTCTGCAGAGTGTACAAACTAATCATGATTAGCCGTGTCCCCGATTATGGACATTTTGAGTATCTGGTTCTTGGATTATCATGTTGATCTCATCACTCTAAATTAATGTGTGGGGATGTTAATTACTTTTTAATTGGGTTTGAGATGGGGTTACCATACTCAATGTTTATCAACTACCAGGATAGTTAAATAAAATATATTCCTTTGTTATAGGAAAAAATGGCTTTTCGCAAAAACATTATAACCGTCGAGCCTCCACCAGCCTCATATGCATGTAGTGATAGTCTTTACTTGTTCTTTATTCTACTGTGTTATCTTGCCAGCATATTCCATGTACTGACCCGTTTCGGGCTGCAACATTTCATGTTGCCGACTTTTCAGACGAAGAGGAAGGTGCGATAGGTCGTTGTTGTGCACTCAGCTATGCCGTTGGAGTTGATGGACTCACTTTATCTTCCAAGCCTTCCGCTGTTATCGTATTTAGATGGCCTTAAGCCATATTATTGTAATAAGTTCTCTTTTGAGACTTTCAATATAATAAGTGTGTGACTGCTACTCTGTTATAAATCCTTCAAAGTACTGTGTGTGTCAACATTACCGAACCAGGAATGACACTTATGCGCAGAGATTTGACCGTTTGAGGTCGGATCGCTACATCCTCCTCCCTCCCTCCTTTATATACGTGGGGAGGGGGCACCCATAGGCACAATAGACAATCTCTTAGCCGTGTGCGGTGCCCCCTCCATAGTTTTACACCTCGGTCATATCATCGTAGCGCTTAGGCGAAGCCCTGCGCCGGTAACTTCATCATCACCGTCACCACACCGTCGTGCTGACAGAACTCTCCCTCGGGCTCAGCTGGATCAAGAGTTCGAGGGACGTCACTAAGCTGAACGTGTGCAGATCGCGGAGGTGCCGTGCGTTCGGTACTTGATCAGTTGGATCGCGAAGACGTTCGAGTACATCAACCGCGTTACTAAACGCTTTCGCTTTCGGCCTACGAGGGTACGTGGACACACTCTCCCTGCTCGTTGCTATGCTTCTCCTAGATAGATCTTGCATGATCATAGGATTTTTTTTGAAATACTACATTACCCAACAGTGGCATCCGAGCCAGGTCTATGCGTAGATGTTATATGCACGAGTGGAACAAAAAGAGTTGTGGGCGATAATAGTCATACTGCTTACCAGCATGTCATACTTTGATTCGGCGGTATTGTTAGATGAAGTGGCCCAGACTGACATTACATGTCCGCGTTCATGAGAATGGTTCTACCGTCGTGCTTCGCGCACAAGTGGCTAGTGGGTGTCTGTTTCTCCAGCTTTAGTTGAATCGAGTTTGACTACGCCCGGTCCTTGTTGAAGGTTAAAAGAGCACACTTGACGAAAAATTGTTGTGGTTTTGATGCGTAGGTAAGAACGGTTCTTGCTAGAAGCCCGTAGAAGCCACGTAAAACTTGCAACAATAAAGTATATGGCGTCTAACTTGTTTTTGCAAGGCTTGCTGTGATGTGAGATGGTCAAGACGTGATGTTATATAAATTGTTGTATGAGATGATCATGTTTTGTAACAGTTATCAGCAACTGGCAGGAGCCATATGGTTGTCGCTTTATTGTATGAAATGCAATTGCCTTGTAATTGCTTTACTTTATCACTAAGCGGTAGCGATAGTCATAGAAGCAATAGTTGGCGAGACGACAATGATGCTTCGATGGAGATCAAGGTGTCAAGCCGGTGACGATTGTGATCATGACGGTGCTTTGGAGATGGCCATCAAAAGCACAAGATGATGATGGCCATATCATATCACTTATTTGATTGCATGTGATATTTATCTTTTTATGCATCTTGTTTAGCTTAGTACGGCAGTAGCATTATAAGATGATCTCTCACTAAATTTCAAGGTACAAGTGTTCTCCCTAAGTATGCATCGTTGCTGCAATTCGTCGTGCTGAGACACCACGTGATGATCGGGTGTGATAAGCTCTACGTTCACATACAATGGGTGCAAGCCAGTTTTGCACACACAGAATACTCGGGTTAAACTTGACGAGCCTAGCATATGCAGATATGGCCTCCGAACACTGAGACCGAAAGGTCGAGTGTGAATCATATAGTAGATATGATCAACATAGTGACCATACATGATGATCAGACATGGTTTAGTTGATATGGATCACATGATCACTTAGATGATTAGAGGGATGTCTATCTAAGTGGGAGTTCTTTAGTAATATGATCAATTGAACTTTAATTTATCATGAACTTAGTACCTGGTAGTATTTTGCATGTCTATGTTGTTGTAGATAAATGGCCCTTGCTACCGTTCCATTGAATTTTAATGCGTTCCTAGAGAAAGCTAAGTTGAAAGATGATGGTAGCAACTACACGGACTGGGTCCGTAACTTGAGGATTATCCTCATTGCTGCATAGAAGAATTACGTCCTGGAAGCACCGCTGAGTGCCAAACCCGCTGTAGGAGCAACACTGGACGTTATGAACGCCTGGTAGAGCAAAGCTGATGACTACTCGATAGTTCAGTGTGCCATGCTTTACAGCTTAGAACCGGGACTTCAACGACGTTTTGAACGTCATGGAGCATATGAGATGTTCCAGGAGTTGAAGTTAATATTTCAAGCAAATGCCCGGATTGAGAGATATGAAGTCTCCAATAAGTTCTACAGCTGCAAAATGGAGAAGAATAGTTCTGTCAGTGAACATATACTCAGAATGTGTGGGTACCACAATCACTTGACTCAGCTGGGAGTTAATCTTCCAGTTGATAGTGTCATTGACAGAGTTCTTCAATCACTGCCACCAAGCTACAAAAGCTTCGTGATGAACTATAATACACAAGGGATGGATAAGACAAATCCCGAGCTCTTCGCGATGCTAAAGGCTGCGGAGGTAGAAATCAAGAAGGAGCATCAAGTGTGGATGGTTAACAAGACCACTAGTTTCAAGAAAAAAGGCAAAGGGAAGAAGGGGAACTTCAAGAAGAATAGCAAGCAAGTTGCTGCTCAAGTGAAGAAGCCCAAGTCTAGACCTAAGCCTGAGACTGAGTGCTTCTACTGCAAAGGGACTGGTCACTAGAAGCGGAACTGCCCCAAGTATTTGGCGGATAAGAAGGATCGCAAAGTGAAAGGTATATTTGATATACATGTTATTGATGTGTACCTTACTAATGCTTGTAGTAGCACCTAGGTATTTGATACTGGTTCTGTTGCTCACATTTGCAACTCGAAATAGGGGCTACGGATTAAGCGAAGATTGGCTAAGGACAAGGTGACGATGCACGTGGGAAATGGTTCCAAAGTTGATGTGATCGCCGTCGGCATGCTACCTCTACATCTACCTTCAGGATTAGTTTTAGACCTGAATAATTGTTATTTGGTGCCAGCGTTAAGCATAAACATCATATCTGAATCTTGTTTGATGCGAGACGGTTATTCATTTCAATCAGAGAATAATGGTTGTTCTATTTATATGAGTAATATCTTTTATGGTCATGCACCCTTGATGAGTGGTCTATTTTTGTTGAATCCCGATAGTAGTGATACACAAATTCATAGTGTTGAAGCCAAAAGATATAAGTTTAATAACCATAGTGCAGCTTATTTGTGGCACTTCCATTTAGGTCATATTGGTGTAAAGCGCATGAAGAAACTCCATGCCGATGGGCTTTTGGAATCACTTGATTATGAATCACTTGATGCTTGCGAACCATGCCTCATGGGCAAGGTGACTAAGACTCCGTTCTCTAGAACAATGGAGCGAGCAACAGACTTATTGTAAATAATACATACTGATGTATGCGGTCCGATGAGTGTTGATGCTCGCGGTTGGTATTGTTATTTTCTGACCTTCACAGATAATTTGAGCATATATGGGTATATCTACTTGATGAAACATAAGTCTGAAACATTAGAAAAGTTCAAAGAATTTTAGAGTGAAGTGGAAAATCATCGTAACAAGAAAATAAAGTTACCACGATTTGATCGTGGAGGTGAATATTTTAGTTACGAGTTTGGTCTTCATTTGAAACAATGTGGAATAGTTTTGCAACTCACACCACCCAGAACACCACAGCCTAATGGTGTGTCCGAATGTCGTAACCGTACTTTATTAGATATGGTGCGATCTATGATGTCTATTACTGATTTACTGCTATCATTTTGGGGTTATGCTTTAGAGACGGCTGCATTCACGTTAAATAGGGCACCATCGAAATCCGTTGAGACGACACCTTATAAACTGTGGTTTGGCAAGAAACCCAAGTTGTCGTTTCTTAAAGTTTGGGGCTGCGATGCTTATGTGAAAAATCTTCAACCTGATAAGCTCAAACCCAAATCGAAGAAATGTGTCTTCATAGGATACCCAAAAGAGACTGTTGGGTACACCTTCTATCACAGATCCGAAGGCAAGATATTCGTTGCTAAGAATGGATCCTTTCTAGAGAAGGAGTTTCTCTCGAAAGAGGTGAGTGGGAGGAAAGTAGAACTTGATGAGGTAATTGTACCTGCTCCCTTATTGGAAAGTAGTTCATCACAAAAATCAGTTCCAGTGATTCCTACACCAATTAGTGAGGAAGCTAATGATGATGATCATTAAATTTATGATCAAGTTACTACTGAACCTCGTAGGTCAACCAGAGTAAGATCTGCACCAGAGTGGTACGGTAATCATGTTCTAGAAGTCATGTAACTTGACCATGACGAACTTACGAACTATGAGGAAGCGATGATGAGCCCAGATTCCGCAAAATGGCTTGAGGCTATGAAATCTGAGATGGGATCCATGTATGAGAACAAAGTGTGGACTTTGGTTGACTTGCCCGATGATCGGCAAGCCATAGAGAATAAATGGATCTTCAAGAAGAAGACTAACGCTGACGGTAATGTTACTGTCTACAAAGCTCGACTTGTAGGGAAAGGTTTTCGACAAGTTGAAAGAGCTGACTAAGATGAGACCTTCTCACCCATAGCGATGCTTAAGTCCATCCAAATCATGTTAGCAATTGCCGCATTTTATGATTATGAAATTTGGTAAATGGATGTCAAAACCGCATTCCTTAATGGATATCTTAAAGAAGAGTTGTATATGATGCAACCAGAAGGTTTTGTCGATCCAAAAGGTGCTAACAAAGTGTGCAAGCTCCAGCGATCCATTTATGAACTGGTGCAAGCATCTCAGAGTTGGAATATACGCTTTGATAGTGTGATCAAAGCATATAGTTTTATACAGACTTTTGGAGAAGCCTATATTTACAAGAAAGTGAGTGGGAGCTCTATAGCATTATTGATATTATATGTAGATGACATATTGTTGATCGGAAATGATATTGAATTTCTATATAGCATAAAAGGATACTTGAATAAGAATTTTTCAATGAAAGACATCGGTGAAGCTGCTTATATATTGGGCATCAAGATCTATAGAGATAGATCAAGATGCTTAATTGGACTTTCACAAAGCATATACCTTGATAAAGTTTTGAAGAAGTTCAAAATGGATCAAGTAAAGAAAGGGTTCTTGCATGTGTTACAAGGTGTGAAGTTGAGTCAAACTCAATGCCCGACCACTGCAGAAGATAGAGAGAAAATGAAAGTCATTCCCTATCCTTTAGCCATAGGTTCTATCATGTATGCAATGCTGTGTACTAGAGCTGATGTGTGCCTTGCTATTAGTTTAGCAGGGAGGTACCAAAGTAATCCAGGAGTGGATCACTGGACAACGGTCAAGAACATCCTTGAATACTTGAAAAGGACTAAGGATATGTTTCTTGTTTATGGAGGTGACAAAGAGCCCGTCGTAAATGGTTACGTCGATGCAAGCTTTGACACTGATCCGGATGACTCTAAGTCACAAACAGAATAGTATTTATATTGAATGGAGGAGCTGTAAGTTGGTGCAGTTCCAAGCAGAGCGTCGTGGAGGGATCTACGTGTCAAGCGGAGTACATAGCTGCTTCGGAAGCAGCAAATGAAGGAGTCTGGATGAAGGAGTTCATATCCGATCTAGGTGTCATACCTAATGCATCGTGTCCAATGAAAATCTTTTGTGACAATACTGGTGCAATTGCCTTGGCAAAGGAATCCAGATTTCATAAGAGAACCAAGCACATCAAGAGACGCTTCAGTTCCATCCGCGATCAAGTCAAGGAGGGAGACATAGAGATTTGCAAGATACATATGGATCTGAATGTTGCAGGCCTGTTGACTAAGCCTCTCTCACGAGCAAAACATGATGAGCACCAAGACCCCATGTGCGTTAGATTCATTACTATTTAATCTAGATTATTGACTCTAGTGCAAGTGGGAGACTGAAGGAAATATGCCCTAGAGGCAATAATAAAGTTGTTATTTATATTTCCTTATATCATGATAAATGTTTATTATTCATGCTAGAATTGTATTAACCAAAAACTTAGTACATGTGTGAATACATAGACAAACAGAGTGTCCCTAGTATGCCTCTACTAGACTAGCTTGTTAATTAAAGATGGTTAAGTTTCCTAGCCATAGACATGTGTTTTCATTTGATGAATTGGATCACATCATTAGAGAATGATGTGATGGACAAGACCCATCCGTTAGCTTAGCACTATGATCGTTTAGTTTATTGCTATTGCTTTCTTCATGCCTTATACATGTTCCTATGACTATGAGATTATGCAACTCCCGAATACCAGAGGAACACTTAGTGTGCTATCAAACGTCACAACATAACTGGGTGATTATAAAGATGCTCTACAAGGGTCCCCGGTGGTGTTTGCTGAGTTGGCATAGATCGAGAGGTATCTCTAGGCCCTGTCGGTAATGCACATCACTATAAGCCTTGCAAGCGATGTGACTAATGATTTAGTTGTGGGATGATGCATTATGGAATGAGTAAAGAGACTTGCCGGTAATGAGATTGAACTAGGTATGATGATACCAGCGATCGAATCTCGGGCAAGTAACATATCAATGACAAAGGGAAAAACGTATGTTGTTATGCAGTTTGACCGATAAATAGCTTCATAGAATATGTAGGAGCCAATAGGAGCATCCAGGTTCCGCTATTGATTATTGATCGGAGATGTGTCTCGGTCATGTCTACATAGTTCTCGAACCCGTAGGGTCCGCACGCTTAACATTTGATGACGATTCATATTATGAGTTTATGTGATTTGATGTACCAAAGGTTGTTCGGAGTCCCGGATGAGATCACGGACATGACGAGGAGTCTCAAAATGGTCAAGACATAAATATTCATATATTGGATGGCTACATTCGGACACCGGAATGGTTCGGGTCGTTTTGGATAAATTTTAGAGTACCGGGGGTTACCGGAACCCCCCGGTAAGTTATTGGGCCTCATGGGCCTAGTGGTGGAAGAGAGGAGGCAGGACAAGGTGAGGCGCGCGCCCCCCTAGCCCAAACCTAATTGGACTAGGGCTAGGGGGCGGGCCCCCTTTCCTTCTCTTCTTCCTCTCTTTCCCCCCTTCTCCTTGTGGAAGTAGGAAAGGGGGGGATCCTACTTGGAGTAGGACTCGCCCCCCCCCTTGGGCGAGCCTCCTCCTGGACGGCCTCCTCCTCCCTCCCTCCTTTATATATGTGGGGAGGGGGGCACCCAAAGGCACAACAGACAATCTCTTAGCCGTGTGCGGTGCCCCTGTCGGTGTCAAAACCGGCAGATCTCGGGTAGGGGGTCCCGAACTGTGTGTCTAAGGTCGATGGTAACAGGAGACAGGGGACACAATGTTTTACCCAGGTCCGGGCCCTCTCTATGGAGGTAATACCCTACGTCCCGCTTGATTGATCTTGATGAATATGAGTATTACAAGAGTTGATCTACCATGAGATCGTAATGGCTAAACCCTAGAGGTCTAGCTTGTATGGCTATGATAATGAGTATCTCTCTCCTCCGGACTAAGTCCTCCGGTTTATATAGACACCGAGAGGATCTAGGGTTACACAAGGTCAATTACAAAGAAAGGAATCTACATATCTAATCGCCAAGCTTGCCTTCCACGCCAAGGAGAGTCCCATCCGGACACGGTTGCAATCATCGGTCTTCGTATCTTCACAGCCCATCAGTCCGGCCCATGGCTAACAGGTCAGACGCCCGAGGACCCCTTAGTCCAGGACTCCCTCAGTTGCCCCTGAACCTGGCTTCAGTGACAAGTTATCCGTCGCGTAGATCTGTCTTCGACGTTGCAAGGCGGGTTCCTCCTTCTGAACTCCAGGGTAGTCTTCATATGTATTGAACGTGTCCGGACCTGTAACACACACCACACACAACTACAGAGAGAATATAATTTTACACGAGTCCAATCTGCTGACAACTTTCTGTAACATGACATCACATCTGTCCGGTCATAATTTCGAACCATTTTTCATCTGCTGCTCCATGTTTTGAGACGCGGTTGCCATTGGCACGTCTTGTCAAAGCAGAGATCATATCCCCTTATTACGGGATTCTCATCAATACGGGTGTGGGTAACCCAACCGTGCCGTTTACACAGCCCTAGTAGGCGAATTTTAAGGCGAGTGTCGGATCTCGGGTTCCGGCAAAACCCTCAAAGTTCGAACACTGGGGTGTGCGCGAAGATCTCCCCCTACCGATCCATGTCCTAGCTTCGCTAAGATCTCAAGGGCTAACTCGACAAACTCGCAACACAAGGGACACAAGATTTATACTGGTTCAGGCCACCGTTGTGGTGTAATCCCCTACTCCAGTGTGGTGGTGGTGGATTTCCTCTTGGGCTAAGGATGAATAGTATAAGGGGAAGAACAGCTTCCTGAGGCAAGGTGTTCTTGTGCTTGGTGGGTGTGAGGATGAACTGAACGAGTTCGAGCCTCCCGTTCCCTAGACCCCACCTATTGTGGTGGCTAATCCTATTTATAGAGGCCCTGGTCCTCTCCCCAAATATTGAGCGGGAAGGGAGCCAACAACGGCCAATTTGAAAGGGGACAGTTAGTACAGCTTATCCTGACAAAAGCAGTCTTCGCCTGCAAAAGGCTCTGGTGGTGACGCCGCCTTGGGCTCCATGGTGACCTCCATCTTGCCGTCCTGCTGGTCATGGTCTTGTTGCACTTATATGGAAATCTTTGCTTGACGCCTCGGTACTCCGCGCATGTGCTTGCTTCCTTAGCACCAAAGAGGAAACAAGGACACTGTGCGCGCCGGCGCCCGCCTGGTGCCCGCCTGATCTTGATCGTCATGGCTCACATCATTGAAACCTCGTGAGGTTTCCCTTGCCTTGGACTCTCCGCCCCTCGCGAGCCAACCTAGTGAGGGCGCTCCTGAGGAGGTCTTGTGTCATCGGCCTCACGAGGCTTGGCCCCTCGCAAGGGTCTTGAGTGCTTTCTTGGTGAAGATGGGCCATATAGACCCGCTCACAGAGCCACGCCGTGGGCCGCAGGCAGGCAAGTCTGGGGACCCCCATTCCCAAAACGTCGACAGTAGCCCCCGGGCCCATGGCGCGCTCGGGCTTGGCTTCGAGGCAAAGCCAAAGGGCAAGTGCGGAGCGCCGCGGGCCCCAATAGCCTGCGGCCTTGGTCGACGTGTGGCGGTTGATTGGACATGGGCGTCTCCACTTCCCCACGCTGCCTTGATACCCACCTGGCTAGGCGACCACCACGGTCTACACGGTTTCCTCCCGTTGTTGCCGCGCACTCTCCAATTCTTCCGCTTCCTTGTAGCTTAGCCTCTCCCCCCGATCCGATCTGAGCTCAATCCTCCCATCGCCATGGCACCGGACCAGTCAGAGAAAGGGAAGACTCCCCTGTCCTCCACCGAGCTGCGCCCGGCCGCTGAGCCTGCCGTTGGTAGGTCGCTGGTGCTCAACCAGGAAGCCATGGACAAGGTGCGTCCCATGCTCGCCTAAAGCTTCAATGAGTGGGGAAGGACGGTGGCCTGGCCTGCATCTCATGCTCGCGTCGACCGAGAGTCACCGAGGTCCCATTCTTCATCGACGCCCTTTGGGCTGGCTTGGTTCCTCCTTTCTCTGCCTTCTTCAACGCTGTGCTTGCGCATTATCAGATCCACATGCTGCACCTTGATCCCCAATTCGTGACCCTTCTCGCCATCTTTGCCTTTGTTTGCGAGACCATGGTAGGCATTGCCCCTTTAGTTCCCCTTCTCCGCCACTTCTTCTTGCTGCACCTGATTGATCCCCGACAGAGCTCAGGATGCCTGAGCTTTCAGGCCGTGGCGGCAATGGCCGACACGGGGATTGACTTCGAGCTCCCACCATCCACGAGCAGGTTTCGGGCACGGTGGGTATTTGTTGATGTCGGAGTGCTCAACCCTCTGGTCTCTTCTCCGTCAGCGCCCGATATTCCCAACTCCGGTTGGTGCCACCAAAGGCTCGCTGTCGGTGTCATAACCGGCGGATCTCGGGTAGGGGGTCCCGAACTGTGCGTCTAGGCCGGATAGTAACAGGAGGCAAGGGACACGAAGTTTTACCCAGGTTCGGGCCCTCTCGATGGAGGTAAAACCCTACGTCCTGCTTGATTAATATTGATGATATGGGTAGTACAAGAGTAGATCTACCACGAGATCAGAGAGGCTAAACCCTAGAAGCTAGCCTATGGTATGATTGTTGATGTGTATGTTGTCCTACGGACTAAAACCCTCCGGTTTATATAGACACCAGAGAGGGTTAGGGTTACATAGAGTCGGTTACAATGGTAGGAGATCTGAACATCCGTATCGCCAAGCTTGCCTTCCACGCCAAGGAAAGTCCCTTCCGGACACGGGACAGAGTCTTCAATCTTGTATCTTCATAGTCCAGGAGTCCGGCTGAAGGTATAGTTTGGCTATCCGAACACCCCCTAATCCAGGACTCCCTCAGTAGCCCCTGAACCAGGCTTCAATGACGACGAGTCCGGCACGCAGATTGTCTTCGGCATTGCAAGGCGGGTTCCTCCTCCAAGTACTTCATAGAAGATTTTGAACACAAAGATAGTGTCCGGCTCTGCAAAATAAGTTTCGACATATTGCCATAGAGAGAATAATATTTACAGAAATCTAATCTGCTGACGTACTCCGTAGTGTGACATCACACCACGGCCAAGCTTTTACTCGAACCGTTTTACTGTCCCATCTTAGCGCGTTATGTGAGGCGGTTTCCTTGGCACGTCTTGTTAAAGCAGAGATCGTGTCCCCTTATTCCGGGATTCTCATCAATACGGGCGTGGGTAACCCAACCGCGCCATTGATTACGGCGCTTGGAGATAAGCGAGTTTTACCAGGCTGGTGGGGACACGTAGTTGCGTCCACCCATATAAGGGGATAAGGATCCACCTTTTCACCCACGCCTTCTTCCTCCTTTGCCTATCCATTCTTGCGCACTCGAGCTCCAGCGCCCAAGTCCGCACTACCACCTCAACCTTCTCCAGTCATGTCCGGAGCGGGAGGCAAGTGGATGGTCTCCTCCGTCACGGAGGGACACATCAAAAAGCTGAGGAAGGCCGGATATCTGGCTAGCGACATCGCGCACCGGCTTCCCGAAAAGGGGCAGCTCATCCCCACTCCTGGGCCCCATGAGAGGGTGGTATTCCTCCCCCATCTCCTCCACAGACTGGGCTTCCCTCTGCATCCATTTGTCCGGGGGCTCATGTTCTACTATGGCCTGGATTTCCATGATCTGGCCCCAAACTTCGTCCTCAACATCTCGGCATTCATCGTCGTGTGTGAGGCGTTCCTCCGCATCCGCCCCCATTTCGTCCTATGGCTTAAGACTTTCAACATCAAGCCAAAGGTGGTGCGCGGCAGCCAGGCGGAGTGCGGCGATGCCATGGTTGGCAAGATGGCCAACGTCCTGTGGCTCGAGGGCTCCTTTGTGGAGACCCTGAAGGGGTGGCAATCATGGTGGTTTTACGTCACCGAGCCGCGCGACGCCGAATGGGTCGCACCCCCTGAGTTTCGATCCGGCCCCCCTACGCGGCTCACCTCCTGGAAGGAGACAGGCCTGTCTTGGGGTAAAACAGGAGAGCTGACCGGATTCCAAACATGCATCCAAACCCTGGTGGACAAGAAGCTCAAGCTTGTCAACGTAGTCCAGGTTATGCTCATCCGCCTGATCCTCCCGTGTCAACAACGGGCCTTCAATCTGTGGGAGTTCGACCTGGCGCATCATCAAACTCTAAACAGGCTCTTCGACACGACGTATGAAGATGCCTGGAGGATGCTTTTCAAGGGCGCCGAGGCTTCTGCATCCGCTACCGAGGATTACGGATTCAGCGCAGCGTCACACGCTCGCGGTAAGCTGTTTTTTCCTTTTATAGGGTATCAGTTTTCCATAGTTTGGCTATATGCGGGATCTAAGCTCCCTTTCCTCTGACAGGATTGGCAGGTGACGTCCGGACAGATCAACTGTCCGGCCCCTTTGCCCGAAGGCCCAACGGATGCTTGCTTGGCGAGGCTGCTGGTTCCGGCGCCCTATGTGGTGCCGGAGAAGAAGGCCACGAAAAGGGCCATGGGAACTCGAAAGAGCGCCTGGCACCAGGAGGTGTCGGATTCATCATCCGACGGTCCCGAAGCAACTTCCTCTCGCGAAGACGAGGAGGAAGAAGAAGAAACCTCTCCCCCTCCAGCGGGAGGAGAGAAGAAAAGGAAGGCCGCCCTCTCTGAGGAGGCCAGAGGGTCCAAGAAGGGGAAAACCCTTCCTCCGGACTACTCCGCCGATGCCGACGACGGCGGAGACGAGTGGCAGCCCAGGGCCAAGCTCCTGGCAAAATCGTAAGTATCCGGATACCGGAGTAATTCATAGTATTCGTTTATTGCACAACTTTCCCTTATGTCGAATGTGTTTATGCAGCCCACCCAAAGACCGGCTCGACGCGTCGTCGAGCGGCTCACTGGACTCGTCGGGCGTGAACTCACTTCCGACGGCTTCCTCCCCCCGCCCTACGGACGACACCGAAGTGTTGTCCCAACAGGTTCCAATCCGGGAGGAGGTGGTCCTGGAGGCGCCGCGAGGCGACCTCCCGGACTCCAGGAGTAAGGGGGATGAAACCCCCCAGGGCTCCAAGTCCGGCTCTAGGCCGGACACCGCTCCGGAACCTTCAAAGGTTCCGGAGTCCGGCGGAGGACCTCCTTCCAAGAGGAGCAAGTCCACCGTGCCGGCGGCCTCCGTCCAACCGGAGGCGCCGGACAATATGCTGGAGGCGCTCCAAGGCGCCTCCATCGACGAGGAGCACCGCGCTATTATGAGTGCGGTGGTCCAGAAGGTTCAGTCCGCAAAAAACGGACTGACTGAAGCTTGTACTAGCCTTTTGACAGGCTTCGAGGTAAGTAAAGAAAGTGTAAATAATAGTACCGCATAGACAGTAGCCCCTGATGCTTTGTTTGGCGTTCGGGAAGAAAAGCCGAATAGAGGATCAAACAGAATTCGCAGGAGTCTAACAAAAATGAGTCAATATGCATGTGCATGCTACTCTGCTTGCGTCCGCCGCACTGACTGCGGGAGTGGACACGCTAAAGCAGGACCTCGAAAGGTCCGAGCAAGAGCTCGAGCGTGCCAAGAAGCAACTCGAGGACAATGAAGGTAAGAAATACCTTGGTTGAATATGTATATATAAAAAAGGTGCAATTGCAAGAAATGACAGGGTTAACATGGCTATTGTAGGGGCCACATCTGAGGTGGCGACCCTTAAGCAAGCGCTGCTCGAGGCCGAGAAGAGTGCGGCCGCGGAGCGCACCGAGCGGGAGAGGTATGAGGCCGAGGTTGGCAAGGTGCGGCAAGAGCTCCAGGTTCTCATGAAGAAACATGAGAGTTTGGAGCTTGACTCGAAGACGCGAGCGTCCGAGCTCGCGGCGGCTATTGAAAATGCCAAGTCTGCCTAGACCGAATCCCAGAAGACCCTCCAGGAGTTGGATGAGGTGAAGAAGATAGCGGCGGGTAAGGCATTCTTTATGCAAAGTAAACACGTAAACGTGAGTTACTTGATACTTACCCGAATCCGGAGCTCTCCAGGGGCATTTGTAGATCTTCCCCAGAGTGTATCCGATGCCGCCGCATTCTATCGAGCCGAGGAGGGCAGCTCGACGGAGAAGGTGTTTTGGTCTCAGTATGCTGAGGCCGGACACCCCATGCCCCTAAGCGACAAGCTGAAGCCATTGTTCGAGCTCCACAAGGCGGCCGAACAGGCCATGAAGGGCCTCCTAGTTCGGCTGTGGCCTGGAGAGGCTCTGCCTGGGAGCTATTTCGGGCTGGTGCGGCGGCTGGTGCAGGCCTGTCCAAGGCTCGAAGTTATCAAGCGCTCCGTCTGTATTGAAGGTGCCCGTAGGGCCTTTGCCCGTGCTAAGGTGCACTGGGGCAGGCTGGATGCGGAGAAGCTTGTGAAGGACGGGCCACCAGTGGGGAAAGAGCATCGCAAGCCCGAAAATTACTATAAGGATGCCCTGAGGGGTGCCCGCCTTGTGGCGGATGAATGTACTAGGGATGTAATTTTTGAGTAAAACTCGCTCGTGTTTGTCCTGTGCGCTGAAAACTTGTTCATATGCACTGAGCAATGCTGCTTGAATTTAAAATATTACCTTCTGTGCGGCTGTTTATCAATACTGAGAGATGGCGAGTCGCCGGCTTCTTCCCCCTTGCCACTAGTGCTGGGGTGTTCGGGGATAAACATGGGCGCTCTTTTCCCATATTTGGGTCCTTCGAGGGAGGCGCTCAGCCCAACGAATGAGGCAATCGGACTATAATGCGTGAACACTCTCACTTAGCCATAGAATTCTATAATTTTAAATTTCGGCGAAGCCCCTAGTATTTGGAAGACCGAGTTCGGGGCGCTATCCACGCCTTGGCCGGACAGAGCCGACTCTTCACCCTAAGCGGCATAAGTCTTTAGGGACTCGAAAAAACCTCTCGAACAGCGACCAGCTCTCGCTTCATCATGACAGTTAGTTTTAGCTTTCTCCACTGAGGTGCTCGGCCCAGCTCAACTGGGGCACAATCGCAGTGGTTCTCCTAGTGCTACCTTAGCCGATATAGCGGAACGTAAGGCACCAAAACATAGGAGCCGGGCAAACCCAACTATTGACCCAAGACATGATTCGGAGCCGATGCATATAGTGCTATAAGTTCAGGGTGCCGCACTTGTGAAAGTGTTCGGACTTCTCACACCATATTGAGGGGTGCTAAAAGCCCCTGGCGTATTTTGGCCGTACCAAGTTGTACGAGTGCAACATGTCGTTAAGGAACATTTATTTATAAAAAGATAATGCAAAAAATAGACAAAAGCTATGCATTGTTTATTAAAAATAGCTGCGATCAAAGCAGAACGATACAAGTGATGCGATAAACGAAAATTTGGACTATTTAACATGTCTGCTCCAGGGGCAAGCTGCGGAATAGTATGCGGAACAGGTATACTGCTCGTGATAGGGACCACCTGGGATTTCCGTAACGCGGCATGGCTTGTCTACTTCCCTGGTCCTTGCATCGTTTGTGCGGTAATTGAACTGCCGAACAGGCCTTCCGAAGAGTAGAGTCCTGTAAGTAAGAGAAAAGTAAAGAATCGGCAGCCCCTGGTGCGGTTTAAGCCGTGTTTTGGGCATGCCGTGATGGTGCCCCTCCCCCTATGCCCATGGTATTTCCAGAGCATAGTTATGGACGCGAAGTACTGGCGTCGCCTTTTTGCGAGGGTTGGGGTTGGGGCCGCATTGCTACGCCTGCTCGGAACGTGCTAGGCGGTCTTGTTGTAGGTTACTCCGGGCGCGCTTGACGGTGTCCGGACGTTTAATGGCCGGACTGGAGAACTGCCTGGAGAGGCTGCTTTCTACTTTTGCTGCAAGGGCCGCCGTGTGCTCCTCCGTTCGGAGGGAGTGTTCGGTGTTTCCAATGACTGTAATTACTCCACGAGGGCCTGGCATCTTGAGCTTAAGGTATGCATAGTGCGGTACCGCATTGAATTTGGCGAATGCGGTTCGTCCGAGCAGTGCATGATAGCCACTGCGGAATGGGACTATGTCGAAGATAAATTCCTTGCTTCGGAAATTATCCGGGCATCCGAAGACCACTTCAAGTGTGACTGAGCCTGTACAGTTGGCCTCTACACCTGGTATTACGCCTTTAAAGGTCGTTTTGGTGGGCTTAATCCTCGAGGGATCGATGCCCATTTTTTGCACTGTATCCTGGTAAAGCAGGTTCAGGCTGCTGCCGCCGTCCATGAGGACTCTAGTGAGATGAAATCCGTCAATAATTGGGTCTAGAACCAATGCGGCAAATCCGCCATGACGGATGCTAGTGGGATGGTCTCTTCGATCAAAGGTGATCGGGCAGGAGGACCATGGGTTGAACTTTGGGGCAACTGGCTCTACCGCGTATATGTCCCTTAACGCGCGCTTCCGCTCCCTTTTGGGGACGTGGGTGGCGTATATCATGTTCACCGTCCGCACTTGTGGGGGAAAACCCTTCTGTCCATTGTTGTTCGGCGGCCGAGGCTCCTCGTCATCATCGCTATGCAGCCCCTTGTCTTCATTGTCGGCGCTTAGCTTGCCTGCCTGCTTGAACACCCAACAATCCCTGTTGGTGTGATTGGCTGGCTTTTTGGGGGTGCCATGTATTTGGCAGCGGTCGAGTATTCGGTCCAAGCTGGACGGGCCCCTAGGATTCCTTTTGAATGGCTTCTTCCGCTTACCGGATTTAGAGCCTCTGAATCTGGCATTAACTGCCGTATCCTCAGCATTGTTGCCGTTAATGCGGCGCTTCTGCTTGTTGCGACGCGACCTGCCACTAATGTCCCCGGTGTCCGAACTACCAGGGTTCTTGGTCATATTGTTGCTACGAGCGAGCCAGCTGTCTTCTCCCGCGTAGAAGCGGGTCATGAGTGTCGTGAGTGCTGCCATAGATTTCGGCTTTTCCTGTCCGAGGTGCCGGGCCATCCACTCGTCACGGATATTGTGCTTGAAGGCTGCTAGGGCCTCAGCGTCCGGACAGTCGACTATTTGATTTTTCTTTCTTAGGAACCGTGTCCAGAATTGTCTGGCCGATTCCTCTGGCTGCTGGATTACGTGACTTAGGTCATCAGCGTCTGGGGGTCGCACATAAGTGCCCTGGAAATTGTCGAGGAATGCGGCTTCCAGGTCCTCCCAACAACTGATTGATCCTGTTGGCAAGCTGTTGAGCCAATGCCGAGCTGGTCCTTTAAGCTTGAGTGGGAGGTATTTGACAGCGTGAAAATCGTTGCCGCGGGCCATGTGGATATGAAGGAGATAATCCTCGATCCATACCGCATGGTCTGTTGTGCCATCATATGATTCGATGTTTACGGGTTTGAAACCCTCGAGGATTTGATGATCCATTATTTTGTCTGTAAAGCACAGTGGGTGTGCGGTGCCTCTGTACTGGGCAATATCATGATGTAGCTCCAATGAGCTTTGTCTACTGTGTTTGGCCCTGCCGAATTTGTGGCCGGCGTGACAGTTACCGTCTCGAGCCGTGGGGTGCCCACGCGATCCGTAGATCAATCGTGTTTGCCTTGCCTTGTCCTCCAACATGTCTCGTAAGTCCGGCGCATATTCCCGTGCCTTAGTACGAGGTGCGGCTTGAGTGGAGGGCCGGCAGGCCTCTCTGTCGCGGCCACGAGGTGGCCGTTCGGCCGCATCAAGTGCTTCCTCCTCTAATCGGGGTAGCAGCTTGCGCTTTGGGTAACTCTTGGAGGGGCGTTCGAGTTTGTGCTCTTCGGCCACAAGGACTTCAGTCCATCTGTCGACCAGCAAATCTTGGTCAGCTCTGAGCTGTTGCCGTTTTTTCTTGAGGCTTCTTGCCGTGGCCATAAGCCTGCATTGGAAACGCTTTTTCTCAACGGGATCCTCTGGCACGACGAATTCGTCGTCGTCGAGGCTTGCCTCGTCTTCGGAGGGAGGCATACAATTATCGTCCTCGACCTCTCTGTCTGCCGCTCTCTCATGAGGGCTGGTTTCTCCATCCTCCTGTGCTAAACCTTGCTGGAGGGGGTTTTCTTCGGCACTCTCCGGTGTATTATTATCTCCCGTGCTGGAATCACCGTTTTTGTGTTGGCGGGATTTTGAGCGGCGCCGCCGGCGCTTGGGCTGTTTCTTGGAGGGGTCATCCTCCGCTATTCCATCGCCCTCTCCCTCTTTTGGGGTGTCCACCATGTATATGTCATATGATGAGGTGGCTTTCTAGGGCCTAGTAGGCGCTGGTTCTTCATCATCTCCTTCATCGGCGTCCATATCGTCGATGTCTTCGGAGTCGAAGTCGAGCATGTCGGTTAAGTCGTCGACAGTGGCTACAAAGTGGGTGGTGGGTGGGTTTTGAATTTCTTCATCGTCCGTACCCCAACCTTGCTAACCGTAGTCCGGCCAGGGCTCTCCTGATAAAGAGAGAGACTTCAGTGACTTTAGAATATCGCTGAAAGGTGAGTGCTGAAAGATGTCTGCGGCAGTGAACTCCATGATCGGCGCCCAATCGGATTCGACTGGCAGGGGCGCGGAGGGTTCGGAGTCCGGAGAGGAGTCCGGCTCCTTGGAGTCACGAGCCTCGCAGAGTACGGGGCTGGTGTTTGGCTCAATCGCCGTTTGGATCGCAGCCCCCGAGGTGGTGTCCAACCGCCCATCCTCGATTGGCGCAGTTGACTCCGAACTAAGGGTCGGAGCCGGTGCGGGTGCGGCCTCCAGGGCACCGGTCGGCGGCAGATTTAGATCATGCTCGTCATGACAGTGCGGCGCACTCGGCAGTGGTTCAAATCCGTCGAAGATCAAGTCCCCGCGGTTGTCAGCCGTGTAGTTTAAACTTCCGAATCTGACCTGACGGCCAGGGGCGTAGCTTTCGATCTGCTCTAGATGGCGAGTGAGTTGGCCAGCAGTGCGAAGCCACCAAAGACGAAGATCTGTCCGGGGAGGAAGTTCTCACCCTGGACTGCATCGCCATTGATGATCGTAGGAGCCATTGGCCCTGACGGCGACGATACAGAGGAACTCTCAATGAAAGCACCAATGTCGGTGTCAAAACCGGCGGATCTCGGGTAGGGGGTCCCGAACTGTGCGTCTAGGCCGGATAGTAACAGGAGGCAAGGGACACGAAGTTTTACCCAGGTTCGGGCCCTCTCGATGGAGGTAAAACGCTACGTCCTGCTTGATTAATATTGATGATATGGGTAGTACAAGAGTAGATCTACCACGAGATCAGAGAGGCTAAACCCTAGAAGCTAGCCTATGGTATGTTTGTTGATGTGTATGTTGTCCTACGGACTAAAACCCTCCGGTTTATATAGACACCGGAGAGGGTTAGGGTTACATAGAGTCGGTTACAATGGTAGGAGATCTGAACATCCGTATCGCCAAGCTTGCCTTCCACGCCAAGGAAAGTCCCTTCCGGACACGGGACGGAGTCTTCAATCTTGTATCTTCATAGTCGAGGAGTCCGGCTGAAGGTATAGTTCGGCTATCCGAACACCCCCTAATCCAGGACTCCCTCACTCGCCGATTCGCGCCTTGCCCCTGTCTGGCTCAGGCTGAAGAGGCTCAAGGACCTTGATGAGACTGCGCCTATGGTGGTGAAGGAGTTCGTCCGGCGCCGAATCGCTCCGCTTCAGCGCCACTCTCGACCGATGTGGGCCTTGCTCAACAGCAAGGGCCACATGAGACTTCAGGAGTCCGGGCTCCCCCTTGAGGCGTGGCGAACGGTGCTCGAGGTCCTGACGGGTGTCCCATTGCCAGATGACATGCCAAGGAAGAGTTGCCTTCTGTACCGCTGCTTGAACAAGGCGACATTCGCGGAGCAGATGCCCTCCTTTGATGAGTGGGGGCTGCGTCCAGTCGGCCTCATGGGGCCCCGTGAGAACCCCATCGTCGTGGTTCCTCTCCCTGCCACTGGCGTTGAGCTCGCCCCAAGTGTGGATGCAAGGGGCGAGCACCGCTGGGGGCCAATGGTGAAGGTGCCGAGATGTTGATGCCGCCCAGGGCTCCCGAGGCGTCGTCCTCAGGGACTCGTGACTCTTTCCCTGGCGGAGGTTGAGGGGGCGACGCAGCCCGCGTCTCCCGAGGCCCGGGCTCCTGAGGCCTCGGCAGGTCGCTGCGAGGCAGAGCCTGATAGCTCCCCTCAGCTTGGCGCTCCTAAGGCTGCCCCTTCGAGCGCTTCTCCAGCTATGCCTCGTATCGGCCGCCATGTCCAGCACTTCAGTCGGCTTTGCGGGACCTCGAAGAGCTCCGCAAGAGGAGGGGGTCCCCAAGCAGCGGCACCTTCGGGCCGTTAAAATGGAGAAAGTACATCGCCATTGACGAGTAAGTACCTTATCTTGGTGATGCTCTGCGTGCTGCTTCCCTTCCTGACGACGTCTCTTCAGGATCCCTTCCGCCAAGGCTGCGGGATCTCCTGAGAAGCAACCTCCTCTCGCCTCGTTTCTCCTACTGGACTCGAGCGCTGCAAGCCCGTGTGCTGCTCATGGCGTGGAGTCGACCGGGGACGCCAGCCCGTCGACAAGGCATCTTGAGCTCGCGCCTGCGCCGTCTCTCCTTCGCGGCCTTGCTTGGAGTACAGCAAGCGTGCCAAAGGTTCCTTCCTTGGTCGTGGACGGCAGCTGGATGGCTTCGATCATGGGTTCCTCTTCAAGCAGCGGGCCTCCACTCGCTCGGGCTCCTCGCGAGGCCTGGCCTGCAACTAGGCGGGCACCAGCCCCCAGCCCCCCGCTGAAAGGGGGCGAGCCGCTTCGGGCCCCATCCGTGGTCCCTGCGGCGGAGGATGGAGTCAGCAGCATGCTCGAGCCGGTGCAAGAAAGGAGCTTCATCCGCCATGAGCTCTTTCAGGAGGCGATGGGCGCGATGAACCGGCTTGGTGAAGAGCTCATGGATGTGGACGCGCGCCTTGTGGCCGAGGGTCTTCGGCTGGTGGAGGAGCAGCATAAGCTGAAGGTGGCTATCAACCTCAGGCGCCACCAGCGCGAGCTTGATAATGCGAAGGCCGAGGCTTCCCTCGCAGCCTCCCGTGAGGCCTGCTCCCGAGCTCTGGAAGAGGCTCGGGAAGCTAACCGTCGTTGCGAGGTCGAGGAGAAGCGCGCGTGGAAGCTTCAAGCCTGGAGAGCCGTCTTGGATCAGCAAGTGGAGGCGCGCAGAGCTGCCCTTGCGTCGTTGAGGGGGACGCCCGCTGAAGAGGAAGAGATCCGAAAGCGCGAGGAGGCGCTGGCGCTGGAAGCCGTGGAGCGTAGCCTTGAGCTTGAACGACTGGAGCCGAGGGAGCATCAAGTTGCCTAGGTGGAGGATGCCATCGACGCGCGCGAGGCCAGAGCCCAGGAGGCGGTCGATCATCGGGTGGCCGAGGCTCGTGCAGGTCTTGAGGGTAGGCTTGACCTGAAGTTGAAGCTCGTGGAAGCTGAGGCCGCTGGTAGGACTGCTTCCCTCAAGTCCAGGTTGACCGAGGTGGAGCGACGCGAGGAGGCCACCGCAGCCGCCCTGGTCTTGGCGCAGGCTGAACTGGCCTCCGCCCGCGCCGAGCTGCTAACTCTTCAGCAACGGGTCGCTGACGCCGAGTCTGTCGTGCGGCAAAACAGGGAGGAAGTGCTTCAGTGGTGGACGCTGGAGCGCGTGCATGCCCCCATGCTCCTGGACCTCAGGAACATGGCCAACGTCGCCCTGGGCCACATCTGTGATGAGAATGCTCCTCATCCCCACACGAACGACTACGCCAGCCACCTCCGCTTCTTCACCGATGTGGTGACGTGCCTAGAGAACCGTTCCGAGAGAGCTCGCCAACTTGTTGAAGAGAGGCGCCGCGGCTGCTCGGGCGTGCGTTCTCCCGCGTCTTCAGCCATCTCCAAAACGCCGACCCCAACTTCAATTTTGACGCCGCCATCGCTCCTGTACCAGAGGCCATCCGGGGCGACCTGTCGCGATGGGTGGAAGATAATGTGGACACGCTGGTCAGGGCCTTCACTTCCGATGACGATGGGGTGGTGGTTGCGGCGGACGTGGGCGACGTGGTCAAATGGCGGCACTGGTGAGGGTGATGGTGATGCCAGCGATGGTGGTAGTGATGCCAGCGAGGCGTCTGAGGGCAGTCCGGGGGACGCGGCGAGCGACATGTCTGACTGATCCTGTGTTTCCCAGCTGTTTGTCCTGCACACAGAAGCTCGGGCGCATCCCTTGAGGTTGTAAGAGCATTTTTGGAGGGGAAGCCCCTCATGTAAATATACTACTGGTTCTATCTTTTTAGGTTGAGTTGGATATGCGTCTTCATGAACTCATGTATCCTGGGGCAAGGTTGCTGTTGCGGTTTACCTTAGCCTGGACAAGCCCAAAACCGGCTCATGAGATTGCGAGTTTCTGGGAAGCTCCTGAGGAACTCATCGACACGCCCGAGGGGGCCATATGATAAGCAAGCGCTAGCCGTGGCGCGACCTGCGCGTGGCGTGTGTGCGTCATGCCCAGCCCCGCTCACGAGGGGCCCGCGAGGGGGAAGCAACAGGCGCGAACTCCGAAATAAGGCAAGAACCAGATAGCAAGAAATCGCTCAAATGAGAAAAGGCACCCCCACACGCATCAATGAAAACTCAACTTCAACTTAAATCCAAATTCAGAAGGCAGGGTTACAGAAAACAGATCCAAAGCAAATGGCCACGTCCGACGCCTAGTCTAGTCTTCATGTCTTCTCACCAGCGCGGAGCTAAGTGCTGCCACTAGGACATGGGAGGGAGCCCCCAAGGCCCGAGGACGGCACTCCTGAGACTCCGGGGCGTGTACAACCCCACTCATTATTATGTGAGAGTGTCACGAGCGGAGACCTTCACAGGCGTGAGCCTTACTTCATATCGCCAGACGAGGGGCCCGCCTTGCGCCACCCCCTACCATCGTTGGGACGACCGAAGACCAGGACGACACCAACGAGGGCAGAGGGGACACCAGTGGCGCCCTCGGCGACCACGGGTCCTCTGCTGGGGGAAGGCTCGCCGGCGCCTCCCCGGTAGAGGGCCTACCTCCGGGCGATGCCTTGCTCAGTGCGACGCGGGAAGGGGCCTTGCTCCTGGCCTCTCCCATGCAGCCCCTAGTGAGCCTCTCCTGGTGAGACGGATACCGCCGCGCTGGAACCGTCGCCTGGCGCTGTGACCTGGTTGACTTGCGATTCATGGTTAGCGTAAGCCTGCCCCTGGGAGATTAGTGGTACCCTGTAGCTGTTGTCGATGGCGTGGTTGGTGGGGCTCTCGGGTGACTCCTAGAAGGCCTCAACTCCTTGCGCCTCCTCTTCCCAGCCTGGCTCGAGGAACGAGTCGGGGTCATCTTCCGGCGTGTACTCCTGGTTCATCATGTGGGGCACGTAGGCCTCCGAGGCCCTTGCCCTCAAGACCTCGCCGAAGTGCCCCACGCTCCATGTCGCCTGGCCCATGACACCGTCCTGAGGATGGTGTGGTAGTGCCCCACTGGGGCCGTGTGTGGCGACGCTCGTGCCCGCACCCATCTGGGATGGTGCGGGTGCAATGGGGCGTCGTCCACCGTGGATCACACTGGTGTCGGCAAGGCCCCCGGGCGCACTCGGGGACACGCGGGCGCGGCGAGGCCCGCCGTGGGATCCAGCCGCTGCCTGGGGCGTGAGCTAGTAGCAGAAGGGCGGTGCTCCCGTGGCTGCTGCGTCCAGGAGCTCGACGACGCGTTCCAGCAGTGCATCCCGGCCGCTCTCCATCAGCCGACACATCAGCAACTCCCGCGTCACCGTGAGTGCAGCCTGCATGTTTGCCTGCTCCCTCCGGGTGTGCGGCGCCATCGCCGCGGCGTGGCTTGCGGCCCTTGCAGTGGCTCGCGCCTGTCGTGGGGTGAGGGTGGATGGCGCCTGGCCGCGCCACCCGCGCCCCATAGCGTCAGATGGTGCTCATGCCGCTTGGAGCGCGGGGTTGAGGTCTTCCTGGGCAGGCGGCGCCGCCCGGGCTAGCCAGGCTGCCCAGCGTTCGGCGTTGGTCCTTGAGTCGCCGGACAACGGAACCGCGAAACGTCGGTGAATCGATTGACAGTAGAGAGGCTCCGGCGCACCCCTACCTGGTGCGCCAAATGTCGGATCTCGGGTTCCGGCAAAACCCTCAAGGTTCGAACACTGGGGTGCGCGTGAAGATCTCCCCCTACCAATCCACTTCCTAGCTTCGCTAAGATCTGAAGGGCTAACTTGACAAACTCGCAACACAAGGGACACAAGATTTATACTGGTTTGGGCCACCGTTGTGGTGTAATACCCTACTCCAGTGTGGTGGTGGTGGATTGTCTCTTAGGCTAAGGATGAATAGTACAAGGGGAAGAACAACCTCCTGAGCCAAGGTGTTCTTGTGCTTGGTGGGTGTGAGGATGAACTGAACGAGTTCGAGCCTCCCGTTCCCCAGACCCCACCTACTGTGGTGGCTAATCCTATTTATAGAGTCCCTGGTCCTCTCTCCAAATATTGAGCGGGAAGGGAGCCAACAACGACCAATTTGAAAGGGGACAACTAGTACAACTTATCCTGACAAAAGCAGTCTTCGCCTGCAAAAGGCTCTGGTGGTGACGCCGCCTTGGGCTCCATGGTGACCTCCGTCTTGCCGTCCTGCTGGTCATGGTCTTGTTGCACTGATATGGAAACCTTTGCTTGACGCCTCGGTACTCCACGCCTGCGCTTGCTTCCTTAGCACCAAAGAGGAAACAAGGACACTGTGCGCTGGCGCCCGCCTGATCTTGATCATCATGGCTCACGTCATTGAAACCTCGCGAGGTTTTCCTTGCCTTGAACTCTCCGCCCCTCGTGAGCCAACCTGGTGAGGGCGCTCCCGAGGAGGTCTTGTGTCGTCCGCCTCACGAGGCTTGGCCCCTCATTAGGGTCTTGAGTGCTTATTGGTGAAGATGGGTCATACAGGCCCGCTCGCAGAGCCACGCCATGGGCCACAGGCAGGCAAGTCTGAGGACCCCCGTTCCCAGAACGCCGACAGCGAGTGGGGAGGCATTCAATATTTACTGCCTTTATAAGGAGATAAGAATCCCTTTTCTTCACCCACGCCTTCTCTCTTCCTCTTCCCTTCCATTCTTGAGCTCCAGCGCCCAAGTTCTCATCTTCTCCGTCTCGAGCAAGCACTCAACCATGTCCGAATCCAGAGGTCAAGGCAAGTGGATGGCCTCCTCCATCTAGGAGGAGGACATCGCCGAGCTTCGGGCGGCCGGGTACCTGGCGAAGGGAATCGCCCACCGCCTTCCGGCCCAGGGACAAATTGTTCCCACGCCGAAGCCCAATAAGAGGGTAGTATTCATCCCTCATTTCCTCCGCAGGTTAGGGTTTCCACTCCACCCCTTCATCCGCGGGTTGATGTTCTACTACGGGGTAGACTTCCATGATCTATCCTCGAAATTCCTCCTCAACATCTCGGCGTTCATCGTCGTGTGTGAGGCCTTCCTCCGCATCCAACCCCACTTCAGGTTGTGGCTCAAGGTCTTCAATGTGAAGCCGAAGGTGGTCGATGGCCAGCACGCAGAGTTCGGAGGCGCCATGGTGAGCAAGCTGGCCAATGTCTCCTGGCCAAAAGGCACTTCCGTGGAGACTGTAAAAGAATGGCAGAAACATTGGTTCTATATCATAGAACCTCGCGGCACCACCTGGGCCGCAACTGCCGAATTCAACTCTGGCGCTCCCATGCGACTCACCTCCTGGGTCGAGAAGGGCCCGAACTGGTGTTCGCCAGACGAGCTGACAGCGCTGCAAATGCGCATTCAAAGCATGGTGGATAAAGATATCAAACTCGTCGATATAATCCAGGTGATGCTAGTTCGCTTTATTCTCCCATGCCAAAGCCGAAGCCGCCCTCTATGGGAGTTCAATCCGAAGAAGCACCATACCCTGAAGAGGCTCTTTGAAACCACTCACGAAGATTCCTGGAGGTTGCTTCTTAAGGGAAACGAAACACCGCTGGCCATAGATTCGGACCGTGGTCATGACATTAACCACCTCGCCAACGAGGTATGTTATTCTTACTGCATCCCTTACTTGCCTATTTCAAGGATGATGTCTAAACTTTTATCATCATCATTTCTTCAGGACTGGATGGAGAGGGCGAAGCGGATCCAATGTCCGGCTCCGCTGCCTGAAGAACCAGTCATCCCGCGTTCAGCGAAGATGCTAGTGCCGGCGCCCTACAAGGCACCGGAGAAGAAGGCCACAGGGAGGGCCAAGGGGGTCCGGAGTGGCCCCCGCCGCAACTCCAAAGACAAGACTCATTCCTTCGCCGCCGAAGACAGCGACGATGATGAGGAGGAGGAAAACAACCCTCCCACTAATGAGGGGAAGAAAAAGACGGCGGCCTCTACCATTCTGGAGGCGGAGGCGCTCGAGAAGGGGAAAGGCCCACTCGTGGGCAGCTCCGAATGGGACGTTGAAAGCAGTCTAGAGCAACACCACCGCACTAAGCCACGGTCCGCATTGTAAGTGCTAAGACTTATATCCGCCCATAAAGTTTGTCCTCCTCATTGCATTGACATGATTGGTTATGTTATTGTAGTCCGGCGCACAATAGCCCCCCGCGATCCTCGTTAGGAGGTTCGCTGGATTCCAAGGCGATGGCCAGCGAGTCACCGTCGACCGCTCACTCCCCCAAGGCCAAGGACGATGCAGAGGTGCTGTCCCGAAGGACTATTCCAGGCGGGAGGGGGGGAGGCTCAGGAGGCGCCAGAAGGCGAAGCCCCCATTGCTGGACACCAGGGGGAATCAATCCCCAAGGAGACTGGTGGGGAGGGCCGTATTCAGTTCGGCCCTCAACCGGACTCGATTCCGGAGACCGATGCGGCTCCAAAATCCAGCACGCAACCTCCTTCAAAAGAATGGGGATGCCTATTCCGCCGGTGACCCCTGTCCAACCAGGGGCACCGGATAATCTGCTGGAAGCGCTGTGATTCCATTGTGGATGAGCACCATGTCCTTATGGGCACGGTAATTGAAAGGGTTCAGCCCGCCAAGAGCGAACTAACCGAAGCCTGCAGCAGCCTGCTAACAGGTTTTGAGGTAAGCGATGCAAAAAAGAGAAAATCCCAATATAGACAGTAGCCCCTGAGACACTGTCCGGTGTTCGGAAAGAAAAAGCCAGACAGAGGATCAATCTCCTATTGCAGGAAACTAACTAAATTTTCTGAAATGTAAACACAGGCGTCGCTGTTGGCCGCAGCCTCGCATACTGCCGAAGTTTCTGGACTGAAGTAGAAACTGGCGGAGGCAGAGGAGGAGCTGGGCCAAGTGAAGAGGCAGCTCCAGGAAAAACAAGGTAAATAATAACCTGTTATGTATTCGAAAAAAGGAAAATGATATGCAATGACCGAAATGCCATGATGTGTACAGAGGCGACGACCGAGGTCGAGGCCCTGAAAAAGGCCCTGGTCGAAGCTGAAGGGAAGGTTGTCAAGGAGCAGGCCGCTCGGAAGAAGCTCAAGGCCCGGGTCAACGAGGTCCAACAGGAGCTCGAGGACGCGGTGAAGAAGTGCAAGGCCTTGGAGCGCGATGCGTCGGTTCAAGAGACCGAACTCGCCAAGGCTCGTTAGAGTGCGGAGGCAACCCGGAATGAGGCCCAGGGCACCCTCCAGGAGATCCAGGAGGACAGGGTGGCGGGTAAGGCATTCAATATGGAAAGTAAGAATGTGAAGATGAAATATCGTTTACTAACCCGGATTCGGAGTTCTCCAGGGGCTTTTACTGATCTGCCACGCAGTGTGGCTACCGCCGCAGAGTTCTTCCGAGCCGAAGAAGTGAGCTCCATGGAGAAGCTGTTATGGTCGCAATATCTTGCGCCAGAACATCCGGTGCCCTTCAGCGATCAGCTAAAATAGCTGGTCGAGATGCATAGGGTGGTCGAACTGGCCATGAAGGATTTAATAATCCGGTTGTGGCCAGTCGAAGCTATACCCGGCAGTTACTTCGGCCTCATGAAGCGATTAGTGGATGCATGTCCTCAGCTGGACGTCATCAAGCGATCTGTCTGCATCAAGGGCGCACGTATGGCCTTCTCCTATTGCAAGGTCTGGTGGGCAAAGCTTGACGCTATCAAATTAGCGACCGAGGGGCTGCCGGAGGGCAAGGAGCACCGCACACCTGAGCAATACTTCGGCGATGTCTTGGAGGGGTCCCGCATTGTTGGGGATCATTGTGCGAAAGACACTATCTTTGAATGAATGTATTCGAGCTCCCTCTACCTTGTATGATAAAATAAAGTGATTGTGTAGTATAATGCTTGTTATGTTTTTAAATTTTTACTTCCTGTGCGGCCGTGTTGTATGAAATCTGAGGGTTAACCAGTCATCGGCTTCTGCCCCCACCTAGTTAGTATGAGGGTGTTCGGGATGGAATCTAAACAATCTTGATCCAATTAGATGGTCCTTGAAGGAGTTGTTTAGCGCAACGAACTAGGCAACCAGACTATGCAGTTGTAACGCCCTCACTTAGCCATAGGAGTTTGATAATAAAAACATGGGCACAGCCCCTAGTATCCGAACTAGAGTGCTATAAGCGTCTGATCTGGAAGTACCAATCCTTCGCGTAACGCAGAAGAAATCTCCAATGATTTGTAACCTCCCAACAGCTGACCGGCTCTCGCTGCATCATGACAGTCAGTTTTCGGCTTTCTCTGCTGAGGTGCTCCTTTGGATAAACCAAGGCACAATCGCAGTATTTCTCCCTTTACTACCTTAGCCGATATAGCGGAACGTAAGGTAGCAAGCACAGGAGCCGGGCAACCCAACTATTGACCAAAGGCATGATTTTGAGCCAATGCATATAATGCTAAATTTAGGGTGCCGAACTATACTTATAAAAAGTGTTCGGACTTTTGTTACCGTAATGTGGGGTGCTATGAAGCCCCTGGCAAACATCAAACGTACCAAAGTGTATGGGTGCTACCTGATAGGGTTATCCACAGGGGAGCTGAGAGAAAAAAGAGAAAGAAAACATAAAAGGTGCAAAGGTAAAAAGTTGGGGTCCTAAAGCTCCAGCCGCAAACTGTTCTCATTGTAATTTAATTAGCACGTCAAGGCGCATTGATACAGGTAGTGCGATAAGCGATAGGCTATTTGACATGCCAAAACCAAGGGAGAGATGCATGTGGGTCCTGAAAAACAGGTAGAGTTATCGTTAACGGAATCACCTAGAAAGTCCCCCATGTGTCTGCGTTTCTCGTTGTCTTGGTGTGTTTATCCTTCAAGAGGACCGATGACCAGACCACCAGATGGGGCCTGCGGGATTGAGACCTGAAAAGGAAACAAGTAAAAGTGAAAGTATGTGTGTATCCGATGTCGGTTGAGCCGTAGTATGGACCACAAGCTAGCTATGCCTCCGTCGATGCCCATGGGATTTTGAGTGTGTAGTTATGTACGCGCGGCACGAATGCCACCACTTTATCAGGACTGAGACAGAGGCCGGATTGCTAGTCGAGCTCTTGACGACCCGAGCTCTCCTGCTGCAGAGTAGTTCAGACCCTCTTAATGGTGCCCGTGGGCTCGGCAGCTGAATTAAGGTTCTGCTTGAGAAGGCCGCTCTGTACTTCTGCTGCTAAGGCAACTGTGTGCTCTTCTGTACGGAGGGAGCGTTCCGTATTCCCGTTGACCATTATGATGCTGCATGGACCGGGCATCTTGAGCTTGAGATAAGCATGGTGTGGTACTGCGTTGAATCGAGAAAACGCAGTTCGTCCGAGCAGTGGGGCTAGCCGCTGCGGAAGGGGACGATATCGAAGATTAACTCCTCGCTTCGGAAGTTGTCCGGAGATCCAAGGACAACCTCTAGTGTGATTGAGCCCGTACAGTGGGCTTCTAGACCTGGTATGACTCCTTTGAAGGTAGTCCTGGTGGGCTTGATCCATGATGGGTTAATGCCCATTTTCGCGCTATATCCTGATAGAGCAGATTGAGGCTGCTACCTCCACCCATAAGGACGTGAGTCAGGTGGAACCCATCAATTATTGGGTCGAGGACCAGTGCGGCTGAGCCACCGTGACGGATACGGGTCGGATGATCCCGGCGATCGAAAGTGATCGGGCATGACGACCATGGATTATATTTCGGGGTGACTGGCTCTATCACATAGACGTCCCTGAGCGCACGCTTGCGCTCCCTCTTGGGGATGTGGGTAGCGTATATCATGTTCACCGTTTTGACCTGATGGGGAAACTTCTTCTGTCCCCCTGTATTCGGTTGCCAGGGCTCTTCGTCATTGTCCTCGCTTTGCGATCCCTTTTCCCTGTTGTCGCTTGCATCGTTTTTGCTACGTGCCAACCAACTGTCCTCGCGCCGCACAAAAGAAGGCCATGAGTGCCATGAGGGCCGCCATGGATTTTGGCATTTCTTGGCCGAGGTGGCGAGCGAGCCACTTGTCGCAGATGCTGTGTTTGAAGGCTTCTACGGCTTCGGCATCCGGACAATCGACGATATGGTTCTTTTTAGTTAAGTACCTAGTCCAGAATTTCCTAGCGGACTCTCTGGGCTATTGAACTATATGGCTTAAGTCATCTGCGTCCGAAGGTCGAACATATGTACCTTGGAAGTTATCGAGGAAGGCCTCTTTCAAGTCCTCCCAGCCGCCAATAGAATTTTCAGGCAGACTGTTGAGCCAATGCCGAGCTGGCCCCTTGAGTTTTAAAGGGAGGTATTTGATGGCGTGGAGGTCATCGCCGCGGGCCATATGAATGTGGAGAATGAAGTCTTCGATCCACACCGCGGGGTCCGTGGTTCCATCGTATGATTCTATATGCACGGGTTTGAACCCTTCTGGGAATTCATGATCCATGACCTCATCAGTAAAGCAATGAGGGTGTGCGGCGCCTCTATATCGGGCCGTATCACGACGTAGCTCTGATGGAGTCCGTCTGCGGTTTTTAGCCCGCGCATGACTAAGTTTGTCACGTCCGAATAGGTGGCCGTCGTCGTGTGTCGAGGCATGTCCTCGTGATCCGTAGATTGATCTGGTATGTCCTGCTTTATTGTTCAGGTTTTGCCGGAGGTCATATGTATGGTCGTGGGCTAATTTACCTCTACCTGTGCAATGAGGCGGGGCGGGCTGGTGTTTGGCTTGAGTTGTCATTTTGTCCCGACCACGTGGTAGTCGGTCAGTCGCATTGTACGATGGTGGTATGTATTCCGATGCCTCCTCGTCAAATTGAGGTAGCAATTTGCGCTTTGAGTAGCTTTTGGTTGGGCGCTTGAGGCCGTATTCTTCGGCTGCTAGGACATCGGTCCATTTATCATTGAGCAAATCTTGGTCAGCTTGAAGCTGCTGCTGCTTCTTTTTTAGGCTCCTTGCAGTGGCTATTAGCTGGCACTTGAAGCGCTCCTGCTCAAGAGGTTCCTCAGGCACGATGAAATCATCGGTGCCGGGGCTCACCTCATCCTCGGAGAGCGGAAGATAACTTCCGTCCTCCGAGTCTTCGTGCGTGGCATGTTTACTAGGGCTAACGTGCCCATCTTCCCGTTCATCTTGTTCATTAGCTGTTGCAACGGGGTCTTCGTAGTCTTCGGCACCTTCTGGAGTGTTACCTTCTCCTGTGCCGGTGTTGCTGTCTTTACTGCGGCGTGACTTAAAGCGGCGCCGCTGACACCGGTGCTTGGATTGTATTTTGGAAGGTTTATCCTCAGCTGGATCTTCCTTGTCATCGCCGCTGTTCTCCTTTGGTGCATCCACCATGTATACATCATATGAGGAAGTGACCGTCCAACGTCCAGTGAACGGCGGGTTCTGGGCCTCTTCTTCTCTGGCATCATCGTCCATACCGTCGATGTCCTCAGAGTCGTAATCAAGTGTGTCGGTTAAATCCTTGACCGTGGCTATGAAGTGGGTGGTGGGTGGGGAGCAAAATTCTCCATCGTCAGCCCCTAGTTCGAACCAGATATAGTTCGGCTGTGAGTCCTCCGCCAAGGACAGGTTCTTTAATGAGTTTAGCATGTCGCCCAAAGGTGAGTGCTGGAAGATGTCTGCGGCGCTGAATTCGAAGATCGATAAGCGATCAAGTTCGGCGTCTGCAAGCTTACATGGTTCGGAACTTACGTCCGGAGACGAGTCCGGAGTTCCAGTGGCACAGGTATCGTGTGAAATCAAGTCTATGTGTGGCTCCAACGCCGGGGAATCTGTGGCCTCCGTGGCGGGGTTGAGCTTCCCGTCCTTGGATGGCGCAGTCCGCTCCGGATCTAAAGCCAGAGCGGTTATGGGAGCTGTCGCCTGGATGCAGTCCGATGACAGATTTATGTCATGTCCCTCGGGGTGGCCAGGAGTGGTAGCCACAGTCTCGAATCCGGCAAAGATCAAGTCTCCATGGATGTCCGTAACGTAGTTCAAGCTCCCAAATCTGACCTGATGGCCGGGGGCGTAGCTTTCGATCTACTCCAGATGGCCAAACAAATTGGCCCGCAGTGCGAAGCCGCCGAACACAAAGATTTGTCCGGGGAGGAAAGTTTCTCCTTGGACAGCGTCATTGTTGACGATTGAAGGGGCCATCAAACCTTTTGGCGACAGCACAGTGGAACTCTCAATGAAAGCACCAATGGTGTCAAAACCGGTGGATCTCTGGTAGGGGGTCCCGAACTATGCGTCTAAGGTCGATGGTAACAGGAGACAAGGGACACAATGTTTTACCCAGGTTCAGGCCCTCTCTATGGAGGTAATACCCTACGTCCTACTTGATTGATCTTGATGAATATGAGTATTACAAGAGTTGATCTACCACGAGATCATAATGGCTAAACCCTAGAGGTCTAGCTTGTATGGCTATGATAATGAGTATATCTCTCCTTCGGACTAAGTCCTCCGGTTTATATAGACACTGGGAGGGTCTAGGGTTACACAAGGTCGGTTACAAAGAAATGAATCTACATATCTAGTCGCCAAGCTTGCCTTCCATACCAAGGAGAGTCCCATCCGGACACGGGTGCAATCTTAGGTCCTCGTATCTTCACATCCCATCAGTCCGGCCCATGCTAACACGCCGGACGCCTGAGGACCCCTTAGTCCAGGACTCCCTCACCCCCCTCCACAGTTTACACCTCAGTCATATCATCGTAGTGCTTAGGCGAAGCCCTGTGCCGGTAACTTCATCATCAACGTCACCACACCACCGTGCTGACGGAACTCTCCCTCGGCCTCAGCTAGATCAAGAGTTCGAGGGACGTCACCAAGTTGAACGTGTGCAGATCGCGGAGGTGCCGTGCGTTCGGTACTTGGTCGGTTGGATCGTGAAGACGTTTGACTACATCAACCGCGTTACTAAACGCTTTCGCTTTCGGTCTAAGAGGGTACGTGGACACACTCTCCCCACTCGCTGCTATGCTTCTCCTGATAGATCTTGCGTGGTCGTAGGATTTTTTTTGAAATACTACGTTCCCCAACAATTTTCTGGAATATCGATGACTTGTAATTTCTGTAACGACTGATGAGCCAGTATGTATTTTTCGACCATATTTGGTGACAGAGCTACGTCACTAACTTGATGCCACATCATCAAAATATACTTAATTTATTTTGAATTTAAATTATAATGAATTATCAAATTGCCTACATTACATGTCATAGTGAGTATTTAATTTTAGTCACATCACATTATATGGTAAGTTAGAGCCAAATCACACTACAAATTAAAATGAAATACAATCATATTATATATTAAATCGTCCCAGCCAAGCCATCTTCTAAATAGAAATGACAGTAAAAAAATAACACCAACTCACGACACTAAACAAGTTGAAAAGTAATATTTTGATAACTAAAGACCACATGTGTTGTCCTGATGATTGCAAAGTATGATTCAGAGCCTATTTTCCCACCACAAAAGGATGACCTTCATGCATCAGCAGGTTTGGATTGGGACTACTAAGTTGTTTGAGCCCTTAAGAGAAAACCAATCAGGGTATCCATCTCCTGGTGATTCTTTTCCTAGGCTTCATTCTTCTCTTGCCAACTCTTATTCATAGCTTCCAATTCCTCTTGTTTCTCCCTCTCCCTCTCTTCAAGTACTCTTTATTATGCTACAAGTCCCATGCCCAACTCTCCCCCGTGCTTATAATTGATGAAACACATAGGCGCTGCGTCTTCATTAGATGAAAACAAGTAAGACAACAAGATACAAGAGTAGCACTAACAACCATACAATCTATCAAATTATGAATTGAAATAGAGAAGTACATTATTAAATGTCAATGCAAGTATGCAGATGGGACAATGAAATGGCGAACTCAAGAATAATGTTTAAAATACATGCATAACCAAGAGCTAGATTTCATTTATCAATATTGAATAGCAGCAAGCATCACCAATAAGACATCAAGTCAGCAACCTAGGTTACAAGAAACAACTATGCTAGGACAACATTGTTTAGATCAAAGTCTACTATTCTGCTGAAAACAAGCACATAAACCAATTAACAAATCATACTAGATATCTGGATTAAAAACAGTACACTGCAATATTATTCTGATGACTTTGTGTTAAAGCAGCAACAACCATGCAACAAACCATGTATTTCTCATTGCAAGTATTTTTGTTTTTATGTTACTTTGGATGATTAGATTTGGATAAAACCATACATAAACAACAAAGCACTCCCTAGTGAAATTTCAATTATAAGGACTGAAGACAAATGTCTTATTCACACACATTTGTGTTTTCATGTTATCAGAATCTCAATTCTGTTGTACGATTCTACAACTTTACAATCCAAACTAACCCATCTGATTCTAAGATTTTAGTGCATAGAATCTATGTTTCTATGACCCTGATAGTGAAGATCCTACGATTTGCGATCCTACCATCGAAGCTCCGATCCAATTCAGAATCACGATTCTGACAACCCTCGCCATAATTGCACTATGCACACAATAAGAACACAAAGAGAAACAAGAGAAGTACTCCCTTTATAAAGAAATATAAGGACATTTAGATCACTACTTTAGTGATCTAAACAATCATATATTTCTAAACGATATTATATATATTTGGGAGTACCTGCCATTTGCATCCCTTGCCTCTCTATCCTTTTGTTCAATTCTTTCTTCTAGATCTCAGATCTGTGCTGATGAAGTAGAGCTTCCAAACCTCCCAGATCTTGATGCATACCATATGCTCATTAGATACAATCGTTGTATCGGATACTGACTCCTCACCTTTTGATTGTCTTTCCTTTTTATTTTCCATTGCATTCTGTAGTATAAAGGAAAACATTGATGCTTAAGTAAGGCAAAGTTTGTATCTCGGATTACAGTTGATCAATATAACAATCTATTTAAACTTAGAAACAATAGAGGAATAAATCTTACATAAGATAGACACGTCGACTCGCTCATGCTACTAATCTTGATGTTCGTATGGGTGACTTTGAAAAACTCAATGGGACTCGGGTCCTTGATACGTCTCCAACGTATCTATAATTTTTATTGTTTCATATTATTATATTATCAATAGATACTTTATATGCAATTTTATATCATTTTTGGGAACTAACCTATTAACAAAGTGCCTAGTTCTAGTTGTTGTTTTCTACTTGTTTTTGGTTTTACAGAAAATCTATAGCAAATGGAGTCCAAACACGACAAAACTTTTTGATGTTTTTTCTGGACATAAGAGACCCTAGAAGCTTCGGAGAGGGACCAGAAGACCTACAAGGAGACGGCAATGCAACATGGCACGCATGGGGGTAGGGTGCACCCTGATGTCTTGTGGGCCCCTCATGGCTCCATCTGACTTAATTCCAGCGCTATAAATTCTAAAATATTAGAAAACCCCTAGAGCATCATGTCGGTGTCAAAACAGGACGATCTCAGGTAGGGGTACCGAACTGTGTGTTTGAGGATTGAAGGTAACAAGGGACAGGGGAAACATGATGTTTACCAAGGTTCGGGCCCTCTTAATGGAGGTAAAACCCTACGTCCTGCTTGATTGTATTTGATAAGTATAGGGGTTACAGGAGTTGATCTACCTTGAGATCTTAATGGCTAAACCTTACCTATCTAGCCTCTATGAATTCTGATAGCCTCTACAGACTAAACCCTCCGGTTTCTATACACACCGGAGGGTCCTAGGGTTGTACAGAGTCGGTTTACAAAGGAATGAGATTACATATCCGGACACCAATCTTGCCATCCATGCATAAGAGAGTCCTACCCGAACACAAGGGAAGGTCTTCTGCCTTGTATCTTCATGGCCCATTAGTCTGGCCCATATCATATAGACCGGACACCCAAGGACCCCCTAACCCAGGACGCCCTCGGTAGCCCCTGAACCAGTCTTCAATGACGATATGTTCGGCACGCGGATTGTCTTCGGCATTGCAAGGAGGATTCCTCCTCCTGAGTTCTTCAAGGCACTCTTCTAAATAAAAGAACTGTATCCGGCTCTGTATAACCGCGGAAACCCTTGGTCATCAAGGTAAGATACCAAATAAAACAACGTCTTTTCACTGACAACTTTTTTTGGCGAAACGTCATGTCTGGCCTCTTAACATTTCGAACCATTTTTACACCTCCCGCTTCGCGTTTCGAGGCACAGACTCCATTGACACGTCTTGTCAAAACATAGATCGTGTCTCCCTTTATGGGATCCCCATCAATATGGTTCTGCGTAATCCAACCGTGCCATTCGCACGACCCCTCGAGAACGGGCGAGTTTTAAGGCTTGGGGAGGCATTTGATATTCACAACCTATATAAGAGTTTCTTAAAAAGAACAACTAGCAAGTCTTGATGGTCAAGCATTGGTGCAATTGGTAATTTATGTTATGAGTTTCACTTATTTCCGTACATATTTTCATTTTAGTTTGAAACCGGCCCCCATTCTTTGCATGTCACACTCCGCTGCCGATCACATGTCAGTTTGAGCTCAGGGGGAGGATACCACTTTTGAGCTATCAAACATTGTGGGTATCTTCTCTTTCTCGAATGCACAGGAGTGCGCGTACTATATATTAAAGAAGAAGTGTGGGAAGAACCCATCCACAATTTTTACGTACATCTCATATACATAAGCTGCACTCAACACCTAATCCACCAATACTTGGCCTTGCCGCTACTCTCTGGCACTAGCCCACCCCGCCAATGCCTAGAACATAGCCTCCAATTCTCCCTTTATGAGCCGCGCTTTCTTCCATGCTCCGCCTTCCTCACCAATACGCCTGCATGGAAGGGGAGGTGCCGTCGAACACAATCCAATTACGATGTTTCCATAGCTCCCACAAGACTATAATAAGTATCACACATACATCCTTGGCACCCAGTCGTGCCCCATGCTTTCCTGTGCACCACTGTAACAAGGTCACCTCTCCGGTCGGTGCCCACCTTGGCTCCTGGAGTGCTTTGCAAATGATAGTCCACACCTCTCTGGCAAATACATAGCCGAGTAGGATGTGCTCAATCGTCACCTCTTGCTGGTCACAAAACGGGCAGTACTGCTGGTGACCCAAGCCTCGTCTAGCAAGACAATCGGATGTCAAACATCTATCTTGGAGCGCAAGCCATGCAAAGAACCTACATTGGAGCGGCGCTTTCGTTTTCCAGGTGAACTCCGCTGAGGGGGAGGCCTCTCTGCAGAACCGTGTCGCGTATGCCGAACTCACAATGAAAGATCCACCCTTTCCCCAAGCCCAGGAGAAAACGTCCGGCATGTTTTGCTGCAGCTCCAAAGTGGATAGTAGCATCCATATGTTAAGAAAACTCATGAAGTTCTTTTGCATTCAAGTCCAGTCCAATATCCCTATCCCAACCTTCAGCCAAAAATGCTTGGCTAACCAATCTTGTGCATCTCACTTGCGAATTGACCCGAGCATGAAGGCTTGGGGCTAAGTCTTGCACTGTAAGCCCATCCAACCATTGATCTTTCCAGAACAGTGTGCTCGTACCATCTCCAATAGTGACATGTGTTGCTGCATTGTATAGCTGTGGTGATTCCCTTGGTACCTCGATCTCAAATTCCGACCATGGTCTTGATCCATTAGTACGTTGCAACAATGGCCACCTTTCCTGCATGGAGATGTTTAGCCATCTGAGGTTTAGAATGCCCAATCCTCCGGCCCATTTTGGGGAATAAACTTTTTCCCAAGCCACCTTGCAATGTCCTGAAGGAAATATGCCCTAGAGGCAATAATAAAGTTGTTATTTATATTTCCTTATATCATGATAAATGTTATTTATATTTCCTTACAAAGGGAATGACTTATGTTGTTATGCGGTTTGACTGATAAAGATTTTCATAGAATATGTAGGAGCCAATATGAGCATCCAGGTTCCGCTATTGCTTATTGACCAGAGATGTGTCTCGGTCATGTCTACATAGTTCTCGAAGCCGCAGGGTCCGCACGCTTAACGTTCGATGACGATTTGTATTATAAGTTATGTGTTTTGGTGACCGAAGTTTGTATGGAGTGCCAGATGAGATCACGGACATGACGAGGAGTCTCGAAATGGTCGATAGGTAAAGATTGATATATTCGAAGGTTATATACGGACACCGGAATGGTTCCGATAAGGTTCGGGGATTTATCGGAGTACCGTGAGGCTACCGGAACCCCCAGGAAAGTTAATGGGCCTATTGGGCCATAGTGGAGGAGAGGAGGCAGGCCACGGGAGGTGGTGTGCGCCCCCCTTGCCCAATCCGAATTGAACAAGGGGAGGGGGCACGACCCCCCTCTTTCCTTCTCCCTCTCCCTCCTTCCCCCTTTCGCCCTCTCCGTTGGAAGGAGGGGGGCGAATCCTACTAGGAACGGATTCCTAGTAGGACTCCCCCGTCTTGGCGCGCCCCCCTTGGGCCGTCCTGCTCCTCCCCCTCCTTTATATATGTGGGAAGGGGGGCACCCCAAAGGAACAAGTGTTGTTTCTTAGCCGTGTGCGGTGCCCCCCTCCACTGTTTACTCCTCCGGTCATAGCGTCGTAGTGCTTAGGCGAAGCCCTGCACGGATCACATCACCAACACCTTCACCACGCCGTTGTGCTGACGAAACTCTTCCTCAGCCCTCTACTGGATCAAGAGCTCGAGGGACGTCATCGAGATGAATGTGTGCTGAACACGTAGGTGCCGTATGTTTGGTACTTGGATCGGTTGGATCATGAAGATGTTTGACTACAACAACCGTGTTAACATAACGCTTCCGCTTTCGGTCTACGAGGGTACGTGGAGACACTCTCCCCGTCTTGTTGCTATGCATCTCCTAGATACACTACTAGGAAAAGGGCTATAGATGGAAATGACACTAATGACGTACCAGACATGTGGTGCGCCATTAGTATATACTAATGGCGCACCATGTGTTGGTGCGCCATTAGTGTCCAAATACTAATGGCGCACCACATCCACGGTGCGCCATTAGTAACAATTTTTTTCATTTTTTTTTCAAAACTAGTAATGGCGCACCAGTGGATAGTGCGCCATTACTAGTTAAACTAGTAATGGCGCACCACATCCACGGTGCGCCACTAGTAAATTATTTTCAAAATTATTTTTCCAAAAAAAAATTATTTATTTTTTCAAAACTAGTAGTGGCGCACCAGTGG
This sequence comes from Triticum dicoccoides, assembly GCF_002162155.2. Classification (NCBI taxonomy): domain Eukaryota; kingdom Viridiplantae; phylum Streptophyta; class Magnoliopsida; order Poales; family Poaceae; genus Triticum; species Triticum dicoccoides. Next base: position 329,839,956 of record NC_041388.1, read on the forward strand.
ACAGTGCGCCATTACTAGTTAAAACTAGTAATGGCGCACTGTCAACTGGTGCGCCATTACTAAGGCTTTTTAAAAAAAATTCAGAATTTGTTTTATTTTTTTTTAAAACAAGTAATGGCGCACCATGGGTGTGGTGCGCCATTACTAACTTGGCCCAAAACGTACCGAATGCACCCCCCTGGACCGCCTTTTCAGTTTAAAAAAATAAATGAAAATGATGGAAATGTCAAAAAAGTAAAAGAAAATAAGTTTCCCATGTGATATGTGGTCTAGTTGTTGGGAAAATTTACAAATATGAATTTCGACTTTATTTGCAAAATCTCTCTGAAATTTGTAAAATGGGCATAACTTTTGCATACGAACTCAGATTAAAAAGTTCTCTATATGAAAAACCATCTACTCGAAAAGTTACATCCGAATTTTACTGGGGGAACCCCGTTAAACAATTTCAAAATCCCCAAAAACCTAACAGAAAAAAGTTACGGGGCTTTTAAGACCCGGAGGCAAAAAAATTCAAAAAAAATTCAAACTTACTACTGGCGCACCGTATGCTAGGTGCGCCACTAGTAACAGAAAAAAAAATTGGTTTCAAAAAAAATTTGAATTATTTTTCAAAATATGATACATAATATGACCGGGAAGTTTGAAATATTTGTTCAAAATTTCATCATACTCATGAACATGAACAAAGTCCTAGACATCAGCAAGGTTTAATAGGATTGATATGATAGATATATCAACAAGTGCCTGTGAAGTGAGGTGGTGCTGGGGTTGGATAGAACTATGAAGTTAAGCGTGCTTGGGCTGGAGTAGTGTGAGGATGGGTGACCTTTTAGGAAGTTTGACCACAGAGTGTGATTTGACCTAAGATTAAGCCATAGTGACCCGAGATTAAGAAAAAAAATAAAAAAATTGAATTTTTTTATTAATAATGGCGCACTTCTATGTGGTGCGCCATTAGTATACCAGATACTAATGGCGCACCTCTAGGCATGCGCCATTAGTAAAAAATACTAGTGGCGTGATACTAATGGCGCACCAGTAGTGCGCCATTAGTAGGCAAAACTGGTGCGCCATCAGTAGGCCTTTTCCTAGTAGTGATAGATCTTGCGTGATTGTAGCATTTTTTTTCAAATTGCATGCTATGTTCCCCAACTGTGGCATCCGAGCCAGGTCTATGCGTAGATGATATGCTTGAGCAGAACACAAAGAGTTGTGGGCGATAATAGTCATACTTCTTACCACCAACGACTTACTTTGATTCGGCGGTATTGTTGGATGAAGCGGCCCGGACCGACATTACATGACCGCGTTCATGAGACTGGTTCTACCGACGTGCTTCGCACATAGGTGGCTAGCGGGTGTCTGTTTCTCCAACTTTAGTTGAATCGAGTTTGACTACGGCCGGTCCTTGTTGAAGGTTAAAATATCACACTTGACGAAAAAATGTTGTGGTTTTGATGCGTAGGTAAGAACGGTTCTTGCTAGAAGCCCGTAGCAGCCACGTAAAACTTGCAACAACAAAGTAACTTGTTTTTGCAGGGCATGTTGTGATGTGATATGGTGAAGACGTGATGAGATCTAAATTGTTGTATGAGATGATCATGTTTTGTATAAGTTATCGGCAACTGGCAGGAGCCTTATGGTTGTCGCTTTATTGTATGAAATGCAATTGCCATGTAATTGCTTTACTTTATCACTAAGCGGTAGCGATAGTCATAGAAGCAATAGTTGGCGAGACGACAATGATGCTTCGATGGAGATCAAGGTGTCAAGCCGGTGATGATTGTGATCATGACGGTGCTTTGGAGATGGACATCAAAGGCACAAGATGATGATGGCCATATCATATCACTTATTTGATTGCATGTGATGTTTATCTTTTTATGCATCTTGTTTAGCTTAGTACGACAGTAGCATTATAAGATGATCTCTCATTAAATTTCAAGGTACAAGTGTTCTCCCTGAGTATGCATCGTTGCCGCAGTTCGTCGTGCCGAGACACCACGTGATGATCGGGTGTGATAAGCTCTACGTTCACATACAATGGGTGCAAGCCAGTTTTGCACACACAGAATACTCGGGTTAAACTTGACGAGCCTAGCATATGCAGATATGGCCTCGGAACACTGAGACCGAAAGGTCGAGTGTGAATCATATAGTAGATATGATCAACATAGTGATGTTCACCATTGAAAACTACTCCATCTCACGTGATGATCGGACATGGTTTAGTTGATATGGATCACGTGATCATTTAGATGACTAGAGGGATGTCTATCTAAGTGGGAGTTCTTAAGTAATATTATTAACTAAACTTTAATTTATCATGAACTTAGTACCTGATGGTTTTTTGCATATCTATGTTGTTGTAGATCAATGGCCCGTGCTACCGTTCCCTTGAATTTTAATGTGTTCCTAGAGAAAGCTAAGTTGAAAGATGATGGTAGCAACTACACAGATTGGGTCCGTAACTTGAGGATTATCCTCATTGCTGCACAGAAGAATTATGTCCTGGAAGCACCGCTAGGTGCAAGACCCGCTGCAGGAGCAACTCCGAACGTTATGAACGTCTGGCAGAGCAAAGCTGATGACTACTCGATAGTTCAGTGTGCCATGCTTTATGGATTAGAATTGGGACTTCAAAGACGTTTGGAACATCATGGAGCATATGAGATGTTCCAGGAGTTGAAGTTAATATTTCAAGCAAATGCCTGAGTTGAGAGATATGAAGTCGATAACAAGTTCTATAGCTGCAAAATGGAGGAGAATAGTTATGTTAGTGAACACATACTCAGAATGTCTGGGTACCATAACCACTTGACTCGGATGGGAGTTAATCTTCTGATGATAGTGTCATTGACAGAGTTCTTCAATCACTGCCACCAAGCTATAAAGGCTTCGTGATGAACTATAATATGCAAGGTATGGAGAAGACTATTCCCGACCTCTTCCTGATGGTAAAGGCTACGGAGGTAGAAATCAAGAAGGACCATCATGTGTTGATGGTGAACAAGACCACTAGTTTCAACAAAAAGGGCGAAGGGAAGAAGGGGAACTTCAAGAATAACAACAAGCAAGTTGCTGCTCAAGGGAAGAACCCAAGTCTGGACCTAAGCCTGAAACTGAGTGCTTCTACTGCAAAGGGACTGGTCACTGGGAGCGGAACTGCCCCAAGTATTTTGCGGATAAGAAGGATGGCAAAGTGAAAGGTATATTTTATATACATGTTGTTGACATGTACCTTACTAATGCTTGTAGTAGTGCCTGGGTATTTGATACTGGTTTTGTTGCTCATATTTGCAACTCGAAACAGGGACTACAAATTAAACGAAGATTGGCTAAGGATGAGGTGACGATGCGCGTGGGAAATGGTTCCAAAGTCGATGTGATCACTGTCGGCACGCTAGCTCTACATCTACCTTCGAGATTAGTTTTAGACATGAGTAATTGTTATTTGGTGCTAGCGTTGAGCATGAAAATTATATTTGGATCTCGTTTGATGCGAGACGGTTATTCGGTTAAATGAGATAATAATGGTTGTCTATTTATATGAGTAATATCTTTTATGGTCATGCACCCTTGATGAGTGGTCTATTTTTGTTGAATCTCGATTGTAGTGACACACATATTCATAATATTGAAGCCAAAAGATGCAAAGTTAATAATGATAGTGCAACTTATTTGTGGCACTGCCGTTTAGGTCATATTGGTATAAAGCGCATGAAGAAACTCCATGCTGATGGGCTTTTGGAATCACTTGATGCTTGCGAACCATGCCTCATGGGCAAGATGACTAAGACTCTGTTCTTCAGAATAATGGACCGAGCAACTGACTTATTGGAAATAATACATACTGATGTATGCGGTGTGATGAGTGTTGAGGCTCGCGGCGGGTATCGTTATTTTCTGACCTTCACAGATGATTTCAGCAGATATGGGTATATCTGCGTAATGAAACATAAGTATGAAACATTTGAAAAGTTCATAGAATTTCAGAGTGAAGTGGAAAATCATCGTAACAAGAAAATAAAGTTTCTACAATCTGGTCTTGGAGGTGAATATTTGAGTTATGAGTTTGGTCTTCATTTGAAACAATGTGGAATAGTTTCACAACTCATGCCACCTGGAACACCACAGCGTAATGGTGTGTCCAAACGTCGTAACCATACTTTATTAGATATGGTGCGATCTATGATGTCTCTTACCGATTACCGCTATCGTTTTGGGGTTATGCTTTAGAGACGGATGCATTCACGTTAAATAGGGCACCATCTAAATCTGTTGAGACGACACCATATGAACTGTGGTTTGGCAAGAAACCTAAGCTATCGTTTCTTAAAGTTTGGGGCTGCGATGCTTAAGTGAAAAAGCTTCAACCTGATAAGCTCGAAACCAAATCGGAGAAATGTGTCTTCATAGGATACCCAAAGGAAACTGTTGGGTACACCTTCTATCACAGATCCGAAGGTAAGGTATTCGTTGCTAAGAATGGATCCTTTCTAGAGAGGGAGTTTCTCTCGAAAGAAGTGAGTGGGAGGAAAGTAGAACTTGATGAGGTAATTGTACCTTCTCCCGAATTGGAAAGTAGTTCATCATAGAAATCAGTTCTAGTGATTCCTACACCAATTAGTGAGGAAGCTAATGATGATGATCATGAAACTTTAGATCAAATTACTACCGAACCTCGTAGGTCAACCAGAGTACGGTCCGCACTAGAGTGGTACGGTAACCATGTTTTGGAGGTCATGTTACTTGACCATGACGAACCTACGAACTATGAGGAAGCGATGATGAGCCAAGATTCCACAAAATGGCTTGATGCCATGAAATTTGAGATGGGATCCATGTATGAGAACAAAGTGTGGACTTTGGTTGACTTGCCCGATGATCGGCAAGCCATAGAAAATTAATGGATCTTTAAGAAGAAGACTAACACTGACGGTAATGTTACTTTCTACAAAGCTCGACTTGTTGCGAAAGGTTTTCGACAAGTTCAAGGAGTTGACTACGATGAGACCTTCACACCCGTAGTGATGCATAAGTCTATCCGAATCTGTTGGAAATATGCCCTAGAGGCAATAATAAAATGATTATTATATTTCCTTGTTCATGATAATTGTCTATTATTAATGCTATAATTGTATTATCCGGAAATCGTAATACATGTGTGAATACATAGACCACAATGTGTCCCTAGTGAGCCTCTAGTTGACTAGCTCGTTAATCAACAGATAGTCATGGTTTCCTGGCTATGGACATGGGGATGTCATTTATAACGGGATCACATCATTAGGAGAATGATGTGATGGACAAGACCCAAACCTAAGCATAGCACAAAGATCGTGTAGTTCGTTTGCTGTAGCTTTTCTGGATGTCAAGTATCATTTCCTTAGACCATGAGATTGTGCAAATCCCGGATACCGTAGGAGTGCCTTGGGTGTGCCAAACATCACAGTCTAACTGGGTGGCTATAAAGGTACATTACAGGTATCTCCGAAAGTGTCTGTTGGGTTGGCACGAATCGAGACTGGGATTTGTCACTCCGTATGACGGAGAGGTATCTCTGGGCCCACTCGGTAATGCATCATCATAATGAGCTCAATGTGATCAAGTGGTTGATCACGGGATCATGCATTATGGTACGAGTAAAGTGACTTGCCGGTAACGAGACTGAACAAGGTATTGGGATACCGACGATCGAGTCTCGGGCAAGTAACGTACCGATTGACAAAGGGAATTGAGTACGGGATTGATTAGGTCCTCGACATCATGGTTCATCTGATGAGATCATCGAGGAGCATGTGGGAGCCAACATGGGTATCCAGATCCCGCTGTTGGTTATTGACCAGAGAGTCGTCTCGGTCATGTCTGCTTGTCTCCCGAACCCGTAGGGTCTACACACTTAAGGTTCGGTGACGCTAGGGTTGTATAGATATGAGTATGCAGTAATCTGAAAGTTGTTCGGAGTCCCGGATGAGATCCTGGACGTCACGAGGAGTTCCGGAATTGTCCGGAGGTGAAGAATTATATATAGGAAGTATAGTTTCAGCCATCGGGAAAGTTTCGGGGTCACCGGTATTGTACCGGGACCACCGGATGGGTCCCGGGGGTCCACCAGGTGGGGCCACCCATCCCGGAGGGCCCCATTGGCTGAAGTGGGGAGGGGAACCAGCCCATAGTGGGCTGGTGCGCCCCCCTTGCCCCCCCCATGCGCCTAGGGTTGGGAACCCTAGGGGAGGGGGCACCTCCACTTGCCTTGGGGGGTACTCCACCCCCTTGGTCGCCCACCCTAGGAGATCCCATCTCCTAGGGCCGGCGCACCCCCCTAGGGGGCCTATATAAAGGGGGGAGGGATGGCAGCCGCACCTCAAGTCTTGGCGCCTCCCTCTCCCCTGCTACACCTCTCCCTCTCGCAGAAGCTCGGCGAAGCCCTGCTGCGATCACTACTGCATCCACCACCACGCCGTTGTGCTGCTGGATCTTCGTCAACCTCTACTTCCCCCTTGCTGGATCAAGAAGGAGGAGACGTCATCCGCTCCGTACGTGTGTTGAACTTGGAGGTGCTGTCCGTTCGGCACTTGGTCATCGGTGATTTGGATCACGGCGAGTACGACTCCATCATCCCCATTCTCTTGAACGCTTCCGCTCGCAATTTACAAGGGTATGTAGATGCAGTCTCCTCTCGTTGCTAGTTGACTCCATAGATTGATCTTGGTGAAATGTAGGAATTTTTTTGTTTTCTGCAACGTTCCCCAACAGTGGCATCATGAGCTAGGTCTATGCGTAGTTACTATGCACGAGTAGAACACAAAGTAGTTGTGGGCGTCGATATTGTCAATTTGCTTGCCGTTACTAGTCTTATCTTGATTCGGCGGCATCGTGGGATGAAGCGGCCTGGACCAACCTTACACGTACGCTTACGTGAGACCGATTGACATGCACTAGTTGCATAAGGTGGCTGGCGGGTGTCTCTCCCACTTTAGTCGGATCGGATTCGATGAACAGGGTCCTTATGAAGGGTAAATAGAAATTGGCAATTCACGTTGTGGTATTGGCGTAGGTAAGAAACGTTCTTGCTAGAAACCTATAGCAGCCACGTAAAAACTTGCAACAACAATTAGAGGACGTCTAACTTGTTTTGCAGCAAGTGTTTTGTGATGTGATATGGCCAAAGGTTGTGATGAATGATGAATGATATATGTGATGTATGAGATTGATCATGTTCTTGTAATAGGAATCACGACTTGCATGTCGATGAGTATGACAACCGGCAGGAGCCATAGGAGTTGTCTTTATTTATTTATGACCTGCGTGTCAACATAAACGCCATGTAATTACTTTACTTTATTGCTAAAGTGTTAGCCATAGTAGTAGAAGTAATAGATGATGAGACAACTTCAAGAAGACACGATGATGGAGATCATGGTGTCATGCCGGTGACAAGATGATCATGGAGCCCCAAGATGGAGATCAAAGGAGCTATATGATAATGGCCATATCATGTCACTATTATTTGATTGCATGTGATGTTTATCATGTTTTTGCATCTTGTTTACTTAGAACGATGGTAGTAAATAAGATGATCCCTCATAATAATTTCAAGAAAGTGTTCCCCCTAACTGTGCGCCGTTGCGACAGTTCGTTGTTTCGAAGCACCACGTGATGATCGGGTGTGATAGATTCCAATGTTCACATACAACGGGTGTAAGACAGATTTACACACGCAATACACTTAGGTTGACTTGACAAGCCTAGCATGTACAGACATGGCCTCGGAACACAAAAGACCGAAAGGTCGAGCATGAGTCGTATAGAAGATACGATCAACATGAAGATGTTCACCGATGTTGACTAGTCCGTCTCACGTGATGATCGGACACGGCCTAGTCAACTCGGATCATGTTATACTTAGATGACTGGAGGGATGTCTATCTAAGTGGGAGTTCATTGAATAATTTGATTAGATGAACTTAATTATCATGAACTTAGTCTAAAACCTTTACAATATGTCTTGTAGATCAAATGGCTAACGTTGTCCTCAACTTCAACGCGTTCCTAGAGAAAACCAAGCTGAAAGACGATGGCAGCAACTATACGGACTGGGTCCGGAACCTGAGGATCATCCTCATAGCTGCCAAGAAAGATTATGTCCTAGAAGCACCGCTAGGTGACGCACCCGTCCCGTAGAACCAAGACGCTATGAACGCTTGGCAGACACGTGCTGATGATTACTCCCTCGTTCAGTGCGGCATGCTTTATAGCTTAGAACCGGGGCTCCAAAAGCGTTTTGAGCGACACGGAGCATATGAGATGTTCGAAGAGCTGAAAATGGTTTTCCAAGCTCATGCCCGGGTCGAGAGATATGAAGTCTCCGACAAGTTCTTCAGCTGTAAGATGGAGGAAAATAGTTCTGTCAGTGAGCACATACTCAAAATGTCTGGGTTGCATAACCGCTTGACTCAGCTCGGAGTTAATCTCCCGGATGACGCGGTCATTGACAGAATCCTTCAGTCACTTCCACTAAGCTACAAGAGCTTTGTGATGAACTTCAATATGCAGGGGATGGAAAAGACCATTCCTAAAGTATTTGCAATGCTGAAATCAGCAAAGGTAGAAGTCAAAAAGGAACATCAAGTGTTGATGGTGAATAAAACCACTAAGTTCAAGAAAGGCAAGGGTAAGAAGAACTTAAAAAAGGACGGCAAGGGAGTTGCCGCGCCCGGTAAGCAAGCTACTAGGAAGAAGCCAAAGAATGGACCCAAGCCCGAGACTGGGTGCTTTTATTGCAAGGGAAATGGTCACTGGAAGCGGAACTGCCCCAAATACTTAGCAGACAAGAAGGCCGGCATCACAAAAGGTATATGTGATATACATGTAATTGATGTGTACCTTACCAGTACTCGTAGTAGCTCCTGGGTATTTGATATCGGTGCGGTTGCTCACATTTGTAACTCAAAGCAGGAGTTGCGGAATAAGCGGAGACTGGCAAAGGACGAGGTGACGATGCGCGTCGGGAATGGTTCCAAGGTCGATGTGATCGCCGTCGGCACGCTATCTCTACATTTACCTACGGGATTAGTTTTAAACCTCAATAATTGTTATTTAGTGCCAGCTTTGAGCATGAACATTGTATCAGGATCTCGTTTAATATGAGATGGCTACTCATTTAAATCCGAGAATAATGGTTGTTCTATTTATATGAGAGATATGTTTTATGGTCATGCTCCGATGGTGAATGGTTTATTCTTAATGAATCTCGGGCGTAATGCTACACATATTCATAGTGTGAATACCAAAAGGTGTAAGGTTGATAATGATAGTCCCACATACTTGTGGCACTGCCGCCTTGGTCACATAGGTGTCAAACGCATGAAGAAGCTCCATGCAGATGGACTTTTAGAGTCTCTTGATTACGAATCATTTGACACGTGCGAACCATGCCTCATGGGTAAAATGACCAAGACTCCGTTCTCTGGAACAATGGAGCGAGCAACCAACTTATTGGAAATCATACATACTGATGTGTGCGGTCCAATGAGTGTTGAGGCTCGCGGTGGCTATCGTTATGTTCTCACCCTCACTGGTGACTTGAGTAGATATGGGTATGTCTACTTAATGAAACACAAGTCTGAGACCTTTGAAAAGTTCAAGGAATTTCAGACTGAGGTTGAGAATCAACGTGACAGGAAAATCAAGTTCTTGCGATCAGATCGTGGGGGAGAATACTTGAGTCACGAATTTGGCACACACTTAAGAAAATGTGGAATAGTTTCACAACTCACGCCACCTGGAACACCTCAGCGTAATGGTGTGTCCGAACGTCGTAATCGCACTCTATTAGATATGGTGCGATCTATGATGTCTCTTACCGATTTACCGCTATCATTTTGGGGCTATGCTTTAGAGACTGCCGCATTCACTTTAAATAGGGCTCCGTCGAAATCCGTTGAGACGACACCGTATGAATTATGGTTTGGGAAGAAACCTAAGCTGTCGTTTCTAAAAGTTTGGGGATGCGATGCTTATGTCAAGAAACTTCAACCTGAAAAGCTCGAACCCAAGTCAGAAAAATGCGTCTTCATAGGATACCCTAAAGAAACTGTTGGGTATACCTTCTACCTCAGATCCGAAGGCAAGATCTTTGTTGCCAAGAATGGGTCCTTTATAGAGAAGGAGTTTCTCTCGAAAGAAATAAGTGGGAGGAAGGTAGAACTTGATGAAGTATTACCTCTTGAACCGGTAAGTGGCACAGCTCAAGAAAATGTTCTTGAGGTTCCTGCACCGACTATAGAGGAAGTTGATGATGATGATCATGAAACTTCAGATCAAGTTGCTACTGAACTTCCTAGGTCCACAAGGACACGTTCCGCACCAGAGTGGTACGACAACCCTGTCTTAGAAATCATGTTGTTAGACAACGGTGAACCTTCGAACTATGAAGAAGCGATGGCGGGCCCGGATTCCGACAAATGGCTGGAAGCCATGAAATCCGAGATAGGATCCATGTATGAAAACGAAGTATGGACTTTGACTGACTTGCCCGTTGATCGGCGAGCCATAGAAAATAAATGGATCTTTAAGAAGAAGACAGACGCGGATGGTAATGTGACCATCTATAAAGCTCGGCTTGTCGCTAAGGGTTATCGACAAGTTCAAGGGGTTGACTACGATGAGACTTTCTCACCCGTAGCGAAGCTGAAGTCCGTCCGAATCATGTTAGCAATTGCCGCATTCTATGATTATGAGATATGGCAAATGGACGTCAAAACAACATTCCTTAATAGTTTCCTTAAGGAAGAATTGTATATGATGCAGCCGGAAGGTTTTGTCGATCCTAAGAATGCTGACAAGGTGTGCAAGCTCCAACGCTCGATTTATGGGCTGGTGCAAGCATCTCGGAGTTGGAACATTCGCTTTGATGAGATGATCAAAGCGTTTGGGTTTATGCAGACTTATGGAGAAGCCTGCATTTACAAGAAAGTGAGTGGGAGCTCTGTAGCATTTCTCATATTGTATGTGGATGACATACTGTTGATGGGAAATGATATAGAATTCTTGGAAAGCATAAAGGCCTATTTGAACAAGTGTTTTTCAATGAAGGACCTTGGAGAAGCTGCTTATATATTAGGCATCAAGATCTATAGAGATAGATCGAGACGCCTCATTGGTCTTTCACAGAGTACGTACCTTGACAAGATTTTGAAGAAGTTCAAAATGGATCAGTCAAAGAAGGGGTTCTTGCCTGTATTGCAAGGTACGAGATTGAGCTTGGCTCAATGCCCGACCACGGCAGAAGATAGAGAAAAGATGAGTGTCGTCCCCTATGCCTCGGCCATAGGGTCTATCATGTATGCTATGCTGTGTACCAGACCTGATGTAAACCTTGCCGTGAGTTTGGTAGGAAGGTAACAAAGTAATCCCGGCATGGAACACTGGACAACGGTCAAAAATATCCTGAAGTACCTGAAAAGGACTAAGGAAATGTTTCTCGTTTATGGAGGTGACGAAGAGCTCGTCGTAAAGGGTTATGTCGATGCTAGCTTCGACACAGATCTGGATGACTCTAAGTCACAAACCGGATACGTGTATATTTTGAATGGTGGGGCAGTAAGCTGGTGCAGTTGCAAGCAAAGCGTTGTGGAGGGATCTACATGTGAAGCGGAGTACATGGCAGCCTCGGAGGCAGCACACGAAGCAGTCTGGGTGAAGGAGTTTATTACCGACCTAGGAGTCATACCCAATGCATTGGGCCCGATGACTCTCTTCTGTGACAACACTGGAGCTATTGCCCTTGCCAAGGAGCCCAGGTTTCACAGGAAGACCAGGCATATGAAGCGTCGCTTCAACTCCATTCTTGAAAGTGTTCAAAATGGAGACATAGAGATTTGTAAAGTACATACGGACCTGAATGTAGCAGATCCGTTGACTAAACCTCTCCCTAGAGCAAAACATGATCAACACCAGAATTCCATGGGTGTTCGATTCATCACAATGTAACTAGATGATTGACTCTAGTGCAAGTGGGAGACTGTTGGAAATATGCCCTAGAGGCAATAATAAAATGATTATTATATTTCCTTGTTCATGATAATTGTCTATTATTCATGCTATAATTGTATTATCCGGAAATCGTAATACATGTGTGAATACATAGACCACAATGTGTCCCTAGTGAGCCTCTAGTTGACTAGCTCATTAATCAACAGATAGTCATGGTTTCCTGGCTATGGACATGGGGATGTCATTGATAATGGGATCACGTCATTAGGAGAATGATGTGATGGACAAGACCCAAACCTAAGCAAAGCACAAAGATCGTGTAGTTCGTTTGCTGTAGCTTTTCTGGATGTCAATTATCATTTCCTTAGACCATGAGATTGTGCAACTCCCGGATACCGTAGGAGTGCCTTGGGTGTGCCAAACGTCACAACGTAACTGGGTGGCTATAAAGGTACATTACAGGTATCTCTGAAAGTGTCTGTTGGGTTGGCACGAATCAAGACTGGGATTTGTCACTCCGTATGACGGAGAGGTATCTCTGGGCCCACTCGGTAATGCATCATCATAATGAGCTCAATGTGATCAAGTGGTTGATCACGGGATCATGCATTACGGTACGAGTAAAGTGACTTGCCGGTAACGAGACTGAACAAGGTATTGGGATACCGACGATCGAGTCTCGGGCAAGTAATGTACTGATTGACAAAGGGAATTGAGTACGGGATTGATTAGGTCCTCGACATCATGGTTCATCCGATGAGATCATCAAGGAGCATGTGGGAGCCAACATGGGTATCCAGATCCCGTTGTTGGTTATTGACCAGAGAGTCGTCTCGGTCATGTCTGCTTGTCTCCCGAACCCGTAGGGTCTACACACTTAAGGTTCGGTGACGCTAGGGTTGTATAGATATGAGTATGCAGTAATTCAAAAGTTGTTCAGAGTCCTAGATGAGATCCTGGACGTCATGAGGAGTTCCGGAATTGTCCGGAGTTGAAGAATTATATATAGGAAGTGTAGTTTCGGCCATCGGGAAAGTTTCGGGGTCACCGGTATTGTACTGGGACCACCGGATGGGTCCCGGGGGTCCACCAGGTGGGGCCACCCATCCCGGAGGGCCCCATGGGCTGAAGTGGGGAGGGGAACCAGCCCATAGTGGGCTGGTGCGCCCCCCTTGGGGCCCCCCATGCGCCTAGGGTTGGGAACCCTAGGGGAGGGGGCACCTCCACTTGCCTTGGGGGGTACTCCACCCCCTTGGCCGCCAACCCCCTAGGAGATCCCATCTCCTAGGGCCGGCGCACCCCCCTAGGGGGCCTATATAAAGGGGGGAGGGAGGGCAGCCGCACCTCAAGTCTGGGCGCCTCCCTCTCCCCTGCTACACCTCTCCCTCTCGCAGAAGCTCGGCGAAGCCCTGCTGCGATCACTACTGCATCCACCACCACGCTGTCGTGCTGCTGGATCTTCATCAACCTCTCCTTCCCCCTTGCTGTATCAAGAAGGAGGAGACGTCATCCGCTCCGTACGTGCGTTGAACGCGGAGGTGCCGTCCGTTCGGCACTTGGTCATCGGTGATTTGGATCACGGCGAGTACGACTCCATCATCCCCGTTCTCTTGAACGCTTCCGCTCGCGATCTACAAGGGTATGTAGATGCACTCTCCTCTCGTTGCTAGTTGACTCCATAGATTGATCTTGGTGAAACGTAGGAATTTTTTTTGTTTTCTGCAATGTTCCCCAACAGAATCGTGTTAGCAATTACCGCATTTTATGATTATGAAATTTGGTAAATGGATGTCAAAACCGCATTCCTTCTTGGATATCTCAAAGAAGAGTTGTATATGATGCAACCAGAAGGTTTTGTCGATCCTAAAGGTGCTAACAAAGTGTGCAAGCTCCAACGATCCACTTATGGACTAGTGCAAGCCTCTCGGAGTTACAATATACGCTTTGATAGTGTGATCAAAGCATATGGTTTTATACAGACTTCTCGAGAAGCCTGTATTTACAAGAAAGTGAGTGGGAGCTCTGTAGCATTTCTGATATTATATGTGGATGACATATTGTTGATTAGAAATAACACAAAATTTCTGGATAGCATAAAAGGATACTTGAATAAGATTTTTTCAATGAAATACCTCGGTGAAGCTGCTTATATATTGGGCATCAAGATCTATAGAGATAGATCAAGACTTTTAATTGGACTTTCACAAAGCACATACCTTGATAAAGTTTTGAAGAAGTTCAAAATGGATCAGTCAAAGAAAGGGTTCTTGCCTGTGTTAGAAGGTGTGAAGTTGAGTCAGACTCAATGCCCGACCACTTCAGAAGATCGAGAGAAAATGAAAGTCATTCCCTATGCCTCAGCCATAGGTTCTATCATGTTTGCAATGTTGTGTACCAGACCTGATGTGTGCGTTACTATAAGTTTAGCAGGGAGGTACCTAAGTAATTCAGGAGTGGATCACTGGATAGCGGTCAAGAACATCCTGAAATACCTAAAAAGGACAAAGGATATGTTTCTCGTTTATGGAGGTGACAAAGAGCTTGTCATAAATGGTTACGTCGATGCAAGCTTTGACACTGATCCGGATGACTCTAAGTCACAAATCGGATACGTATTTATATTGAATGGTGGAGCTGTCAGTTGGTGCAGTTCCAAGCAGAGCGTCATGGCGGGATCTATGTGTGAAGCGGAGTACATAGCTGCTTCAGAAGCAACAAATGAAGGAATCTGGATGAAGGAGTTCATATCCGATCTAGGTGTAATGCATCGGGTCCAATGAAAATCTTTTGTGACAATAGTGGAGCAATAGCCTTGGCGAAGGAATCCAAATTTCACAAGAGAACCAAACACATCAAGAGACACTTCAATTCCATCCGCGATCAAGTCAAGGAGGGAGACATAGAGATTTGCAAAATACATACGGATTTGAATGTTGCAGACCGGTTGACTAAGCCTCTTCCACGAGCAAAACATGATCAACATCAAGACTCCATGGGTGTTAGAATCATTACTATATAATCTAGATTATTGACTCTAGTGCAAGTGGGAGACTAAAGGAAATATGCCCTAGAGGCAATAATAAAGTTGTTATTTATATTCCTTATATCATGATAAATGTTTATTATTCATGCTAGAATTGTATTAACCGGAAACTTAGTACATGTGTGAATACATAGACAAAAAGATTGTCCCTAGTATGCCTCTACTTGACTAGCTCGTTAATCAAAGATGGTTAAGTTTCCTGACCATAGACATGTGTTGTCATTTGATCAACGGGATCACATCAATAGAGAATGATGTGATGGACAAGACCCATCCGTTAGCTTAGCATTATGATCGTTTAGTTTTATTGCTATTGCTTTCTTCATGACTTATACATATTCCTCTTACTATGAGATTATGCAACTCCCGAATACCGGAAGAACACTTTGTGTGCTATCAAACGTCACAACGTAACTGGGTAATTATAAAGATGCTCTACAGGTGTCTCCGAAGGTGTTTGTTGAGTTGGCATAGATCAAGATTAAGATTTGTCACTCCGTGTATCAGAGAGGTATCTCTGGGCCCTCTCGGTAATACACATCACTATAAGCCTTGCAAGCAATGTGAGTAATGAGTTAGTTGCGGGATGATGCATTACTGAATGAGTAAAGAGATTTTCCGGTAACGAGGTTGAACTAGGTATCATGATACCGACGGTCGAATCTCGGGTAAGTAACATACCGATGATAAAGGAAATGACGTATCTTGTTATGCGGTTTGACCGATAAAGATCTTCCCAGAATATGTAGGAGCCAATATGAGAATCCAGGTTCCGCTATTGGTTATTGATCGGAGGTGTGTCTCGGTCATGTCTACATAGTTCTCGAACCCGTAGGGTCATCACGCTTAACGTTCGATGACGATTTGTATTATGAGTTATGTGTTTTGGTGACCGAAGTTTGTTTGGAGTCCCGGATGAGATCACGGACACGACGAGGAGTCTCGAAATGGTCGAGAGGTAAAGATTGATATATTGGAAGGTTATATACGGACACCGGAATGGTTCTGTAAGGTTCGCGGATTTATCGGAGTACTGGGAGGCTACCGGAACCCCCCGGCCATGGGAGGTGGCGCTCCCCTTGCCCAATCCGAATGGAGCAAGGGGAGGGGGCGCAACCCCCCTCTTTCCTTCTCCCTCTCTTTCCTTTCCCCTTTCCCCCTCTCCGTTGGAAGGAAGGGGGGCGAATCCTACTAGGAACGAAGTCCTAGTAGGACTCCCCTCTCTTGGCGCGCCCCCCTTGGGCCGGCCTCCTCCTCCCCCCTCCTTTATATGCATGGGCAGGGGGCACCCCAAAGGCACAACAATTGTTTCTTAGCCGTGTGCGGTGCCCCCCTTCACAGTTTACTCCTCCGGTCATAGCGTCGTAGTGCTTAGGCGAAGCCCTGTGTGGATCACATCACCAACACCGTCACCACGCCATTGTGCTGACAAAACTCTCCCTTGACCCTCTACTGGATCAAGAGCTCGAGGGACATCATCGAGCTGCACGTGTGCTGAATACGAAGGTGCCATACGTTCGGTACTTGGATCGGTTGGATCGTGAAGACGTTCGACTACATCAACCATGTTAACATAACGCTTCCGCTTTCGATCTACGAGGGTACGTGGACACACTCTCCCCATCTTGTTGATATGCATCTCCTAGATAGATCTTGCGTGATCGTAGGATTTTTTTTGAAATTGCATGCTACGTTCCCCAACATGTCCACCATTTGCACTATCCTTTGTGCACCACATGAAATCCCTACAGATTTTAGTCATTGACGTGATTGTTTTTTGTGGAATGTCAAGGGCCATCATTGCATGGATAGGGATTGCACACAAAACTGATTGCACCAGGTGCATTTGTCCACTTTTAGGCATCATCACGACTCTCCATTTTGGTAATTTTCCTTCTAGTTGATCCACCATCCCTGATAGTTGTCCCGTCGATTGTTTTCGTATGGTGAGTGGGAGGCCCAGATACGTGCATGTATAAGTACCCATTGGGCAGCCCAACACTTCCTCTACCCGTGCCATCTCCCGGGTTGCAACGAGTTGGCGGCGCTGCGCTCTTAGCCAGGTTCACCCTCAATCCCGAGGCATTGCCAAACACACGCAACATGACTATACAAGCATGCAGGTCCAGCTCGGTTGGCTTGATAAAGATCATGACATCATCTGCGAACACCGAGAGGCGTTGCTTCATACCCAATCTTGCTAGCGGTGCAAGAACTCCATGGTTTGCGGGCCGTTCGAACATCTATTGGAGCGGTTCCATTATTAGTATGAACAACATTGGGGAGAGGGGTGCCCCTTGTTGTAGTCCCTTGCAGTTGAAGATCGGTCGTCCAGGTGCTCCATTCACCATGATTCTCGTCGAGGACGTAGCCAATAGCCCACACCCATGATATCCACTTTGATCCGAAGCCCATCCGTTGCAGGACCTCCACTAGGGAACGGCCACTGGACCGTGTCAAAAGTCTTAGTTATGTCAAGCTTTAGCATCACTGTTTGCTCTTATAGAGCATGTAAATGCCTAGCCGTGCACTGAACCAACATAGAATTGGCGTGGATGGATCTTCTTTTTACAATGCACTTTGGTGATTTTGCACAAGTGTTGGTAGCTCAGCCGCCAGTCTATTTGCCAGTGTTTTCTCAAAGATTTTAATCACGCCATGAATAAGGCTGACCGGACTAAAGTCCTTAAGATCTAGGGCTCCGTCGATCTTCGGTAATAGGGAAACAATTTCCTTATTGATCGTCGGCAGCCCGTGCACATCACCTCGACAGAACATGTCCATTGCTCTCATTATGTCATCTTTGATAATTGGCCAACACGTGGCATATAATCTGCACGTAAAACCATCCGGCCCTGGCACTTTGTCGAGTGGCACACCCTTGACTACCTTTTCCACCCCCTCCTCCGAGAAGGGAGTCTCTAGGTGTTGTATATCCAAGGAGGGTAGGGAAAGTGAAGCAAAGTCAATTTATGATCTTTCCGTGTTGCCTCCCCAAACAAACTCGTGTAGTATTCGTCCACCATGCTAGCTAGTTTATCTTGTCCCGTAGCAATGGCGTCTCCATTTCTTAAAGTGGTTATCATGCTCCTTCTTATGCGATATCGAGCATGGTTGTAGAAGAAACTAGTGTCTCCTTCCCACAAGAACAGTATCGGGGGAGGGGGGTAGTTAGTTCCCAAAAGTGTAATTTACAGTTTTCACTTAGTTACAATTTTGTAGGGAAAAAATGGATGTCGCACTCTTTTTCAAGTGCAAGGTACAATTTACGTTGAATTGAATTGAATTTTCTGAAGACGACTGCGACTTTAGAAACAAATTAGTCGAAGCACACCCTTGACATTTCTTCCCTCGACTTTGGGATGGAATGGTCCTATATTACCTCGGGGAAAATAAAATTATCATCTGGGTTCGGGGTTCACGGAGCTGTGTGGCCGAAGCAGCATGAAGTGGAGTTCTCCGGAATCAGTTTGGGGCATTGAGAAATGCTGGAAGCGTGGTCTCCCTCCCGCATGGGTTCGCCAGCGCCACGTTTTCTCTCCCACCCCTGCACTTGTGGTTGCTACTGTCCTCGCTCCCTCTCGTCCTCTCTTCCTCGTCCGCCGCATCACGGGCACGGCAGGAGGACACAGGAGCCTTAGCTTCGGTCGCTCTAGATCACCTTCTCTCTCTCACGGTCTCAGCGACCATGCCTGCATGCACAGTAGTGCCTGACGAAAAAGAGTGCTGCATGTGTGTGTAAAAAACATGCACGAGCGGACAACAGGTTCCTGTTTGCTCCGGCTGTTGTCTCGGACCCTGTCAGTGACTGGCGCCGCTCGATCTCTCCCTCGTCCCTTTCCTCGCGTGTCCGCTCAAAAGGTGTTTCGGGCGGTGAGCAGTAGCGGGGTACTACAAGCTTTTCTTGTTCTTCTCCGGCTGGGCTCAGTTTTGGACGGTCCGTGCGGCGGGGCAGGATACGGGACGCGCCGCGGCGCGTGAGGGTACGTGCTTTTCGCGTCGCAGAGCGCGCGGTTGGCCGTCACTCCCCCCTCCTTTTTTTTAAGCTTCCCCCCTCGTTTTCTTTTTTTGAGAGAGAAATTTTTTCATTGAAATCACGAATTAGTACAAAGTGGTTGACCCATACAAACACACTGAAACGCAGACACAAAGGACCATGAACACCTAGAGTACCCTAAGACAACCAAAACACAAGAAGATCTCCGGAGCCCTGTGTCATCATCCCTAAATCTTGAGAGAAGACCCCTGCAGCAGAAGGATCTGCAACTAGTCGCAAACAGGTCATCATCTTCGACCATGATACAATTGCCGCCACGCTGCTTCCTCCTTTTTTGACACCAGCGCTGAGAGGGCATGAACATCAATCCAACACACCTGCAACAGTCGTCACCATCTTTGGCTTTAGGTACTGCGAAAAGTGTCCCTTCCGAAAGGAAGAGAACTCGAGTCATCTGACCGGTCCAGCACCGCGGCCGGGCCATCCGCCCGGACAAAGCAGGATCTCCCACCAGCATCAGCGCAGAGAAAGGAGAAGAATCATACCAACAAGGAAGAAGAAAGGTCTTCGTCTCCCTGCCTCCATCGCCCATCTGAGGATCCAAACGGCCAGTGCCGATGAACCTCCAACCACCATAGCCCGCGACCTCGACGAGATCCGGGGATCCCCAACACCGCTGGCTCCAAAACGAAGGCAAAAGCCTGGCCTGACCACGAACGGAGCCCGGAGAAACTTATTCCGACGCGACACCACCGCAACGGCCTCAACAGCGTCTCCCATAACCCTAACCCTACCACACACACACCTAGCGAACAGACCCGAGGTTCTCCCTCCCTCCCGCCGCCGGAGCGGCGACAGAGAGAAAGAGAACCGGCGGCGTCACCGGCAGTGCGCAAGGGATCCCTCGCCTCCTTGATCGCCTAGACCCTACTTTTCCGGGCGCGAGCGGGCGGAGAGGCTGTTGGACGAGGACGGATGCTTTTTGCTGGACTTGGAAAGAAAGAACGGAGGACGGGACATGCTCCCCCCTCGTTTTCTGTAATTCTTTTTATATTACTCAAAGTGGTCATGCCAAGTAGTGATCCGGTTTACAAGAAGTGACCCGGTTATGAGGAAACCGGATCGAAAAACCGTACGAGTAACACCGTAAGACGAAAAAGGAAGATGAGAAAAAGAAAATGGGCGCCCAACACAAGACACGATCTGCTAATACACAAAATGCCAACTATAATGCACGACCTTAAATGGTCCGGCCGTATTTGTTTGGTGCTAAACGTACATAAATCGCGGCCCAATATGCGGGAGCAAACTGACGAACATTTGTTTTTTGTCCTTCATCGATCCATTTTCGGCCGAAATTTGGTCCGCATTTGCATCGAAACGGACACCCCGCGGGCGGAACGCACGCCCTTGTCCTCTCCTGGCCTGCCCGTCGGGGACACAATGCTCCTTGTCCTCCCCAAACCACGACCACTGAATTTGTGGCTGCCACCACCGCCGGATTCGTGCCTCTATCGCCCCGTCGCCGGCGCACAACCGGTAGATCCGCGGCGGCCGCCGCCGCCGGCGGATTTGGCGCATCCGGCCGACGGCAACTGCAGCTTATCATGGATTGGCCGGGTACTGGACCGCACAGCCCCGACAACGCCTTCCCGCGCATGCAAGTATTGACTCCGCCTCGAGCCGCTCGGATCTCTCCCGTGGTGGTTCGCCGGCAAAGACACGCCCGGCCGTCGCCCAGGCTCGGCGCTGGCCCAGTGGCTTGTCGACTCACCTTTGCCGGTCATAAAGTGCGACAACTGCCCGTGGCAAGTCGTGCGCGGTGTTTCTACCACGCCGAAACATCCCGGATGGGTGTTTGCTACGTGTAATCCGCGTTGGTATTTCCCCGAAGAGGAGGGGATGATGCATCACAACAGAGGTAAGTATTTTCCTCAGTTATGAAACCAAGATTATCAATTCAGTAGAAAAACCAAGCAACACTATGTAAACAACACATGCACACAAACAACAAATACTTGTAACCCAACGCGTAAAGGGGTTGTCAATCCCTCAACGGTACTTAGATAGATTAAATTGTATGAGATTTGATAAATAGATCTAACCAAAACACACACAAAAAATTGTAGTAAGGTATTTTTGATTGTATTGTATGATAGGAAATAGACCCGGAGGCCATAATTTTCACTAGAGGCTTCTCTCGAGAAAATAGCATACAGTGGGTAAACAAATTACTGTTGACTAATTGACAGAAAAGCAAATAATTATGACAATATCCAAGGCAATGATCATGTATATAGGCATCACGTCCAAGATTAGTAGACTAAAATGATTCTGCATCTACTACTATTACTCCACACATTGATCGCTATCCAGCATGCATCTAGTGTATTAAGTTCATGGAAAACAGGGCAATGCATTAGGCAAGATGACATGATGTAGACAAGATAAAGTCACATATGAATAAACACCATCTTGTTACCCTTAATAGCAACGATACATGCGTGTTATGTCTCTTTCTGTCATTGAGATTGAACACCGCAAGATCGAACCCATCACAAAGCACCTATTCTCATGACAAGATAAATCAATCTAGCTGGCCAAATCAAACCAATAAATCAGAGAAAAAATATGAGGCTATAACAATCATGCATAAAAGAGTTCAGAGAAGACTCAAATAATATTCATGGATATATCTGATCATAAACTCACAATTCATCGGATCCCAACAAACACACCGCAAAAACGAGTTACACCAAATAGATCTCCGAGAACATCGATGAGAACATTGTATTGAAGATCAAAAAGAGAGAACAAACCATCTAGCTACTAACTACGAACCCGTAGGTCCATGGTAAGCTACTCACGCATCACTGGAGGGGCAGCAAGGATGATGAAGAACCCTTCCGTGATCGTTGCCCCCTCCGGCAGAGTGCCGGAAAATGCCTCTAGATTGGATCTTGTGGTATTGGAACTTGCGGCGGCGGAAAAAGTATTTCGTGGACTCCCCTAGGGTTTTTGGGATTTTAGAGTATTTATAGAGGTGGAGGTAGGTCAAGGAGGTGCCTGTGGGCCTCACTACCCATCAGGGCACGCTAGAGGCCCCTGGCGCGCCCTGGTGTCTAGCGGGCCCCATAGGCCTCTTCTCGTGTACTCCAGAAGCTTCCAGGGTCTCTTATCACCACAAAAATATCTCCAAAAAGTGTTGTGGCAATTGGACTTCGTTTGGTATTGATATTTTGCAAAGTAAAAAACAAGCGAAAAACAGTAATTGATACTAGGCACTAGGTTAATAGGTTAGTCCCAAAAAATTATATAAAGTTGCTAGTAAATGTATATAAAATATCCAAGATTGATACTTTAATAGCATGGAACAATAAAAACTTATAGATAAGTTGTATACCTATCAGTGTTCTTCAGGTGCAAATAAGATGGAGTATGTGCTTCTTTTGATTCAGTTGTGCTCACCGGATTCGGCGCAATTTCGGTAGCTCATTGCATGCTCGATTTTGTGTGTAGGATGGATGCAAGTTTTCGTATTGGGAAGAAGATTACATAAATATATTGATATCATGAAATTTGATATATGCTTGTGCACTCGTTGATAGAATAGAGGTTAAAGATGAGACTGGATGAGAAGCAACGTCGAATTCTTTGGAATCGAAGAAGAAAGAAGTGCGCAAGTTCGAGAAGCCAATAGAGAGAATCAACAATGATGACATAGAGAAGATATAAATCCAACTAGTGGGAGTAGTTATGGAAGTTGGATATCTTTTGAAGTGTCTAATTGTGGTTCTTTTTTTGTCTTGCTCTCGTAGCAAAGATTGGTGAATTATGTACTCCAATATATCAAAATGCCGCTGAATGAAATAAAAAAGAAAAGAATGTGTTTCGATGGCCGAAAATGAAATGCAAATGAAAGAAAAATGTATACATAGGAGCTCAGCTGGTTGTGGCAGACCAGATGCGTCCACCCCATTGGGCTCACGACCAACGAAAACAGGAAAATGGTCGGACGACGCCCCTTTGCCCGACCCAAACGGGCAAAACTCGGACAAAACGGATGTCCGTTTGGGTTCGTGCATTGGAGTTGGCCTAAGACCATCACCACAAGAGACACAAATAGATGTGAGGTGTCATCAAGAGATCACATACCAAGACTTTGCAAACAACCGAACGAATCAACGAGCATACTGACCCTCATGGCACAACTCAGGAGCAGCCATAATCAATGGGTGTCGTACCAAACACGAACCTTGACTGGGGCTCCGTCAGAGGAAATCAAATGATAATCAAGTTTGTGATGCATCTTGCACCATCATTGAGAAAAGATGATCTAAGACAACACTAAGAGCACGAAACTCGTCGCAACACAACGACAACCATGAGAGGGTGAGGGAGTTCTGGACTAAGGGGTCCTCGGGCATCCGGCCTGTTGGATATGGGCCGGACTGTTGGGCCATAAAGATACAAGACTGAAGACATCCACCCGTGTCCGGATGGGACTCTCCTTAGCGTGGATGGCAAGCTTGGAGTTTGGATATGAAGATTCCTTTCTCTGTAACCGACTTTGTACAACCCTAGTCCCCTCCGGTATCTATATAAACCGAAGGCTTTAGTCCATAGAAATAATCATAATCACATAGGCTAGACTTTTAGGGTTTTAGCCATTATGATCTCGTGGTAGATCAACTCTTGTAACCCCATACCCATCAATATTAATCAAGCAGGACGTAGGGTCTTACCTCCATCAAGAGGGCCCGAACCTGGGTAAACATCGTGTCCCCTGTCTCCTGTTACCATCAACCTCAGACGCATAGTTCGGGGCCCCCTACCCGAGATCCACCAGTTTTGACACTGACATTGGTGCTTTCATTGAGAGTTCTGATGTACCGTCATCAGAAGGTTTGATGGATCCCTCCATCATCTACAACAACGCTGCCCGGGTGGATGTCTTTCTCCCTGGCCAGATCTTCGTATTCAGCTTCTTCGCACTGCGGGCCAACTCGCTTGGCGAACTAGAGCAGATCGACAGCTACGGCCCTGGCCGTCAGGTCAGGTTTGGAAGCTTGAACTACGTCGCTGATATCCGTGGAGACTTGATCTTCGACGGATTCGAGCCCATGGCAGCCGCTCCCTGCCACCGCGATGAACATGACCTAAATCTATCATCAGATCATACCCAGGAGATCGCGCCTGTAAGCGCTCTCGCCCTAGATCCGGAGCAGCTTGCGCCATCCGAAGACAGGAAGCTTAACCCCGCCACGGAAGCCGTAGACTCAACGGCGTTGGAGCCGCACACGGACCCAACCTCGAGCGGGGTCTGCGTCACCGGACCCCCGGATCCGTTTCCGACCACCGGTTCCGAACTACGTGCATCTGTGTCCGCCGAGCCTTACCAGGCGCCAATCGTCGAATTCAGTTCCGCGGACATGTTCCGGCACTCACCTTTAGGCGATGTGCCAAACTCATTAAAAGCCCTCTCTTTAGTAGGGGACTCGCAGCCGAATTATATCCGGTTTGAACTAGGGGTTGATGACGGAGAATCTCGCTTCCCACCCACCTCCCACTTGATAGCCACTGTCGAAGATCTAAATGACATGCTCGACTACGACTCCGGAGACATCGATGGTATGGACGGCGATGCCGAAGAGGAGCAGGACCAAGACCCGCCATTTACAGGGCGCTGGACGGCCACCTCCTCCTACGACGTATACATGGTGGACACACCCAAAGAAGTTAACGACGATGACAAAGAAGACCCAGTGGAAGATAAACCCCCTGCGATACAGCCAAAGCACCGACGACAGCGGCGCTGCTCTAAGTCACGCCATGAAAAAGATAGAAATACCGGCACAGGAGAAAACAATACTCTAGACGATGCCGGAGAAAATGAAGACCCCGTTGAGCCAACCTCCGAACAGGCTGAACGGGAAGATGGGCGGGCCAGCCCTGATGAACAGGTCATGCACGAAGACTTGGAGGACAGTAATTATCTTCCACTCTCCAAGGATGAGGTGAGCCTCAGCAACGAGGATTTTATCGTGCCCGAGGAACCTCTCGAGCAGTAGCGCTTCAAGCGTCGGCTAATAGCCACTGAAGGAGCCTGAAAAAGAAGCAACAACAGCTTCAAGCTGATCAAGATCTGCTCAATGGTAGATGGACTAATGTCCTGAAAGCCGAGGAATACAGCCTCAAGCGACCACTCAAAATTACCCGAAGCGCAAATTACTACCTCAATTCGATGACGAGGCAGTGGAGCCCGTGCCATTAGCACACAATGCGGCTGACCGACCACCACGTGGCAGGGACAAAGTGGCAACACAAGCCGAACACGAGCCCGCCCTACCTCGCCATAAAGGCAGGGACAAAACTGCTCAGGGATACACGTATGATCTCCGGCAGGGCCTGAAGAATAAAGCAGGTCCGGCCAGATCGATCTACGGATCACGGGGGCGTGCCTAGATGCGCAACAACGGTTATCAAGCCGAACATGGCAATCACAATTACGTCCGAGCTGAAAATCACAGACGAACTCCATCTGAACTACGTCGCGACCTGGCCTGATATAGAGGCGCCGCACACCCCCTTCGCTTCACTGATGAAGCAATGGAACATGAATTCCCAGAAGGGTTCAAACCCGTGAATATAGAATCATATGATGGAACCACAGATCCTGCGGTATGCATTGAAGACTTTATTCTCCATATTCACATGGCTCGCGGCGATGATCTTCATGCCATCAAATACCTCCCCCTAAAACTCAAGGGGCCAGCCCGACACTGGCTGAACAGCCTGCCTGAAAACTCCATTGGCAGTTGGGAGGACTTGGAAGAAGCCTTCCTTGACAACTTCCAAGGTACATATGTTCGACCTCCGGATGCCGACGACTTAAGTCACATAATCCAACAACCCGGAGAGTCAGCCAGGAAATTCTGGACTAGATTCTTAACCAAAAAGAACCAGATCGTCGACTGTCCGGATGTCGAAGCCCTAGCGGCATTTAAACATAGCATTCGGGACGAATGGCTCGCCCGACACCTCAGCCAAGAAAAGCCGAAGTCCATAATGCCGATCATACCCAAAGGAGTTGTTGGGTCTTCAAACAAGCCGACAAGTTAAATACCGAAGACAAGGAGAAGGGGTCGCAAAGCGAGAACAACGAGGAGGAGCCCCGTCCACCGAACACAGGGGGACAGAAGAAGTTCCCTCCTCAAATCAAAATGGTGAACATGATATACACTACCCATATCCCCAAGAAGGAGCGCAAGCGCACGCTCAGGGACGTATATGCAATAGAGTCAGTCGCCCCAAAATTCAACCCACGGTCGTCATGGCCTATCACCTTTGATCGCAGGGACCATCTGACCAGTATCCATCATGTCGGGTCAGCCGCACTGGCCCTCAACCCAATAATTGATGGATTTCACCTCAGACGAGTCCTCATGGATGGTGGCAGCAACCTCAACCTACTTTACCAGGATAGCATGCGCAAAATGGGCATCGATTCATGAAGGATCAAGCCCACCAAAACTACCTTTAAAGGAGTTATACCAGGTGTAGAGGCCCGCTGCTCGGGCTCAATCACATTGGAGGTCATCTTCGGATCTCCGGACAACTTCTGAAGTGAGGAGTTAATCTTCGATATCGTCCCCTTCCATAATGGCTATCATGCACTGCTCGGACGAACTATGTTTGCCCGATTCAATGCGGTGCAGCACTATGCTTATCTCAAGCTCAAGATGCTCGGACCACGCGGTGTCATAACAGTCAATGGAAACACGGAGCGCTCCCTCCGTACCGAGGAGCACACCGCTGCCCTGGCAGCAGAGGTACAGAGCGGCCTCCACAAGCAGAACCTTAATTCAGCGACCATACTCCCGGACACTGTCAAACGAGTCTGGACTACTCTGCGCCAGGACAGCCCAGCTCGTCAAGAGCTCAGCTAGCAATTCGGCCTCCATCCCAGACCCTACCAAGTGGCGGCGTTCGTGCCGCGCGTACATAACTACACACTCAAAATACCATGGGCATAGACGGAGGCATAACTAGAGTGTGATCCATAATACGGCTCGACCTCCCCTGGACACACATACTTTCACTTTTTCTTTTTTTTTCTTTTCTTTTCTCCTTTTTAGGTTTCTTTTCCACAGGCCCTTCCTGGCGGCCTGATCGCAAGTCCTTTCAAAAGGATAGATACACCAAGACGACACAAAGCACTGACGTATAAGGGAATTTCTAGGTGGTCTTTTTAATGACCACTCTACCTGTTTTCAGGACCCGCACGCAGCTCTCCCTTGGTTGTGGCATATTAAATAGCCATGTTGGTTATTGCACTACTTGTACAAATACGCTTTGACGTATTAATCAAACTATAATGGAAACAATTTGCAGCCCAACTTCTACGACACTAGTTTGCTCTTTTGATAATCTTCTCAAATCGCACCCATACACTTTGGTACGCTTTAATCCGCCAGGGGCTTCATTGCGCCTCATAATACGACAACAAAGTCCGTTTTTACAGTATAGTTCGGCACCCCAATTTAGCATTATATGCATGGGCTCTGAATCATGTCTTTGGTCAATAGTTGGGTTGCCCGGCTCCTGTGCTTACTACCTTACGTTCCGCTATATCGGCTAGGGTAGTAAAGAGAGAACTACTGCAATTGTGTCCTAGTTTATCCAGATGAGCACCTTAGTAGAGAAAGCTGAAAACTAACTGTCATCATGCGGCGAGAGCTGGTCAGCTCTTCGAAGGTTTCAAATCTTTAGCGATTTTTCCGCATTGTGCGATGAATCGGTTCCTATCTAATCAGGTGTTTACAGCACACTAGTACGGATACTAGGGGCTGCGCCTAAATTTTTCTTGTCAAACTCCTATGGCTAAGTGAGGGTGATAAAGCCACATAGTCCGATTGCCTGGTTCGTTGCGCTAAACACCTCCTTCAAGGACCAAATTCTTGGATAAAGAGTGTTTAGATTCAGCCCGAACACCTTCGTACTACCTATGTGGGGGCTGAAGCCGACGACTGGCCAACTCTCAGATATGATAAAACGGCCGCACAGGAGGTAAAACTTTTAAATAATAAACATCAAAGCATTATATTACACATCGGCCTTGTTTTCATCATACATGACGGGATAACATGAATGCATTCATTCAAAAATAATGTCCTTAGTGCATTGCTCCGCCACCATGCCGGATCCCTTCAGAACATCTTCAAAATACCGCTCGGGTGTGCGGTGCTCCTTGCCAGCGGGCGGTCCTTCGGTTGCGAGCTTGACAACATCCATCTTCGCCCATTGTATCTTGACACGGGCGAAGGCCATCCGCGCACCTTCTATGCAGACCGACCGCTTGATGGCGTCAAGCCGAGGGCAGGTAGTGACCAGCCGCTTCACGAGTCCGAAGTAGCTGCCGGGTATAGCTTATGTAGGCCACAGCCGGATTATTAAATCCTTCATGGCTAGTTCAGCCACCATGTGCAGCTCAACCAGCTGTTTTAGCTGGTCGCTAAAGGGCACCGGATGTTCTGGCACAAAGTATTGCGACCAGAACAACTTCTCCATTGAGCTCCCCTCTTCGGCACGGAAGAATTCCGCAGCATCAGATACACTGCGTGGCAGATCCGCAAATGCCCCTGGAGAACTCCAAATCCGGGTTAGCAAGAGATATCTCTTCTTCACATACTTGCTCTGCATAATAAAAGCCTCACCCGCCGCAATTTTCTTGGCCTCTTGAATTTCTTGAAGGGCGCTCTGGGCTTCGACCCGGGCCTCTTGTGCAGTTTGACGGGCCTTGGCAAGTTCAGACTCTTGGTCTGCATTCTTGCCTCCAAGGACTCGCATTTCTTCACGACGTCCTGCAGCTCCTGCTGGACCTCACCGACCCTGGCCTCGTGCCTTTCGCGGGCGGCTTGTTCATCTGCCACCCTCTTCTAGGCTTCGGCCAGCGCTGCCTTGAGGGTTTCCACCTGGGATGCCACCCCTACCAATTATCATACGATCAACACCAGCAATTCATATCTTGTTATATTTGAATAGGTCGTTACATACCCTGCTTGTCCGCTAGCTGCTTTTTCACTCGGCCGAGCTCTTCCTCGGCCCGCTCTAGACCCTGCCTCAGTCCGGAAACTTCGGCAGCATGAGAAGTTGTGGCTAGCAGCGATGCCTGCTTATTCACATAGACATATCTGATTAGTCTCCTGCGACAAAAATATTTGATCCTCCGTTCGCCTCTTCTTTCCAAACACCGGACAGAGTCTCAGGGGCTACTGTCTATATTGTGCCTTTCTTTTCACAAAATTGCATTGCTTACCTCAAAGCCTGTTAAAAGCCTTGCGCAGGCTTTGGTCAGTCCGCTCTTCGCAGACTGAATCTTCTCAATCACCGCACCCATAAGGGTATGGTGTTCCTCAATGATGGAAGCGCTTTGCAGCGCTTCCAGTATTGTATCCGGCGCCTCTGGTTGGACAGAGGTCACTGGCGGAATGGGCAAACCTCCTTCCCATGAAGGAGGCTGCTTGCCGGATTCCGGAGCCGTATAGGTCTCCGGGACCGTATTCGGCTGGGGGACGAATTGGACATGGCCCCCATCGCCAGTCTCCATGGGGATCTGCTCCCCCATGTGTCCGGCGACCGAGGTCTTGCCCTCTGGCGCCGTCCTGACAGCCTCCTGCGTCTCTCCCTGGCCGGGGATCCTTCGGGACAACACCTCAGTGTCATCCATGGCCCTGGGAGAGGAGGCCGTCGGGAGGGACCCGCTGTCCATCACCTTCGGGTCCAGCGAGTTCCCCGAAGACGTGGATCGCTCAAGGGCGGAACGAGCCGGACTGCAAGTGCATGACTCGACATGTCAAAATTATGAAGTAAAGAGGTGAATATATGAATGTGTCAGGGTCTTAGGATACTCGCCTATTCCCCAGGGGGCTGTGCAGGCAGCACAGTTGGATTACCCATACCCGTATTGATGAGAGTCCCGCAATAAGGGGACATGATATCTGCTTCAACGAGACGTTCCAATAAAGCCGCATATCGAAATATGGAGCGGCAGGCCGAAACCGGTTCGAAATAATAACTGGGCATGATCGTGATTCACGTTACAAAAAGTTGTCAGCAGATTGGACTCGTGAAATATTATACTCCCTGCAGTGGTGTGTG
This sequence comes from Triticum dicoccoides, assembly GCF_002162155.2. Taxonomy (NCBI): domain Eukaryota; kingdom Viridiplantae; phylum Streptophyta; class Magnoliopsida; order Poales; family Poaceae; genus Triticum; species Triticum dicoccoides. Next base: position 329,870,159 of record NC_041388.1, read on the forward strand.
GTACTTGTTTTGTAGATCTGGACACGTTCTTTGTGTTCGAAGACTGTGTTGGAGTATTCGGAGGAAGAACCCGCCTTGCAATGTCGAAGACAATCTGCACGCCGGACACCTCGTCATTGAAGCCTGGTTCAGGGGCTACTGAGGGAGTTCTGGACTAAGGGGTCCTCGGGCGTCTGACCTATTGGATATGGGCCAGACTGTTGGGCCGTAAAGATACAAGACCAAAGACTTTCACCCGTGTCCGGATGGGACTCTCCTTGGCGTGGATGGAAAGCTTGGCGTTCGGATATGAAGATTCCTTTCTCTGTAACCGACTTTGTACAACCCTAGTCCCCTCCGGTATCTATATAAATCGAAGGGTTTAGTCCGTAGAAATAATTATAATCACATAGGCTAGACTTTTAGGGTTTTAGCCATTATGATGTCGTGGTAGATCAACTCTTGTAATCCCATACTCATCAATATTAATCAAGCAGGACATAGGGCTTTACCTCCATGAAGATGGCCCGAACCTGGGTAAACATCGTGTCCCCTGTCTCTTGTTACCATCAACCTCACACGCACAGTTTGGGACCCCCTACCCGAGATCCGCCGGTTTTGACACCAACAAAGGGTCCTGACCAAGGATTACTAGAGACGATGCAACACATAATGGTTCGTGTGGTCATCCCTCGAAGCTTCAAGGGTCTTTAGTCATACAGAAAAAATCGTCAAAAATGGGCATTGTATTTTGACCTTCCTAGATATTGATTACCTGCAAAACCAAAAACATGTAGAAAACATGACCTGGCACTGGACACTAAATTAATAGGTTAGTGCAAAAAAATAATATAAATTATTGTAGAAAGGTATATAAAAGTAAAAATATAATAGCATGAAACAATAAAAAAATAGATAAGTTTGAGACATATCACACATCAGGTCAAACGAAGCAAAATCCCAAGACCCCATGGGCACGAGGGTCAAAGACCCTAGGCGCACGGAGTGTCCAGATAGATTTCACCTCAACCTCGTGGGCATGGGGTGCCAGAGGCCCGTGCGCATGGGGTGTCCAGAGAATTAACCTCGGACCCTATGGGCATGGCCCCTGGACCTCGTGGGCATAGGGGGTGCTGGCCATGGGCACATTATGTGATGTGATATTGAGGTAAGTTGTAGTGGTAGGTGTATGGATGTTGGTATATAAGTTTAGCATGTTCCCACACCTTCATCATGCACCTCGACCCCTCTTAGTAGTGTGCTTGTCTGATACATGTCCGTCGTATCTACTTTTCCAAACACTTTTGCTCTTGTTTTGGAATCTAATTCACATGATTTGAATGAAACTAACTCGAACTGGCGTTGTTTCAGCAGAACTACCATGGTGTTATTTTTTGTGCAGAAATAAAAGTTCTCAATATTGGACGAAGATTTTGGAGATTTTTTAGGAATATATAAAAAATACTGGAGTGAAGACCCACAAGAGGGCGGCCACCTGTTGCCCACAAGGCAATAGGGCGCGACCACCCCTAGGCGCGCCACGTTACCTTGTGGGGCCCACATGGCTCCGCTGACCTTACTCTCAAGCCTATCAATTCCGTCTTCCTGAAAAAAACAGGAGAAGAAGTTCCATCGGTTTTACAATACAGAGCCGCCGCCACACTGTTCTTCATCGGGAGGGCTGATCTGGAGTCTGTTCAGGGCCCCGGAGAGGGGGGTTCATCGCCATCATCATCACCAACCCTTGTTCATCGCCAATTTCATGATACTCACCACCAGGAGTGAGTAATTCCTTCTTAGCCTTGCTGGACGGTGATGGATATGGATGAGATTTGTCATGTAATTGAGTCAGTTTGTTAGGGCTTGATCCCTAATATCCACTATGTTCTGAGATTGATGTTGCTATTACTTTGCTATGCTTAACGCTTGGCACTAGGGCGTGAGTGCCATGATTTCAGATCTGAACCCTTTATGTTTTCATGAATATATTTGTGTTCTTGATCCTATCTTGCAAGTTATACGCACCTATTACGTGTTATGATCTGCATACCCAAGGTGACAATAATGGGGATTATTTTTGGTGATTACCGTAGTTTGATGAGTTCATGTATTTACTATGTGGTAATGCTTTGTTCCAGTTCTCTATTAAAAGGAGGCCTTAATATCCCTTAGTTTCCTTATGGACCCCGCTACCACGGGAGGGTAGGACAAAAGATGTCGTACAAGTTCTTATTATAAGCACGTATGACTATATACAAAATACATGCCTACATTACATTGATGAATTGGAGCTATTGTGCATCGCTCTAGGTTGTGACTGTTATATGATGAATATCATCAAACACAAATATCCATCACTCATCCAATGCCTACGCTTTTCGCATATTGATCTTTGCTAAGTGACTTTCGCTGCTGCTGATGTTGTTGTTGCAATCACTACAAAACTGCTACTGCTACTATTGCCATTACTATTGCTATTGTTACCACTGCTATCAAAACTATCATACTACTCTGCTATTAAACAGTTTGCTGCAGATATTTAGTTCTCTAGGTGTGGTTGAATTGAGAACTCAACTGCTAATACATGCAAATATTCTTTGGCTCCCCTTGTGTCGAATCGATAAATTTGGGTGAAATACTACCCTCGAAGACTGTCGCCATCCCCTATACTTGTGGGTTATCATTGTCCTAGGACTCGGAATAAACTGAAACCAAATCTTTGAGTCATTGAAAACCACACATTTATCCTTTTGAAGTAGGGTTCAACCATCTCCTTAATAAAACATCTGAGGAACCAATGACCTAAGATAAACTTGTAGTGCACATCATTAGTTCCACTAATCATGTTTTCATCACACCAAATCACCATTTAGAGATAAATGCACTTTCAATCTCCCCTTTTTAGTGAATTGATGATAATATGGTTTGAGCATGACAAATAATATAATCAATGAATGAAACCATGTAACACTACCGATATAAGGAGCCCCCTTGATGCGTGCATACATAAGAATTTGCTTGATATGCACTATGCACACAACAGGAAGGCTCCTCATATATCAATAGACAAGTGTAATGAATTAAGTGACAATTAGGAACTAAGTGACTCATTTCACAAAATCTTGACATGCGATCAACAAGATAATAAAAGGTGGTGTATGGATCACGTGCAAGATGTGTAGTGAGCGAGCATAGTATGTAAGACAACGAGCAAACAAATATATAGATAACATGGCATAGTATCATAGTCATAACCAAAGCAACCACACAAAGGCCTAAGTTAACATAATTAAGGTAGCTCACACACTACACATGGTATAATAAAATAAGTATCACGAGGAAAATAAATACCAACTAGAAAGAACGAGGCTTGTGATCTCTCGGATACAGACGCTCCTAATAGAACACCTCTTCCCCTTTGGCATTAATACACCAAAAATGGAAAATGTGATGCTACCAAAACCTAAGAACGCAGATGGGCAATTGAAGCATCATCATCAGAATCAAAGCTACAACCAGCGAGAATGTTGTCATACAGAATGGACACATTGTCCTCATCCTCATACCTTGGCAAAGGCTCAACACCACTGGTCGCAACTGGATCCATCTTCTTGTTGTGCCTATAAAACTTCCCTTTGTTTACATCCTCTACTTGTCTCCTCTGAATAGACTGGCACATCTTGAATTAGTTGCTGAAAATCTTGAAAAAGGACTTCTCTTGCCTAATGAAGCTAGCAGGGGTAAACATATCTAGGGCAGGAGCACGGGGGAATGCGAGCTGAAGAGGAGCAACCTAGAGTAAAAGTGGAACGGTCCTTAGCTCTTAGGTTGTGCCCCTTTCTTGGGAGCCTAGTAAGGAGATGGAACTCGTGGAGAGAAATTCTCATTGCTCCTGGGGACAATGGTGTGACAGGACACAATAAGCTTAGCATGACCCATCGAATCAATCAAATCCTAAACAAAATATCATAATTGCAAGACTTCTAAACACTCACACACTACCTGATCTCATGAAACATGAAGTCCAGAACATCCACCTTCTTTCTCTCTTAGCAAGAACAAGCACATAATCATAGTGATCCACAAGTTGTGAGAATCGTCATCCTTAGGATTGAGAGTGTACACAAGAATGTGGCGCAAGGTATCATATGCAAGGATCAAGTTCTTGATGGAACCAGTGACAAAATGGCTTCTCACGTTTTTCGGCAAAAACAATTTTGTCCTTGGCTCTCCCAGTCTCCCTTACAAAGACATACTCCGAATGTTCATCCTGATGGAACTGATAAGGGATGATCTCTAAGAACTTTCACATAAGGGCATCACACTCACTATTGCAGGATGCTGCTAACACGACACTACAATCAGAGACCCTTCGACGAAACTGTGTGCGATGCAATAATCGCAAACGGTGGTGTAAAAACCTGTCAATAAAGGTGCAAAACATTTGCGATGACGGATGCATCAAACACGGTTCGAATTTTAGTTGCGTGTGCGATGCAGGGCATACGGTTCAGTTCAATTAACTGTTTGCGATGAGGAGGAACAAAATAAACGGGTAGCAGATGAAGATGTGTGCGATATACAACATACGGTTCACTCGGATGAACTGTTTGTGATTAGGCAACACAAAAGAAACAGTCAGCCAGGTCAAGGTGTGTGTGATATATGGCATGCGGTTCACTCGGATGAATTGTTTGCTTTGAGACAAGCGAACAGAAATGGTTCAATATAACAAGATGTGTGTGATACGCGACAAACAAGTTTGTAATCGGAAACGTGTGGGAAGACCGATAACGACACAGACGATTCCTGTTAACCAGCCATGTGTGTTGTGAGAAAGCTATTGCTGGTATACAATTGTTAGTGATTGATGAAATCATCATCGACGGGTTCCATTGTTTAGTCCATGTGTGATGTGATTTGCTTTGTCTATAGAGCATCAACATATATACTTAAAAAGACAACAATGCAAAACCAAATTAAGCATACAATTACACAAGTGACTATGCACATAACATTTCCACACACCAAAGTAAACAATTACATGCATACTAAACTAGGAGAAACGAAGATCTAATCATCTACTTCTTGTTGCGACGACACTTGCCATTGCTTTGCTTCTGGCAGAATCCCTGGCCGTTTTGGGAAGGAGGCACTTCCTCATGTCAACGATCCGCCTGTACATGTTGTAGCTCGTGTATACGCCTCCCTGGCCGCGTACACGACACGATCTTTGTTGAGTTTCTCCATCCAGGCCAAGTGCCAGGCACGCTTGTCCTTGTTGCAGGAATCCTTCATGTATCTCTCCTCCACATAGGCAAAATTGCCATGTAAGCAGGCTATAAGCCCACTATTGTTGTACTTGCTCTTAGCGGTGTGGCAGACCAACCGTGTGGGGTGTGTCGTGGGTTTGTCACGGCAGATGTCCTCGTGAAAGGACTTAGTCATGGAGCCATCGCTACGGATAAGCTTAAAGGGGTTAAACCGGACAAGGGACACGGGGGCTTTTATACTAGTTCGGCCCCTTCGATGAAGGTAAAAGCCTATGTCTAGTTGTGATTGGTATTGCTAGGGTTTCGATGACTAGGGAGCGAATCCGCTTTGCCTAGCTCTCGAGTAGTTGTCTGTTGTCCTTAAACCGCGGCCGAGTCGTCCCTTTATATACATAGGTTGACGCCCGCCGGTTTACAGAGTCCCGAGGCCGGATCATAAACGTGTCCGGCTCGGTCTCTATTCCTTTAACTTACAATACAAGTTACATGAAAGAGTTGGTTTACATCTACATGCCTTAACCCGCTTATGGGCCTTGGGCCTTCGTAAAGTGCCACCATCCTCATGTCTTCATGGGCTTCTATCTTCATGGAGCTAACCCGGCCACTCCTAGCCGGTTTACCTCCAGTAAGCATATCCCCAACATTAGGCCCCAGATTGATTTGAACTTGTTCATGTTAATCTTCAATACTTAGAAAAATTCTTGCCCTGGCAACTTCGCATAAGTCTGGTAAACCGCCATGACGTCATCCTTTAGATCCGTAGCAAATCGTTATGACGTCATCTGCCCGTTGAAGCCGAAGATACCCTTCATTAATGAATATCCAACCCTCGAGGCAACATCCTTATTAACTATCCATTTTAAGCTCCTCGATTTACGCACCGGTCGCTTATCGGTTCACCTTATAAATAGGCCCAAAGGTCATTCTCTTTTTTTCTCTTCGCCTCCTTCACTTCTTCTTCCTCCTTGAGACGCCTCTGTACCTGAGCGCCGCCGCCGTCACCGAGCTTCGCCTCCGTCTCTCCGTCGGCCGCTGCATCAACCTAGTTGCACCAGAGAGCCGCGGCATACCTCCGCTGTTTCAACAGCCACTGTAAGTCCCTTCATTTCTCCATTGTAGATCTACCTAGGGTTTCCTTGTTCGTCGAAGTTCATCAAGGCTCCGGCGCTGTTCTTCCCTGTTTCTTCTTAGTCCATGGATACAAACTTAAAACTTGATGTGTTCCACATAATGACTTATCTTCTGTTACCAAAACAAACCTTTATGCGCATAAAACACTGATCTGGTCCTTTGTGAACTGCTTCGGGATCATCCTTTTAGGTCTAAATCCTTTTTTTTCATGTCTTACGGTAGATCCAAAATTTCCCTGCAACCTTATGAAATCTGTTTTTACCTTACTTAGTCATTTTTGCCTTAGATCTGTATCCTCTTTACCACATAGGCGGGTTACCTTTGTAAAAGCAATCTATCATATACCATTAGCCCCCTGGTGAACCGAACAAGCCCTTTACCTCTGTTGTTATACTCCGGTTTAACAGCATGTGCTTACCCTTGTTCCGATATTGCCTTGTCATTCATTATTGTATCAGCCTCCGGTTTACGTAATTTACACACCTGTATGTCTTTATTCCGTCGCATCTTATATATCACCATGAATGATTTGCAAACCGGTATTTCCTTTCAGATTTTCGCTTGCAATGGCCAAACAGTTCTATGCTTGTAACATGGCTCCTTCCCGAGTCACCGAAGAACAGCTTAACGGAATGGTCAGGATTGGTCCTTGCCAAAAAAGAATGAAATCCAGTGGCGAATTCCTGGATCGGAGAATCCTCCTACCCCTAAGCAGGGTGAGGTAGTGGTATTTGTTGACCACATAGGACGTGGTTTCAAACCGCCCGGGTCAAAGTTTTTCCAGGATGTGCTTGCCAGTTTCCAGCTCCACCCTCAAGATATTGGACCTAACTCAGTTTCCAATATATGCAACTTCCAAGTCTTCTGTGAAGTGTATCTACAGGAAGAACCAACTGCTGAGCTGTTCCAGGATTTTTTCCATTTGAACCGGCGCACTGAATTTGTAGACGGACCCAACACTGAACTTGGGGGTGTCTCAATTCAAAAAAGAAAAGAGGTCGAATTTCCTCATGCCAAGCTGCACAGCCACCCCAAAGATTGGAACCAAACTTGGTTCTACTGTAAAGATACCTCCCCTGAAGACGAGAACCCTCTGCCGGGCTACCATGCGCACCGGCTCTCCAACACTCATCCACTGCCGCAAAGTTTAAGTGCTACGGAACGGGCCTCATATGCCCCTCTACTCGCCAAGCTCCGAGCCTTTATGGCCAACGGTTTATCAGGCGTCGACTTTGTGCGTTGCTGGATATCCTGGAGCATCTTGCCATTAAGCTGCCGCTCCGGTTTAATGTGTGAGTACATTGGTGAAGTAGAAAACTCCCAATGCCACATCAACATTCAATTAACTGATGAAGAAGTTACTGAGGGTGTCAAGAAGATTTTGAACGAATCGGAATCTGTCTACCGCCAAACCGGCTTAAACCCCTTTTACACAAAAAAACAAACCGCCTGCTGTAAGTACTGTCCTTCCTTTTTATCTTCGACATCTTTTTAAACTGTTCAACCTGTGAATATCCTTCTGCTTGTTTATAAACAGGGTGATGATCCATTCTGGAAGAAGAAACCTGTTGAGAAAGCGGCAAAGCCCTCCCGCCCTAAAACAAAAATCATCAAGAAAACCTCAAAGCGGAAGGCAACTGAACGTATCAGCATGGAACTGAATGACGATACGGATGAACCGGAGGTTGAGGTAGAACTTGATTCACCTGGTTCCCTATTTATGCATCTCATTAACAATGATACTTATCAGGAGGGCACGGAAGGCAGCCAAGCCGACGATGTAGAGGTAACTGTCCTTTCCTCCGGTTCAGACTCTCTCCCAACACAAAAAATCTGTCAAGCGATCCGGAAAGTAAGCTTTTCACATCCTCTTGCTCACTTGGATCCAACATTTGTTTTGAAGAAGCAGCAGCACGAGCTCGCCGTACAACACGGCACAGCGGCCAAAAGGTCACCTCGACCGGTTTACCTGACACCCCGATTCGAAAGCGTCGATCTAAGGTCTCACCTCCTTCTAAGAATTCTTACCCCAAGGCAGGTTATTTCTGACAACCTCTTAATCCCGTCCAATTCAAATTATCAGGTGACACCTCCCTCATCATCTGGCGAGTCAACCGCAACCCAACTTCCTCCTCTCAAAACTGTAGCTGGGTAAGTACTTTAAACCCCTTCTTTGAATGCTTTCATACCTTGTATACTATGCTTAGTTTTCACATCTTTTTTTGTTTGTAGAGCCAAAGCTAGACCCAGCAAAAAGGCTCGGGTGAACAATCCGTCTAAAGACCAGGTGGTTCTTGAACAGGAGCAAACAGGTGAACCGGACCAAACTGGTGAACCGGAGAGTCCCAATCCTGAAGTCACCTTTGATGAGCCACCCCCTCAAGATCACAATATCGATGAACAACCAGAAGCTGATACTGCTGTGCCTGATACTGAACTGGCAGGTCCAATCAGGGCTAGTCCGGTGCGAGCTACTGAGACTCCATCAACTCCAGACAAAGCTGCTGGAGATAAAGAAGGCGAGGTTACCATTACTGGTATTGGTCACACCTCTCCTGGCCATCCTGTAATCTTGGCCCAACATAGTGCCAAGGAAGAGCGTGCTGCCATGGAAAAAGGCAAATGGAGCACTGACTTGTCAAGCTACGCTCATCTCAGCGCTCAAGAACTCCACTCCGGTTTTCTAAACCATCTGCACTCAAACCGTGATCATGAAGCCGGTTTGGTGAACCTGATGAAAGAACGCTATGAGGTATTTTCATTACCTTTCCTTTCGTGATTTAATAGTAGCCCCCAAGGGCCGGTTTAGCTTTTGCGAGGTAAACCGGGTCTTTGTAATATCTTAATCCTTGCATGCTGATCCTCCATATGTGAAATCATCATTTAGAAAAAAACCGGTACTTTATCATTGTACTCATGTAGTGTTCATCGGTGGAGCCCCCACGGGCCGGTTTAGCTTTGCGAGGTAAACTGGGTCTTAAATCAATGCGTTAGTTTTGAACAGATGTACATTATCCCACACGTGTTAAGGATAATGCTTGCATTGTTCTTGAGACTTTGTGAAAAATATGTTGATGAGAAAGCAAATAGGCATTAGCTCCCAAGTACCAAGTGCATAACTTGTTATACGCTTGGTACTTAGAAAATAAATCTCTTGTTGTTGATATATCTTTGCCTTTGCAGGCCGAGCTGAGTAAAAGGGATGCTCAAACCACTGATCTTCAAGAGAACATAAAGTCTCAACAAGAAGAGGCTTCCAAAGCCAAGGAGGAGCTGACCAATGCCCTGGCAGCTATGGAGAAATTGAAAGAGACCTTCAACAAGGAGCGTGCTGACTGGGAAACAGAAAAGGCCAGTTTGATAAAAAAGGCCGAGGACGCAGATGCAGCCCTGAAACCGATAGCGGAAGAACTGTCCGGCTTAAAACGGCAAATTGACGCCATGACATCCGCTGTATTTGGTAAGTGCTCTCTCGTGCAGTTTGTCTAATCATAAGATTTTATCGATGACCGGTTTATTGATGTTGAACCATGACAGGGACCCGCATTGCTCATCTGGGCTCTGACATGCGGATGAAGCTTAAAGCGGCGTACACCTTGATGGAACAGCTATATTCTGGATCCCAGCGTGCTATCTGCACTGCGGCATATAACAAACCAGCACTGTCATTGATAAAGGAAACACTTGAGAAGCTGGCCATGCAACATATAACAAACCGGCGCTGTCGTTGATAAAGGATTACAGAACTGAAGAAAGCAGCCGCAAGAGCAGGAGCGCTGACCGCACTAATCCGGGCCAAGGCATGTATTTCGGATCTGGAAGCAGCAGATATCATTAAAGGATATCCAGGTGTGAAGGAGGACGGTTCAGACTTCAACAATGATGATCTCCGAAAGCTGACAAAGGAGATGCGGCCAATAGCCAGCAAACTGGCGGAGGACACAGACTTATCTCATTTCCAGCCGGTTTATGATGCTGAAGGAAATAGACAGCCTGCCGTGATCCATGATGTTGAAGAACTTGTGCCTCCAATCCGTAAGCATACTTACGCTCCTGACATTGATCCCTCCAACCTTATACATGAAGAGGCCGTGTTTCAAGCTTTAACCGGAATCGATTGGTCAATGGTTGATTTCCAGCGTCTGGGGAGGGATGAAGAAGATGTGACTGCACAAGATGACCCTCAACCGTCAAGCCATCCCGATGAAGCATCTTAGACCAGCGATCGGTTTACTAGCTACAGTCTACTACTGCTTGAAAACAATTATTCAATTTGGGCCGTTTTGAAGCTCCTTGTAATAAGATAGCAGAAACACCTTTATCTGCCATGCCATTGAGCATGCTTGTATTGCTTGATATTTTGAAAACTTGTTCCACTTCTGGGATCTATTTATGCATAGTCCATTATACTTTGTGTTCCTGCATATAAGAACTTTGAAAGCGTCCTAGTGGTTTACCACTGGACTGGTCATGATGCCCAAAAAATATATACACGACTTGGATGAATAACCAAGATTTATATTAACCATATAAAATAAATAATATCTGCGACATACCTCGTTGGCTGACCAACTCCTTGTATGGTAAAGGTGAAAAAACACCAATCCGGAGTGTTGATAACTCCTTGCCCTCTTGCTGGTTCATATAGAAACCACACTGGGCTAGAAAAGCCGTTGATTTGTTCGTATAATGCTGGTGACACCTAGTCAAAACCTGACCGGAGCAGTACGCGACCGTTTTAAAAACTGATCATGTACTAACAACTAAGCGTTGAAAGTCATGCCGGGTTGTAACGAACACCGGTTTATCAGAAAATACTCATAAATCCTTTATCATAAAAAACATCAAATACAAGAAATATGCAAGGCTTTTCATGGGCTGCCAGGCCCTAAATCGAGGCTTTTCATGGGCTGCCAGGCCGTTGAGTTAAACCATTTTGCAAAGCCTTTTAAGATGGACCTCAATCTTTAACCAATCACCGGTTTAACTTTGACAAGTTCAGGGTCCATGGGATTGACTTATCAAACGTTCGATGGGTCATACCAGGTTTACCTGGACGGAGTGGCTTACTTAAAGAGGCAGAATAACCTAGGATTTTAGGTGAATACACCTGGCTTCCAAGCCTGGCTTGATAGCCTATTACAAGGGTTCAATCTCATTGTTCTTTGAGAAGCAAGGAGCCCCCAGGTAATATGTGAGCTGTGCTCAGTGGTTACCTATATTTGAGCTGTGCTTAAAGCAACAGGCTCTCTTTGGCTCCACATAATTTCCCTTTTGGCTTAAAGCCCATCAAGAGGTGTAGCTATGGTGTGAAGACAACCAAGCCCCCTAGTGATATCCCTTTTTGGTTTTAAACCGATCAAGAGGTGTAGCTAAAGTTCGGATACGACCAAGCCCCCTAGTGATTTTCTTTATGTCCGTGTGACCGTATAGGCCGGTTTAACAAGACGTCGCTTTGTTAGTAGAAGCTCTTGTAGGCTCACACATGATATAAAAAGAACAGAGACCCCGCTTTATTCGAGGCTCCAGTTTATTATATAATATATACATTGTCATAAATATGTACATAAGAAGAGCCTGTGGCTCAAGTATAGTAAGGCCGAAGAAGAGCTATATTCCACGGCCGCTTGGTCTCCTTCTCCGATTTACATGAGTCCTTGTGCTCTCGAACATCAATGAGGTAGTATGACCCGTTGTGCAGATTCTTGCTGACCACAGAAGGTCCTTCCCAAGGTGGGGATAGCTTGTGCATATCAGTCTGATCCTGGATGAGCCAGAGCACCAGATCGCCCTCTTGAAAAGTTCTGGTCCTAACCCGGCGGCTGTGATAACGTCGGAGATCTTGTTGATAAATTGCCAAACGTGCTGCTGCGAGATCACACTCTTCACCTAACAGGTCCAGTGAATCCTGACGTGCCTTCTCATTATCAGCTTCAACATAAGCTGCCACACAGGGCGAGTCGTGACGGATGTCACTAGGAAGAACCGCCTCTGCTCCATAAACCATAAAGAAAGGCATGTAACCCATATATCTGTTAGGTGTGGTGTTGATGCTCCATAACACAGAAGGTAACTCCTCCACCCAACAACCCGGCGTTCGCTTTAACAGAACCATAAGCCGGGGTTTAATACCTCTCAAAATTTCTTGATTTGCCCTCTCAGCTTGACCATTAGACTGGGGGTGAGCCACTGATGCGACATCAAGCCGGATGTGCTCATGTTGGCAAAATTCCTCCATCTCACCCTTTAACAAATTAGTACCATTGTCAATTATAATACTATGTGGGAAACCAAACCGGAATATCACCTTTTTGATGAACTGAACCGTCGTGGCTACATCACACTTACCGACTGGGTCTGCTTCCACCCACTTGGTGAACTTGTCAACTGCCACTAACAGGTGGGTCTTTTTGTCCTTGGATCTTTTAAAGGGTCCAACCATATCGAGCCCCCAAGTCGCAAACGGCCAAGTTATTGGAATCATCCTCAACTCCTGAGCCGGAACATGAGCGCGGCGTGCAAATTTTTGACAACCATCGCACCTCTTGACTAAATCCTCAGCTTCAGCATGAGCTGTTAACCAATAGAAACTGTGACGAAAAGCTTTAGCCACCAAAGATTTTGAACCGGCGTGGTGACCACAACCCCCTTCATGGATTTCTCACAAAATCTCATAACCCTCTCAAGGAGAGACACAACGCTGAATTGCCCCTGTGACGATGTAATGATGTAACTCCCCGTTGATTATGGTCATTGACTTGGAATGCCGGATTATCTGCCGGGCCGAGGTTTCATCCTTCGGTAACTCACCCCAGTTCACGTAAGCCAGGTACGGGATTGTCCAATCCGGTATAACATGCAAAGCTTCCACCAATTGAGCCTCCAGGTCAGGAATAGCCAACTCCTCCTCTATTGGTATCTTGACCGACGGATTATGCAATACGTCGAGGAAGACATTTGGTGGGACCAGTTTACGTTGAGAGCCAAGGCGGCTTAAAGCGTCCGCCGCTTCATTCTTTCGCCGGTCTATATGGTCAACTTGATAACCCTTGAAATGACCATCTATTATGTCCACCTCTCATTGATATGCAGCCATGAGTGGGTTCTTAGAATCCCAAGTGCCAGATACCTGTTGAGCCACCAGATCCGAGTCACCAACGCACTTAACCCGGCTTAAGTTCATCTCCTTAGCCATCCGAAGACCATGGAGTAAGGCCTCGTACTCAGCTGCATTGTTAGTAAAAGGGAACATTAAGCGGAGAACATAACAAAACTTGTCACCTTGTGGGGAAGTTAAAATGACTCCAACCCCCGAACCCTCCAACTGTCTGGACCTATCAAAGTGAATAGTCCAATACGTGTTATCTGGCTTTTCCTCTGGTGCCTGCAACTCTGTCCAATCATTGATGAAGTCCACAAGTGCTTGAGATTTGATCGCTATGCGAGGTGTGTATTTGAGCCCGTGAGGTCCAAGCTCAATAGCCCACTTGGCAATCTGGCCAGTTGCTTCTCTGTTTTGAATGATATCTCCCAGAGGGGCTGAACTGACCACTATGATAGGATGACCCTGAAAATAATGTTTGAGCTTCCGGCTTGCCATAAACACCCCATACACCAGCTTCTGCCAATGTGGATATCTCTGCTTTGATTCGATAAGCACCTCACTGATATAATAAACCGGCCGTTGAACCAGATACTCCTTTCCAGCCTCCTTGCGCTCCACCACAATAGCCACACTAACAGCCCGGGCATTAGCAGCCACATATAGCAGTAAAGGCTCTTTATCGACCGAAGCCGCAAGGACAGGTGGTTCAGCTAACCGCCTCTTCAAATCCTCAAACGCTTTATCAGCCGCATCACTCCAGACAAAGTCATCCGTTTTCTTTAACATCTGATATAAAGGGATAGCCTTCTCCCCTAGACGACTGATAAATCGGCTCAAGGCTGCAATCCGGCCTGCCAAACGCTGAACATCATTGATACATGTCGGTTTAGCCAAAGAGGTGATAGCTGTGATCTTCTCCGGATTAGCCTCAATGCCCCTGTTAGACACCAGAAAACCCAAGAGATTGCTTGCCGGAACACCAAAGGGACATTTGTCCGGATTAAGCATCATCCTATAAACCCGAAGATTATCAAAGGTTTCTCTTAAGTCAGCTATCAATGTTTCCTCCTTCCTGGACTTTACCACAATATCATCCACATATGCGTGAACATTGCGCCCAATCTGCTTATGAAGACAATTCTGAACACAACATTGATAAGTCGCCTGGGCACTCTTGAGCCCAAAGGGCATGGATACATAGCAGAAGGCTCCAAAGGGAGTTATAAAAGCTGTTTTCTCCTGGTCCTTAACTGCCATTTTGATCTGATGATAACCAGAATAAGCATCCAGAAAACACAAATGGTCGCAACCTGCCGTAGCATCAATAATATGATCAATACGAGGGAGGGCAAAGGGATCTGCTGGGCAGACCTTGTTCAAATCTGTGTAGTCCACACACATACGCCAAGAGCCGTTTTTCTTAAGGACCAGCACCGGATTAGCCAACCACTCCGGGTGAAAGACCTCCACAATAAACCCTGCGGCCAACAGCCGAGCTACCTCCTCACCGATAGCCTTGCGCCTTTCTTCATTGAAGCGGCGGAGAAACTGTCTGACCGGTTTAAACTTAGGATCTATGTTAAGTGTCTGCTCAGCGAGTTCCCTTGGTACACCTGGCATGTCAGAAGGCTTCCACGCAAAGATTTCCCCGTTCTCACGGATGAACTCGATGAGCGCACTTTCCTATTTTGGATCCAAGTTAGCGCTGATGCTGAACTGCTTGGATGAATCGCCAGGAACAAAATCAGCCATCTTAGTGTCCGCGGCCGATTTACACTTCAACGCCGGATCGTGCTCTGAAGTTGGCTTTTTCAAGGAAGTCATGTCTGCCGGATCAACTTTGTCCTTATAAAACTTTAGCTCTTCCGTGGCACAAACCGACTCAGCGTAAGCCGCATCGCCTTCCTCACATTCCAAAGCAATCTTCCTGCTCCCATGTACTGTGATGATCCCCTTATGACCTAGCATCTTAAGCTGCAGGTAAACATAACACGGCTGTGCCATGAACTTGGCATAAGTCAGTCGCCCAAACAGGGCGTGATACAGACTCTTGATTTTCACCACCTCAGTCAATGTTTCTGACCTTGAATCATGATCATATCCAAAGGCCACCTCTAGAGCTATCTTGCCCACTGGATATGCAGATTTACCGGGCACCACACCATGAAAAATGGTGTTCGACGGTTTAAGATTCTTATTTGTCAACCCCATACGGCGGAAGGTATCATAGTAGAGAATATTGATACGGCTTCCCCCATCCATGAGAACCTTGGTGAACTTATACCCCCCAACCTGGGGTGCCACCACTAAGGCCAGATGACCTAGATTATCAACCCGGGGTGGGTGATCCTCTCTACTCCGTAAAATGGGTTGTTCAGACCACCGCAGATACTAGGGCACTACTGGTTCAACAGAGTTCACAGCCCTCTTGTGAAGGTTTTGATCACGCTTGCACAAGCTAGTGGTGAAAACATGATACTGCCCACTATTCAACCGCTTCAGATTGCTCTGATAACCCGATTGCTGCTGCTGCTGATTTCCCTGATGGTTATAACCTCCCTGGTTGCCCTGGTTCCCCTGATTGTTATGGCCGGTTTGATTGCCTTGAAATCCTGAACCCGAGCTACCACCTCCATAACCCGGCCCATGAAAACCACCTCCAGAACCGCCGGGCGGTCCATTGTCGTATTGAAACATGTTGGAGTTCTTGAACTCTCGCATGATATGACAGTCCTTCCAAAGATGTGATGCTGGCTTTTCCTTTGATCCATGCTTTGGACAAGGTTGATTTAACAAGCACTCCAGATTGGGGCCCGAACCTCCGCCCCTCTGGGGTTGTTTGCCCTTACGACACTGACCGTTATCTTGAGCATTGGTGTTAGCCACAAAGTCCAAACTATTGTCGGCCTTGCACTTACCATTATTCCCATGACCTGCCGGGTTATGCTGCTGTCCCTTGGTGTTGCCCTTCTTTTTCCCTTTCCCCGGTTTGTCCTCCTCTGAGTCGGGGTCTTTGGTATTATCTGAATCGGCATATTTAACCAAAGCGGCCATAAGCGTTGACATATCATTGCAGTGACGTTTGAGCCTTCCCAACTTCTGTTTTAGCGGCAGAAACTGGCAATTGCCCTCCAATGTTAACACTGCGGTATCCGCATTGATGCGATCCGACGAATGCAGAATAGCTGAGACCCACTTCACCCAATGGGTTGTAGATTCCCCATCCTCTTGAACACAAGCGGCCAGGTCCACAATCGACATAGGCTGCTTACAAGTATCCTTAAAATTCTGGATAAACCGGTGCTTTAATTCGGCCCATGATCCGACAGAGTTAGCTGGCAAGCTCTTTCACCAAGTACGAGCTGTAGCCTCCAACATCATGGTGAAGTATTTAGCACACACCGCTTCATCCACATCTAACATCTCCATTGCCATCTCATAACTTTCAACCCATGCCTCTAGTTGCAGATCGACGGTGTAATTGGGCACTTTACGAGGTCCTTTGAAATCCTTGGGCAGTCGTACATTATGCAAAGCGGGGGTAAGACACGACACCCCTAAAGAATTGAAGACCACACCTGTCTCTATTGAAGCGGTAGGGCGAACCGGAGTAGGTTGACGAGCTGCATGCAAAGCTGCTAACTCGGCCTCTCGACATGCACGACCGTGGTCCACCACATCCTCCGCATTAGCACCTCCACCTGCCGGGTTGTGCCCTCGCGGCGAGTTACAGTGATGGGCACTTCTTGATACAGCTGGTTCATCCTCCTCCACGTGCCTGTTGTAGCTCCGGCT
>NC_041388.1:329887692-329999597 GCF_002162155.2 Triticum dicoccoides
GAATCCTCTCGTGACTATGCGAATAAGCCTGTTGCTGATTCAAAGCTGTTTGAAGGAGCTCTCTGGCCCGTCGTGTCTCAATCGCAATTGGTGACTCGCCATCAGCTGGGAGCACTGCTAAGCATGAAGCAGCAGCCACAATGTTGTCTAACGGGTTGGAGTAATGCCCCGGAGGCGTCGGAACATACTGTGGTACAACGTTGTTCTGACGAGGCGGGTCCATCATGCGCGGTTGAACCGGCGCTCCTGTTCCTGGCGCCTCCGTCCGGTTCACCACTGGCTGGTTACTGGTCCCTGCTCCTGGCGTGTTGAAGAGATTTCTTGGCTCATAACCCGGCGAGAGGTGCAACTGGTACCTTCTTCTCGTGACCTACTTTGAGGCATTCTGGTCCAGCCTAAGACGGTAGGCCTGAGCTTCCAACTCGTCCCATTCCATAGCCATCCTAGCGTTCTCTGCTACCAGGTCCGCTTTAGCCTGAGTTATCTGATCTTTCACCTTTGCAATCTCTGCATTGTGCTGATCTCGGGCCGCTGCGTCCACCTCCACGGCCATCAATGTTGCCAGAGCATCGAACAAATCAGACAAAACTTGAGCGGGAGGCGGCGCTGAGCCCCCTGCTCCCGCTGGCGTTGCTGTTGCTGAACCGGAAAGCATTGACGTGGCGGTGGATGAATGATGTACTGGTTGTGTACCAGCCATGAAGATAGCGACCCAGTTTGGCAGATCGAGGGGGTCCGGAATACTGTTGGCCATTGGAACCTCTGCTAATCCGGCCGTCCTGCAACTGATATAGCGATTCAGTCTCTCCGGTTGAAGACTCGTCATCAGAATGGACAACGGTTTCTCCATCAGACGCCGGTCCATCCTCATATTCCGCCCCATGGATGACGCCTATGAAGACATGCCTTGTTGCGGGCTGAACCGGGGAAGGGCTTGCACGCTGAGCCATCTCGATGATGTCGGTGCAGGTGTCCGGCTTAGGGCCCGGTTCGCCGATCTTGCCGATGAAGACGTGGATCCCACCAAAGGGGACCCGGTACCCGTATTCGATTGAACCGGCCTCGGGACCCCATCCTGCGTCGTCGATGTAGAGCTTGCCGCGACGACTCTTCGTCATCCGGCCCACAGCGTATCCCTTGAGTCCATCAAAGCTGCCCTTCAAGAACTCGAAACCATCCTGCGATAGCCCCACGATGGGCGCCAACCGTCATGGGTTTGTCACAGCAGATGTCCTCGTGAAAGGACTGTGTCGTGGAGCCATCGCTACGGGTTAGCTTAAAGGGGTTAAATGGGACAAGGGACACGGGGGATTTTATACTAGTTCGGCCCCTTTGATGAAGGTAAAAGCCTACGTCTAGTTGTGATTGGTATTGCCAGGGTTTCGATGACCAGGGAGCAAATCCGCTTTGCCTGGCTCTCGAGTAGTTGTCTGTTGTCCTTAAACCGCGGCCGGGTCGTCCCTTTATATACATAGGTTGACGCCCGCCGGTTTACAAAGTCCCGAGGCCGGATCATAAACGTGTCCGGCTCGGTCTCTATTCCTTTAACTTGCAATACAAGTTACATGAAAGAGTCGGTTTACATCTACAGGCCTTAACCTGCCTATGGGCCTTGGGCCTTCGTAAAGCGCCACCATCCTCATGTCTTCATGGGCTTCTATCTTCATGGAGCTAATCCGGCCACTCCTAGCTGGTTTACCTCCAGTAATCATATCCCCAACAGGGTGCGAAGTGGCTTCGCTCGTGTGGGGGGCGGAGGCAATCCCGTGCGGGCGCTAGGTCTGAGAGGACGGCCTTGTCGTTAGTGTGTGACCTCTGTGGCAACCGTTCGCTCCGCACTAGCCTCTTCGAGTACCGTGGCGACCGTCCATCGCCTCTTCGCCTTTCCCTCTTGATTTGGAGCTGCTGTCGCACGCTTTTCCTCCCTCCATTTGCCTTCACCCTTCCTTATGCCATTGTTCGATCGTCTTCTCCATGGAGGGAACAGGTCGGAAACGACCCCGTTATTCTTGCCCCGATCTGAAAGATGACATAGTGGAGGAACTCATTGATTGGTGCGACGTCATCACCTCGGCTAGCGTGGCAAGTTCGTTCAAGTCCATTCTCGACTCAACAAATAACATCATTATAAAGAACCCAAGGGTTCAAGAGCGGTTTGATCTCCCCTATCTTCTTTGTCATGACGCTAGTCGCCGGCATGGGGACGACGGAAGCCTCGCCTTGTGCAAGTTGATGCCGCTTGATAATGATACGTGTGATGTTAAGATGACATCACTTGAGGGTAAGGCTTGGGCAAGTGCAAATGGAGATTGGGTTGTTTGTATTGGGTATAACTGCGAGTGGGAACTTGTGAATGTGTACACTCGACGACCGAATTGGTGCACCAGATGCACCAGCTATGTATGGGCCATTGGATTCGAAAGAAAGGGACATGATTCAATGTGATGACAGGCCTGATGGTACATTTGCATACCAGTCCTTGCAGCTCAGCTAAATCCAATGAATTGGCCTCCCCGTACTCAGATCTTCCACTTCCAAAAATTACAGATTGCCCTGAGGTTGAGCACATAGATAATCTACTTACGTTCAAATACGATCATGGTGACTATCGTCTACGGAAGATAGCAATTTGTCGAGTTCCCAGCCGCTCTTGGGATTACAAGAACTATGAAGTTGTTGCTATCTTCGACAAGCTTGTTGCCATCCTTACTTTCACACCTCAATGGATATTGCTCAAAAATCAATTTTTGTACACGGATGAGTACCGTGATGCAATTCAATACGAGGGTCTTGTGTTTGCTGCCACCACTCGTGGAACTATTTTTGCATGGAATCCTTATGGTTTTGGTACGTTTGTCTTCCATCGTAAATATAATTGTTTCATCCCCATGCATGCGGGTTAGCTAGTTTCCCTTTACTAATTAACCTTCTTGTGTTTCCAAGTTCCTGTGAACATTCCACCACCTATGCTTGAAAATTTTATAACCAAGGGGGAGATGACGATGGTCATGATCACGAGCATGAGGACGAGCAGGACCTATATACTTAGTGGAGCCTGGCAACTTATTCCGATGGATCACCTCTTCTTGTATGTATACAGGGCACTGCTGATGTTACTAGCGAAGCAGGTGTGGTCTCCCATGGTCGCACTCTCCGGGCCTATTCCAACATCCATTGCAGGGTATTCGGGATGGATACTAGTGTACTAGCACCAACACCTTCTCCCTGGTTTAGTATTCATAGTCTTGAAGAAAACTCACTCTTCCTTGGACAAACTATCCCATGATGGTGAAAGGCGACCCAGCTGCTGTTGACACAACGTTACTACCATTTATGATAAGCAACTGTATCTATAACTTGGACATTGCTATGGTTCCCTACCCTAGCTATCACAATATCCGTCCTGATATAGGCCGCTTCAGCCTGGATGATCAGTCCTGCGTTGGTCTTGAGATTGATAATAGCCGGCCCTTCCTAGAGAATCAGTTATGGTTCAAAGTAAGCATTTCCAACGCCAAGGATTGGTTGAGTTGAAGTTCATTTCATCTCTTTGTTATTTGTTGTGTGAGAAAAACTTTAGTATTTACTAGAATGTTTTGTTGGAAATAATCTATGATCCAACATGTATCCTCGTTGCCGTTGTGTGTTGATGACTTGTTGTATGTAATGAATGGTACATTTGCATATGCCTCCCGTCAACTCATGCCTGCTCGCACGACGCACGGGTCGCGTGGCAACACGTATATTGTTTTTCTATTTGGATGATTAATGCTTCCGCTTTATTGCTTAACTGAAGCATGGCACGTATCCATTGTTGGTCTAACGCTCACGTTTCAAATAAATAATCTCTTTGGGATATTGGTTTCCAATTATTAATAATCTCCCGTCTTTAATTAGATAAAGATTACATCAAAACTAGTCTCAAATTTGACAAAAAAGTACAATGCCACTTTGTATTGGTGTCCATATGAACAGTGCTAGTGATTTTAATTGCAAAAATTAGATAGTGCTAGTGATTTTTAGCTGCATATTTTGACAAACCGCAGTGTTACAAGATTGACAAATGGAAATGTTATGAGATCAACAAATGTCAATATTTCTGGTTTGACAAATGGCAACATACCCAATATAACAGATGCAAATCTTACCCAATTGTTTCTACGTGGTTGCACATAGGTCATCCAAAACAACCCTTTGCATTGAAGGGATGCACAAATCCCGCACTGCGAATTTTCCCTTGACCTAAGGGGGAAGACCGTAGCACTTTCCATACGGGTGTTCTATCTAAAACGTTTATGATCAAGCGTTGCACAAATCCTGCTCGGCACATTTTCCCTTGGCTTCCTGGGGAAGCTGTCGGTCTGCATACAGGTATTCTAACTAAAACGTTTGCGATGAGTGTTTTATATTTAAAACCCATTGATGTTATTTTAAAAATAAATTCATTTGATAAGTCTGTACAATAAGAGAGAAAAATGCAAGTTCGTTCAAACCATATCTTTCATTCAGTCACATTGCGAATTTATATTCATACGATCAAGAAATTGAGATACAGTATTAAACCCCCACTGTCCTTTCTGGCAGCGGTGGAGGCGGCGTGCCACGCTGTCATTGTCGTTCTCGTCCTCCGAGACGCTGTTGTTGAACTCTTCAAGGCAGCACAGAATGTTCTTCACTTGTAAATCAAACATCACGTCGTCGCGCGATCGACGGGCAGGGCGCGGGAGGACGGCAACTGGCGCCACTGAGAGGTAGCGGTCGATGGCGACGTCACATGCCACTGAGGGGGGCGCACGCACGGGCATGGGTGCAGCGGGTGCATCCAAACGCACGGGGACTGGCGTCGTGGTGGGTGGAGGGGCGCGCACGGGCACGGCCGCTGGCGCTGGCATGTACACGAGCTCGCACGGGTCCGCCGAGACCTCCTTGACGCCCGCGACTTCCAGCTCTGTGATAGTGCTCGGCGACCAGCCCGTCAATGCTACGGGGATGGTCGTTGGCGTGGGCGCGGGGATGGGAGCTGGGACGGGAGCGGGGGCAGCAATCGCCGCGGCCAGCTCTTTCAGGGCCATGTCCATGAGGCCCCATTCCTCCTTATTTTCTATCTCCTTCGGCTCGGAGTTGACTTCACCAAACTTGAAGACTAGTGGCAGATGATCATTCTGCGCCATGGCATTGGTGGAGGTCTGTGAGAGGGAGGGGAATGCGAGGGGAACAATAAGACCGCCCGTATTAAACATCGTCTTGGGCGCCATTAATGGAGAGGAAGGTGGGCAGCCATGGAAGTCAAAGGGCTCGCTTTCCAGTGAGTGTCGGTGCAACAAACCCTGGGTCTGTTGCCCAGACTGTGCACATGCGCAAGAACAATATTGAGGCACCAGCCCAAGTCAGGGAACAAGAAACCTAGAGATTCAAAGAACAAGCATGCAGCTCAGAGAGACTAAGGCCAAACCAGAGAAGCAAGATATCGCCGAGAGAAGGGCCTCCCTTGCCGGACAGGCGAGCCTGGCAAGGGGCAAGGCCACCCCTAGAAGCAGACAACCAAGGCGCCCCGGCAGGGCCCTGCTGGGGCTCGCGGAGGCAAAACCACCTCACCAACCACTCCAACACGACCCACGTCATCGATCAATGCGGTGTCAAGCCGCAAGATGATTAAGTGGCAGCCATTCGCCACATGGCAGCCATTTCCTACAGAAGGAACCCACGGATGACACCCGTCCTGCGACGTGTCAAGAGAATAGGCGCGGAGCTGGCAAGATAGCCCGGCAGGCCTTGTCGGGCAACCAGTGATGTGACACTAAGCGGTGCATTTAATGTGCCCTGTCAGCCCACAGAGTTAGGTATGATAGCGCTGTTTGCTATCATATTAGTGCATAGTGACTACTTTGCCATTGTGGTGACCCCTTAATCTATAAAAGGAGGTCCATGGCAACTGTAGAAAGGGTTGAAAAGTCGATGAACCCACACCCTCATACGCGCATAGTCGCTGCTGCCCTAAGGCAACTCCCGCCGGGCAAGTTTACTATGCTTCACCACCTCCATTCCACCATCAATCCACCAAAGCAAGAGTAGCCTTGCGGCAGCCCGAACCTGGGTAAATTGCTTGTGTGCTCTCTGCCGTGCTGCCGTACGCTGGTCTGCTCATTCTGCAACACGATGTTCCCTTGCCGAACCAGCAAGGGGCCTCCTAGTCCCATAGGTGGCCACGGATATCCCATGACATCTTTGGCGCACTAGGTAGGGGGCTCGCTTGCGTGAACCTGAGAGCGTGCGCAGCGCGTCATCTTCATCACCATCTTCATCTTCGACAATGCCATCGACCATGGCACCCAAGAAGTCCAGTACTTTGGCCCATCCATCCACCTCGAGGGCTCCGCCGCCCACGGCCTCTAATGCCACGGGGGATGCGGAGGCGCGCGAGGACGTGAACGCTGCTGGGGGCGTGGTTGGAGCAGGTGATGCCATCACCACTTCCCCTGCGACCGACACATGGGCAGAAGACATAGGAGGAGAACAACATCAACAGCGCCTTGATGGTCACGCTCTGCGAGGTGCAGGAGAGGGGCTCACTCCGTCCGTACCCCCTCCTCTCATCGACGGGGACAGCCGCATCACCGACGCTTGGTCTGGTGTGAGCCATCGCCCTCCGGCCGACCCCACCACGGGAGCGACCGCAGCGCATGCGCCTCCTCCAGGACGAGCCAACCAGACTGCTGTGCTCGATGGAGCCGCTGACCCTCGAGCACCACCGCCGTGCGACCCCGCTGCACAGGTGGTCGTCCCACAGCAGCGTGGGCGCGGCACCGCCGCCGCCGCCGACGACACCGTCAGGAGCCAGGCGACGGTATGATCGACGTCATCAACATCTATGCCAAGCACATCCACAGAGGCTATGGCGTGAGCTCAGCTACTGCTGAGGTTTCTGCCAGTAGCCAAGCAGATGGATGAATGGCGTGCCACCTTCCAAAGTCTGCTCAGTTTCGCCAAAGCTGGGGGCTCACGATGAGCTGGCCCCTGCAACCTCCCCAAGCGACAGCAACCGCCTGTACTGCTGGCCGTACCGAGGGGGCCATCCCCATGGTGAAGTCCCCACCATAGAAGTCGGCGCGGTGAAAGAACATGCGGTGCCCCCATGTTTGGTTTTGGTAATTGATGACAATCTCTATGGACTAATGGTTGCCTTGAGTTATATTGAAGGTTTTGTCCATAGGCTTTTCTTGGAGTACATGTGTTGGTTTCAAGGAGAGTTTGTGTCGACCAAGGTGCTATTCAAGGAATTATCCAAAGATTGATCATGTGAGTGTTGAGCTTATTGCAAGCATGTCTTGAAGAAGAAGATTGTGTGATCGTTCATGTCTACCTTCAAGACATCATCCAAATGAAGAGAATTGGAAAGGTTCAAGGTTGATCAAGACTAAGTCAAGAGTGAATCAAGTTGATCAACTCACAAAGCGCAGAAGATGTACCGATAGGGATCAAGTGATCCCATGGTATGGTAAGCATTGTCAATTACGCTTTGTGTGCTAACCCATGGTCTTCATGAGAGTTTTGTGTGGGGTTAGGTTGCCATGTGCAAGTTCAAGTGATGCATCACGAAGAGATCAAGTGCTTGAAGCTAGCCGTCCATTGCGGTGACAATGGACTTGTGAAGATGTGTGGAAGAGTTGCTCACCCATAGTGGAGTATGGGGGAGCAATCTACTAGTCTTGACCAAGCCAACTCAATCAAGAAAGGTGGTCCAACTTGAGGAAGTCAAGATCGTCATCATCTAGCTCAAGTGGATTATGTGCAAGACAAAGGTTTGCCCTTGATAGGTTTTCTTTTTTACCAGTCTCATAGTGGTAATTGGGAGACCGGGTTATAGGACCGATTGCCGTACTATCAAGGGGGGCTCTCGATGAGTAGCTTGATCGTATCGTTCGTAGAGAGCTCAAACCATTGCATCCTTGCATCATCTTTATTGGTTCTTGTTTGGTTCTTCTCTTTGTGAGTTTTGGAGCTTATGGTCATCTTGGTGATAAGCTTGAGTTCATCGAAAACGGAGTTCACTCGCATCTTCTATGATGTTTTCGATGTTGGAGGTTATGCCGGTTCTTCTCGGTTGGAGGTTTCACTCCTATATTTGTTGGCATACCTCCCCTGCCTCTTCTTACTATAACGGAGTTCACTCGCATCTTCTACGTTGTTTTGATGCTACTCGTCGTCTGGTATCCAACAAGCTTGAGTTTGCTCAATTCGGAGCTCGTATGAAGAAGTTTTGGCAGTTCTGGTTTTCTCCCTGCAGTAGTACCATGGTCGGTAGCGGTAGTACCGCTTATAGCGTCAAGCGGTAGTACCGCTCTACTACCGCCTCGATTTTGGGTCCTGCTCTTTTTGTGTCGGGTTTAGCAATAGTTGCACGGCAGTAAGGCACGGTAGTTCCGCCTACCACCTATAAGCGGTAGTACCGCTCCGGTCGGGCGGTAGTACCGCTACTGCATTACTGCCGTCGTACTCTGCTCTGCCCTGCCTCTTTTGGTCCCGTGTTATGCTCCTCTAGCGGTTGTACCGCTGGGGTGAGCGGTAGTACCGCTTATATGCGGTACTACCGCCCCAAGGTTCATGTTTCGTTGCTCCATTTCCCTGTTTCTTTCGCCCGAGCGGTAGTACCGCTCTTGTGCGGGCTGAGCCCATAACGGTTGGATTTTCCCCTCCTATACAAGGGGGTCTTCTTCCCCAATGAACCTTATCCATTGAGCTCGTATTCTTCCCCCATTGTTGACCTTCTTCGAGCTTGCTAACTCTCAATCCCTCCATCATTTCTTGCTAGTTTTTGAGGGAAAAGAGAGAGGAGATCTAGATCCACATTTCCACCAACCACTTTCTCCTCTATGTGAGGGGAACCCATTGGATCTAGATCTCGGAGTTCTTGGTGTTCTCCTTCTTGTTCTTCCTCTCATCTTCCTCCCTAGCATTAGTTGCTTGATACGTCCATTTTGCATCATGCTTTTATATCAATATTTATTGCATTATGGGCTATTATTACACATTATGTCACAATACTTATGCCTATTCTCTCTTATTTTACAAGGTTTAAATAAAGAGGGAGAATGCCTGCAGCTGGGATTCTGGCTGGAAAAGGAGCAAATATTAGAGACCTATTCTGCACAGCTCCAAAAGTCCTGAAACTTCACGGATGATGTTTTCCAAATATATAAAAAACATTGAGCGCAAGAACTTCACCATGGGGGCCAAACCCTGCCCACGAGGGTGGGGGCGCGCCCCCCTACCTCGTGGCCCTCCGGTGACCATCTTTTGCTATATGGACTCTTTCAATGGGAAAAAAATCATAAGCCATCTTCTCGGACGAAACTCCGCTGCCACGAGGCAGAACCTTGGCGGAACCAATCTAGGGTTCTGGTGGGGCTGTTCTGCCAGGGAAACTTCCCTCCCGGAGGGGGAAATCATCGCCATCGTCATCACCAACGCATATTAATACCCCTCTGATTATGAACATGTTTATGCTTTGTGAGTAGTTACTTTTGTTCCCGAGGACATGGGAGAAGTCTTGCTATTAGTAGTCATGTGAATTTGGTATTCGTTCGATATTTTGATGAGATGTATGTTGACTCTCCTCTAGTGGTGTTATGTGAACGTCGACTACATGACACTTCACCATTGTTTGGGCCTATAGGAAGGCATTGGGAAGTAATAAGTAGATGATGGGTTGCTAGAGTGACAGAAGCTTAAACCCTAGTTTATGCGTTGCTTCGTAAGGGGCTGATTTGGATCCATATGTTTCATGCTATGGTTAGGTTTACCTTAATACTTTTGTTGTATTTGCGGATGCTTGCAATAGAGGTTAATCATAAGTGGGATGCTTGTCCAAGTAATGGCAGCACCCAAGCACCGGTCCACCCACATACCAAATTATCAAAGTACCGAACGCGAATCATATGAACGTGATGAAAACTAGCTTGACGATATTCCCATGTGTCCTCGGGAGCGCTTTACATCATATAAGAGTTTGTCTAGGCTTGTCCTTTGCTACAAAAAGGATTGGTCCACCTTGCTGCACCTTATTTACTTTTGTTACTTGTTGCTCGTTACAAATTATCTTATCACGAAACTATCTGTTACCACTTATTTCAATACTTGTAGAGAATACCTTGCTGGAAACCACTTATCATTTCTTTCTGCTCCTCGTTGGGTTTGACACTCTTACTTATCGAAAGGACTACGATAGATCCCCTATACTAGTGGGTCATCAAGACTCTTTTCTGGCGCCATTGCCGGGGAGTGAAGCGCCTTTGGTAGGTGGAATTTGGTAAGGAAAAATTTATATAGTGTGCTGAAATTTACTGTCACTTGTTACTATGGAAAGTAATCCTCTGAGGGACTTGTTCGGGGTATCTTTACCCCGACAAGTAGAGCAAAGAGTTGCTCCTCAACCTACTGAACCCACTGAAAATGAAAATTCTTGCTTTGAAATTCCTTTGGGTATGGTAGAAAAACTGCTAGCTAATCCTTTTTTGGGAGATGGAACAAAACATCCTGATGAGCATCTAATATATGTGGATGAAGTTTGTGGATTATTTAAGCTTGCAGGAGTACCCGGAGATGTTGTTAAGAAGAATCTCTTCCCTTTATCTTTGAGGGGAGATGCATCGACATGGTATAGGCTATGTGACGATATGGAGTCTTGGAACTACAAATGATTGAAATTGGAATTTCATCAAAAGTTTTATCCTATGCATCTTGTTCATCATGATCGCAATTATATATATATAATTTTTGGCCTCGCGAAGGAGAAAGCATCGCTCAAGCTTGGGGGAGGCTTAAATCAATGTTATATTCATGCCCCAATCATGAGCTCTCAATAGAAATGACTATTCAAAATTTTTATGCTCGGCTTTCTGGTAACAATCGCACCATGCTTGATACTTCTTGTGTTGGCTCTTTTATGATGAAGACTATTGAATTCAAATGGGATTTATTGGAAAGAATTAAACGCAACTCCGAAGATTGGGATCTCGACAATGGTAAGGAGTCAGGTATGACACCTAGTTTTGATTGTGTTAAATCTTTTATGGATACCGATATTTTTCATAAATTTAGCAATAAATATGGACTTGACTCTGAGATAGTAGCTTCTTTCTGTGAATCTTTTGCTGCTTATGTTGATCTCCCCAAGGAGAAGTGGTTTAAATATCATCCTCCCATAGAAGTAAAAGTAGCTGCACCTATTAAAGTTGAAGAAAAGACTATTACTTATAATGATCCTATTGTTTCTACTTCTTATGTTGAGAAACCACCTTTCCCTGTTAGGATAAAGGATCATGCTAAAGCTTCAACTGTGGTTCGTAAAAGCAATATTAAAACATATACACCTCTTGAGCAAGTTAAAGTTGAACCCAATATTGCTATTGTTAAAGATCTCTTGTCTGATAATATAGATGGGCATGTTATTTATTTCTATAATGAAACTGCTAGAATTGCTAAACCCCGTGATACAGATAAACCTAGACTTGTGGTAGGCATGCCTGTTATTTCTGTTAAAATAGGAGATCATTGTTATCATGGCTTATGTGATATGGGTGCTAGTGCTAGTGCAATACCTTATTCTTTATACAAAGAAATTATGCATGACATTGCAACTGCTGAGATGGAAGATATTGATGTTACAATTAAACTTGCTAATAGAGATACTATTTTACCAATGGGAATTGTTAGAGATGTTGAAGTCTTATGTGGGAAAACTAAATATCCTGCTGATTTTCTTGTTCTTGGTTCCCCACAAGATAATTTTTGTCCCATTATATTTGGTAGACCCTTCTTAAATACTGTTAATGCTACCATAGATTGCAAAAGGGATGTTGTTACTGTCGGTTTAGATGATATGACTCATGAATTTAATTTTTCTAAATTTAGTAGACAACACCGTGAAGAACAATTACCTAGTAAGGATGAAATTATTGGTCTTGCTTCTATTGTCGTACCTCCTAGTGATCCTTTAGAACAATATTTGCTAGACCATGAAAACGATATGTTTATGTATGAAAGAAGAGAATTAGATGAAGTATTCTTTAAGCAGGAACCTATTCTGAAAAACAATTTACCTGTTGAAATCCTAGGGGATCCTCCTCCACCCAAGGGTGACCCCGTGTTTGAGCTTAAACCGTCACCCGATACTCTTAAATATGCTTATCTTGATGAGAAAAAGACATATCCTGTTATTATTAGTGCTAACCTTTCAGAACATGAAGAAGAGAGATTATTAAAAACTCTGAAGAAGCACCGTGCTGCTATTGGGTATACTCTTGATGATCGTAAGGGCATTAGTCCCACTCTATGTCAACATAAAATTAATTTGGAAGAAGATGCTAAACTAGTTCATGATCATCAACGCCGTCTGAATCCTAAAATGAAAGAAGTGGTAAGAAAGGAGATACTAAAGCTCCTCGAGGCAGGTATAATTTATCCCGTTGCTGATAGTAAGTGGGTAAGTCCTGTCCATTGTGTCCCTAAGAAGGGAGGTATTACTATTGTTCCTAATGATAAAGATGAATTGATTCCTCAAAGAATTATTACTGGCTATAGGATGGTAATTGATTTCTGCAAATTAAATAAGGCTACTAAAAAGATCATTACCCCTTACCTTTTATTGATCAAATGCTAGAAAGATTGTCTAAACATACACATTTTTGCTTTCTAGATGGTTATTCTGGTTTCTCTCAAATACCTGTGTCAGCCAAAGATCAATCAAAGACTACTTTTACATGCCCTTTTGGTACTTTTGCTTATAGACGTATGCCTTTTGGTTTACGTAATGGACGTGCTACCTTTCAAATATGCATGATGGCTATATTCTCTGACTTTTGTGAAAAGATTTGTGAGGTTTTCATGGACGACTTTTCCGTCTATGGATCTTCTTTTGATGATTGCTTGAGCAACCTTGATCGAGTTTTGCAGAGATGTGAAGAAACTAATCTTGTCTTGAATTGGGATAAGTGCCACTTTATGGTTAATGAAGGTATTGTCTTGGGGCATAAAGTTTCTGAAAGAGGTATTGAAGTTGATAAAGCCAAGGTTGATGCTATTGAAAAGATGCCATGTCCCAAGGACATCAAAGGTATAAGAAGTTTCCTTGCTCATGCCGGTTTTTATAGGAGGTTCATCAAGGACTTCTCAAAAATCTCTCGGCCTCTAACTAATTTATTACAAAAAGATATACCATTTGTCTTTGGTGATGATTGTGTAGAATCATTTGAAATACTTAAGAAAGCATTGATCTCTGCACCTATTGTTCAGCCACCTAATTGGAATTTACCCTTTGAAATTATGTGTGATGCTAGTGATTATGCTGTAGGTGCTGTTCTAGGACAAAGAGTTGATAAGAAACTAAATGTTATTCAATATGCTAGTAAAACTCTAGACAATGCTCAAAGAAATTATGCTACTACTGAAAAAGAATTCTTAGCAGTTGTATTTTCCTGTGATAAGTTTCGACCTTATATTGTTGATTCTAAAGTAACTATTCACACTGATCATGCTGCTATTAAATATCTTATGGAAGAGAAAGATGCTAAACCTAGACTTATTAGATGGGTTCTCTTGCTTCAAGAATTTGATTTACATATTGTTGATAGAAAAGGAGCCGAGAACCCCGTTGCAGAAAACTTGTCTAGGTTAGAAAGTGTGCTTGATGACCCACTACCTATTGATGACAGCTTTCCTAATGAGCAATTAAATGTCATAAATGCTTCTCATACTGCTCCATGGTATGCTGATTATGCTAATTACATTGTTGCTAAGTTTATACCACCTAGTTTCACATACCAGCAAAAGAAAATGTTATTCTATGATTTGAGACATTACTTTTGGGATGACCCACATCTTTATAAAGAAGGAGTAGATGGTGTTATTAGACGTTGTGTACCTGAGCATGAACAAGAACAGATCCTACGCAAGTGTCACTCCGAAGCTTATGGAGGGCACTATGCTGGAGATAGAACTGCACATAAGGTACTACATTCTGGTTTTTATTGGCCTACTCTCTTCAAGGATGCCCGTAAGTTTGTCTTATCTTGTGATGAATGTCAAAGAATTGGTAATATTAGTAGACATCAAGAAATGCCTATGAATTATTCACTTGTTATCGAACCATTTGATGTTTGGGGCTTTGACTATATGGGAACTTTTCCTTCCTCTAATGGTTATACACATATTTTAGTTGTTGTTGATTATGTTACTAAGTGGGTAGAAGCTATTCCAACTAGTAGTGCTGATCATAACACTTCTTTTAAAATGCTTAAAGAAGTTATCTTTCCAGGGTTTGGAGTCCCTAGATATTTAATGACTGATGGTGGTTCACATTTTATTCATGGTGCTTTCCGTAAAATGCTTGCTAAATATGATGTTAATCATAGAATTGCATCCCCTTATCACCCTCAGTCTAGTGGTCAAGTAGAATTGAGTAATAGAGAACTCAAATTAATTTTGCAAAAGACTGTTAATAGGTCCAGAAAGAATTGGTCCAAGAAACTTGATGATGCATTATGGGCCTATAAAATTGCATATAAAAATCCTATGGGTATGTCTCCGTATAAAATGGTCTATGGAAAAGCATGTCACTTACCTCTCGAACTAGAACACAAGGCTTATTGGGCTATTAAAGAACTAAATTATGATTTTAAACGTGCTGGTGAGAAGAGGTTATTTGATATTAACTCACTTGATGAATGGAGAACCCAAGCCTACGAAAATGCCAAGTTGTTTAAAGAAAAAGTTAAAAGGTGGCATGATAAAAAAATACAAAAGCGCGAGTTTAATGTAGGTGATTATGTATTGCTATACAACTCTCGTTTAAGATTTTTTGCAGGAAAACTTCTCTCTAAATGGGAAGGTCCTTACGTTATCAAAGAGGTCTACTGTTGCGGTGCCATAAAAATCAACAACTTCAAAGACACAAATCCGAAGGTGGTAAATGGTCAAAGAATCAAACATTATATCTCAGGTAATCCCATAAATGTTGAAACCAATGTTATTGAAACCGTAACCCCGGAAGAATACATAAGGGACACTTTCGGAATGTTTCAGACTCTGAAAAGGAATATGTATGTGGTACGGTAAGTAAACCGACTCCAAAACAGTTTTTAAGGAAATATTTTTCCGTTTTGGAATATTTAGAAAAATACAAAATAATAAGCAGCAGACCGGAAAAGACACGAGGGCTCCACGAGGGTGGAGGGTGCGCCCTGCCCCCCTGGGCGCGCTCCCTACCTCGTGGGCACCTCGTGTGCTCTCCGGACTCCATTTTCTTACAGAACACATATTTTGGTCGGTAAAAATTCATTATATAACTTCCCATGGGTTTTGACTCCCGTATCACGCAAAAATATCTTGTATTTTTTTGAGCTGTCCTGTTGCAGACAGAGCAACATGTCGTCCTATTATTCGGAAGGAGAAAGCTATGTGGCTGATTACCTTGCAGACCCTAAGGTCTATGGAGAGGTGGAGCATTATGGTTGGACCACGGAAGAAGAACAAGACTATGAACCCAAGGGAAAGGAGGAGACGAGCTCAGATGAAGATGAAGTCCCACTACCTCAACCTGGGGACATGCATGTGGAGTTCAAAAAGTCAAGCCTCCCGGATAGGGTAAAGAAACCTAAGATCAAGTTTATCCCTTTTCGACTCTTACAGGAAAACAAGCAGGAACTATGCAAAAAGATACTGAGCCTGGAACAGGAGATCGAGGACCTACGGGACCAAAATTCTGTCCTCAAACGCAAATTAAGGAAGAAGCCTACGCCATCAACAAAATCACCACTGTCTCCTCCAACAAAGAAGAATTGAGTATCTGGTATGGGCACTCCACTTGGCAACTGCCAAGCTTGGGGGAGTGCCCCGGTATCATATCACCATCACTTTTATCTTTACCATTTTTCTTAGTTCGATCCTTTTGGTAATATCTTGATCTAGTAGAATAAAAGTTCTTAGTATGATCTAGTTGAGAGTTTTGCTTTATTATCCTTCTATGTAATCGAGTCCGTGAGCTATATAATAAAGATTAGTGTTGAGTCAAGGGCTTGATTATTTTTTCCATGATCCTAAGTGAATAAAGGAAAAGAGAAAGAAATAAAAAGAAACAAAGAGATCATGTGACTCTTATGGAGAGTAATGAGCTCACATAGAAAGAGTATGATGAATAAAAGTTGTTGAGAGTTGACAAACATAGTTTTGGTCATCATTGCAATTAATAGGAAGTAATAAAGAAAGAGAGGTCTTCACATATAAATATACTATCTTGGACATCTTTTATGATTGTGAGCACTCATTAAAATATGACATGCTAAAGAGTTGACATTGGACAAGGAAGACAACGTAATGGGTTATGTTTTCTTACATCTGAGATAAATTATATTTTCTTGGATCCTCCAACATGTTGAGCTTGCCTTCCCCCCCCCCCCATGCTAGCCAAATTCATTGCACCAAGTAGAGATACTACTTGTGCTTCCAAATACCCTTAAACTAGTTTTGCCATGAGAGTCCACCATACCTACCTATGGGTTGAGTAAGATCCATCAAGTAAGTTGTCATCGGTGCAAGCAATAAAAATTGCTCTCTAAATATGTATGATTGATTGGTGTGATAGAAATAAGCTTTATACAATCATGTGATATGGAAGTAATAAAAGCGATAGACTACATAATAAAGGTCCATATCACAAGTGGCAATATAAAGTGATGTTCTTTTGCATTAGGATTTTGTGCATCCAACCATAAAAGCGCATGACAACCTCTGCTTCCCTCTGCGAATGGCCTATCTTTTACTTTTATCTCCTATTCTACAAAAGATTCAAGGTGATCTTCACCCTTCCTTTTTACATTTTATCCTTTGGCAAGCACAATATGTTGGAAAGATCCTGGTATATATGGCTAATTGGATGTGGTTTTTCATGAACTATTACTGTTGACATTACCCTTGAGGTAAAACATTGGGAGGCAAAACTATAAGCCCCTATCTTTCTCTGTGTCCGATTAAAACTCCATACCCATAAGTATTGCATGAGTGTCAGCAATTGTGAAAGACTATATGATAGTTGAGTATGTGGACTTGCTGAAAAGCTCTTATACATTGACTCTTTCCTATGTTATGATAAATTGCAATTGCTTCAATGACTGAGATTATAGTTTGTTAGTTTTCAATGAAGTTTACGATCCATACTTGATATTGTGATTGAATTATTACTCTAGCATAAGATATCATATGACAAGAATTATATAAGTTGCTACTCTAAGAATGATCATGATGCCCTCATGTCTGTATTTTATTTTTATCGACACCTTCGTCTCTAAACATGTGGACATATTTTTCGATTTCGGCTTTTCGCTTGAGGACAAGCGAGGTCTAAGCTTGGGGGAGTTGATACGTTCATTTTGCATCATGATTTTATATCAATATTTATTGCATTATGGGCTGTTATTACACATTATGTCACAATACTTATGCCTATTCTCACTTATTTTATAAGGTTTACATAAAGAGGGAGAATGCCGGCAGCTGGGATTCTGGCTGGAAAAGGAGCAAATATCAGAGACCTATTCTACACAGCTCCAAAAGTCCTGATACTTCATGGATGATGTTTTCCAAATATATAAAAAACATTGAGCGCAAGAACTTCACCAGGGGGGCCACACCCTGCCCACGAGGGTGGGGGCGCGCCCTACCCCCCTGAGCGCGCCCCCTTCCTCGTGGGCCCCCTGGTGGCCCTCCGGTGACCATCTTCTGCTATATGGACTCTTTCGATGGGAAAAAAATCATAAGCCATCTTCTCGGACGAAACTCCGCCGCCACGAGGCGGAACCTTGGCGGAACCAATCTAGGGTTCTGGTGGGGCTGTTCTGCCGGGGAAACTTCCCTCCCGGAGGGGGAAATCATCGCCATCGTCATCACCAACGCTCCTCTCATCGGGAGAGGGCAATCTCCATCAACATCTTCATCAGCACCATCTCATCTCAAAACCCTAGTTCATCTCTTGTATCCAATTCTTGTCTCCAAGTCCGGGATTGGTGCTAGTAGGTTGCTAGTAGTGTTAATTACTCCTTGTAGTTGATGCTAGTTGGTTTAATTGGTGGAAGATCATATGTTCAGATCCTATATGCATATTAATACCCCTTTGATTATGAACATGTTTATGCTTTGTGAGTAGTTACTTTTGTTCCCGAGGACATGGGAGAAGTCTTGCTATTAGTAGTCATGTGAATTTGGTATTCGTTCGATATTTTGATGAGATGTATGTTGTCTCTCCTCTAGTGGTGTTATGTGAACGTCGACTACATGACACTTCACCATTGTTTGGGCCTAGAGGAAGGCATTGGGAAGTAATAAGTAGATGATGGGTTGCTATATTGACAGAAGCTTAAACCCTAGCTTATGCGTTGCTTCGTAAGGGGCTGATTTGGATCCATATGTTTCATGCTATGGTTAGGTTTACCTTAATACTTTTGTTGTATTTGTGGATGCTTGCAATAGAGGTTAATCATAAGTGGGATGCTTGTCCAAGTAAGGGTAGCACCCAAGCACCGGTCCACCCACATACCAAATTATCAAAGTACCGAACGCGAATCATATGAGCGTGATGAAAACTAGCTTGACGATATTCCCTTGTGTCCTCGGGAGTGCTTTACATCATATAAGAGTTTGTCCAAGCTTGTCCTTTGCTACAAAAAGGATTGGGCCACCTTGCTGCACCTTATTTACTTTTGTTACTTGTTGCTCGTTACAAATTATCTTATCACAAAACTATCTGTTACCACTTATTTCAGTACTTGCAGAGAATACCTTGCTGGAAACCGCTTATCATTTCCTTCTGCTCCTCGTTGGGTTCGACACTCTTACTTATCGAAAGGACTACGATAGATCCCCTATACTTGTGGGTCATCATTTCTTCGGTGGGATTTGAGAGAGAAGGATTTGGGCACTCCATGTGCCCTTGCCATTGCATTTGGTGCATCGGTTTGAGTTCTCCACGTGATACGTGGAAGTTACAAGTTGAGAAGCTTTTTACTCTTGGGTGCTTGGTACCCTTGAGCTTGTTACTCTTGGGTGTTTGGACACCCTAGAGCTTGGTCCTCTTGGGCGCCTTGGTGCCCTAGATGGTTGGTGTTGTTCGGAGCTCAATCATTGTGGTGTAAAGCTCCGGGCAAGCGTCGGGGTCTCCAATTAGGTTGTGGAGATCGTTCCGAGCAATTTGACGGGTACCGGTGACCGCCGCCAAGGGTCGCCAAAGTGTACGGGTTTGGTGACCGCCCCCAAGGGTCGCCATTTGTACGGGCTCGGTGACCGCCCCCAAGGGTCGCCATTTGTACGGGTTCGGTGACCGCCCTCAAGGGTCCCTTAGTGGAATCACGGCATCTTGCATTGTGCGAGGGCGTGAGGAGATTACGGTGACCCTAGTGGCTTCTTGGGGAGCATTGTGCCTCCACAATGCTCAAAACGAAGATTAGCATCCGCAAGGGTGTGAACTTCGGGATACATCGTCATCTTCGCGTGCCTTGGTTATCTCTTACCTGAGCCCTTTACTTATGCACTTTACTTTGTGATAGCCATATTGTTCTTTGTCGTATATCTTGCTATCACATAGTTGCTTATCTTGTTTAGCATAAGTTGTTGGTGCACATAGGTGAGCCTAGTTGTTTTAGGTTTTATGCTTGAAAAATTAACTTCTAGGTTTATTCCGCATTTGTTCAAGCCTAAACCGTAATTATTTTAAAGCGCCTATTCACCCTCCCTCTAGGCCACATCCTCGATCTTTCAATTGGTATCAGAGCCTCGTCTCTTTATTAGGCTTTACCGCCTAGAGAGTAAAGATGTCGACTAGGGGATTAGGATTCTCTGACACTCTTAGTTTCGATGGCACCAATTTTGATGTTTAGGTAATTCGCATGCTTAATCTCTCGAGGACGAGCAGGAATTAAGCTTGGGGACGAGCAGGAATTAAGCTTGGGGATGCTTGATACGTCTCCAACGTATCTATAATTTTTGATTGCTCCATGCTATATTATCTACTGTTTTGGACATTATTGGGCTTTAATTTCCACTTTTATATTATTTTTGGTACTAACCTATTAACCGGAGGCCCAGCCCAGAATTGCTGTTTTTTTGCCTATTTTAGGGTTTCGAAGAAAAGGAATATCAAACGGAGTCCAAACGGAATGAAACCTTTGGGAACGTGATTTTCTCACCGAACATGATCCAGGAGACTTGGACCCTACGTTAAGCAACCAACAGGGAGGCCATGAGGTAGGGGGCGCGCCTACTCCCCCAAGTGCACCCTCCACCCTCGTGCCCCCCCTGTTGCTCCACCGACGTACTTCTTCCTCCTATATATACCTACGTACCCCCAAACGATCAGAACAGGAGCCAAAACCCTAATTCCACCGCCATAACTTTCTGTATGCACGAGATCCCATCTTGGGGCCTGTTCCGGAGCTCTTTCGGAGGGGGCATCGATCATGGAGGGCTTCTACATCAACACCATAGCCTCTCCGATGAAGTGTGAGTAGTTTACCTCAGACCTACGGGTCATAGTTATTAGCTAGATGGCTTCTTCTCTCTTTTTGGATCTCAATACAAAGTTCTCCCCCTCTCTTGTGGAGATCTATTTGATGTAATCTTCTTTTTGCGGTGTGTTTGTTGAGACCGATGAATTGTGGGTTTATGATCAAGTTTATCTATGAACAATATTTGAATCTTCTCTGAATTCTTTTATGTATGATTGGTTACCTTTGCAAGCCTCTTCGAATTATCAGTTTGGTTTGGCCTACTAGATTGATCTTTCTTGCAATGGGAGAAGTGCTTAGCTTTGGGTTCAATCTTGCAGTGTCCTTTGCCCAGTGACACTAGGGGCAGCAAGGCATGTATTGTATTGTTTCCATCGAGGATAACAAGATGGGGTTTTCATCATATTGCATGAGTTTATCCCTCTACATCATGTCATCTTGCTTAAGGCGTTACTCTGTTCTTATGAACTTAATACTCTAGATGCATGCTGGATAGCGGTCGATGTGTGGAGTAATAGTACTAGATGCAGGCAGGAGTCGGTCTGCTTGTCTTGGACGTGATGCCTATATACATGATCATACCTAGATATTCTCATAACTATGCTCAATTCTGTCAATTGCTCAATAGTAATTTGTTCACCCACCGTAAAATACTTATGCTCTTGAGAGAAGCCACTAATGAAACCTATGGCCCCCGGGTCTATCTTCATCATATTAATCTTCCAATACTTAGTTATTTTCATTGCCTTTTATTTTACTTTGCATCTTTATCATAAAAATACCAAAAATATTATCTTATCATATCTATCAGATCTCACTCTCGTAAGTGACCGTGTAGGGATTGTCAACCCCTTATCGCGTTGGTTGTGAGGATTTATTTGTTTTGTGCAGGTGCGAGGGACTCGCGTGTAGCCTCCTACTAGATTGATACCTTGGTTCTCAAAAACTGAGGGAAATACTTACGCTACTTTGCTGGATCACCCTTTCCTCTTCAAGGGAAAACCAACGCAATGCTCAAGAGGTAGCAAGAAGGATCTCTGGCGCCGTTGCCGGGGAGGTCTACGCAAAAGTCAAACATACCAAGTACCCATCAGAAACCCTTATCTCCCGCATTACATTATTTGCCATTTGCCTCTCGTTTTCCTCTCTCCCAATTCACCCTTGTCGTTTTATTCGCTCTCTCTCTCTCTCTATCCTCCCTCTCTTTCTCTATTTGCCTCTTTTTGCCTGTTTCTTGTTTGCTTGTGTGTTGGATTGCTTTCTTGTCAGGATGGCTCAAGATAACACTAAATTTTGTGACTTTACCAATACCAACAACAATGATTTTATTAGCACTCCGATTGCTCCTCTTACCGATGCTGAATCTTGTGAAATTAATGCTGCCTTGCTGAATCTTGTTATGAAAGATCCGTTTTTCGGGCTTCCTAGTGAAGATGCCGCTACCCATCTCAATAGCTTCGTTGATTTGTGTGATATGCAAAAGAAGAAAGATGTGGATAATGATATTGTTAAATTGAAGCTATTTCCTTTTTCGCTTAGAGATCGTGCTAAAGCTTGGTTTTCGTCTTTGCCTAAAAATAGTATTGATTCATGGAA
This sequence comes from Triticum dicoccoides, assembly GCF_002162155.2. Classification (NCBI taxonomy): domain Eukaryota; kingdom Viridiplantae; phylum Streptophyta; class Magnoliopsida; order Poales; family Poaceae; genus Triticum; species Triticum dicoccoides. The sequence goes on from NC_041388.1 coordinate 329,909,835, forward strand.
TAAGTGCAAAGATGCTTTTATCTCTAAGTGTTTTCCTCCCACTAAGATCATCTCTCTTAGAAACGATATTATGAATTTTAAGCAACTTGATCATGAACATATTGCACAAGCTTGGGAGAGAATGAAATTAATGATACGTAATTGCCCTACTCATGGTTTGAATTTGTGGATGATTATACAAAAAATTTATGCCGGATTGAATTTTGCTTCTAGAAATCTTTTAGATTCGGCCGCGGGAGGCACTTTTATGGAAATAACTTTAGGAGAAGCTACTAAACTCCTAGATAATATTATGGTTAATTACTCTCAATGGCACACTGAAAGATCTACTAATAAGAAAGTGCATGCGATAGAAGAAATTAATGTTTTGAGTGGAAAGATGGATGAACTTATGACATTATTTGCTATAAAAGTGTTTCTTGTGATCCTAATGATATTCCTTTGTCTACTTTGATTGAGAATACTAATGAATCTATGGATGTGAATTTTGTTGGTAGGAACAATTTTGGTAACAACGCGTATAGAGGAAACTTTAATCCTAGGCCTTATCCTAGCAACCCCTCTAATAATTATGGTAATTCCTTCAACAATTCTTATGGAATTTTTTAATAAGATTCCCTCTTATTTTGAATCTAATATTAAAGAATTTATTACCTCGCAAATGAATTTCAATGCTTTGATTGAAGAAAAATTGCTTAAGATTGATGAGTTGGCTAGGAACATTGATATAATTTCTCTTGATGTTGATTCTTTGAAACTTAGATCTATTACACATAAGCATGATACAAATGAGTTTCTCAAAGCCATGAGAATTTCCATTGATGAGTGCAAAGAAAGAACCGCTAGGATGCGTGCTAAGAAAGATTCCTTTATAAGAGCGTGTTTTTCTAGTTTCCATGATAATAAAGATGAAGATCTAAAAGTTATTGATGTGTCCCATATTAAATATTTGTTTTGCAATATGAATCTTGATAATGATGGGACTAAATATGATCCACCTTTACCTAGAAGGCGTTCCAAAAATTCAGAGTTTTTAGATCTTGATGCTAAAATTGATAAAAGTGGGATTGAAGAGATCAAAACTATAGATACTAATGAACCTACTATTTTGGATTTCAAGTGATTTAATTATGATAATTGCTCTTTGATAGATTGTATTTCCTTGTTGTAATCTGTCATGGAGTTGACACGACAGATGTCCTAGAGCAAGGACTTAGTCGTAGGGCCATCGCACTAGGAAGCTTAAAGGGGTTAATCGGGACAAGGGACACCCGAGAGAGTTTTTATACTAGTTTGGCCCCTTACGATGAAGGTAAAAGCCTACGTCTAGTTGGGATTGGTATTGCTGAAGTTTCGATCTCCAAGGGGCTCAACTCGCCGGCTTGGTTATCGATTTGGTTGTTTCTTGCCTAAGCCGTCGCCGGGTCGTCCCCTTATATACATGGGTTGACACCTGGCGGCCTACAGAGTCCCGACCGGCTCATAATGGTGTCAGGCTTGGTGACTTCCTTTACATGCCTTTCTTTACAAGTCTTTCCTTACATACGGCGGTTTACAATATCGTGCCTTAAGCCGGCCCCAGGACTTTGGGCCTTCTATATGTTTAATAAACTATCATCTTGAATGTATATTGGGCTTCTTATGTAACCTGCCATTAGGGTTGACCCGGCCCCTCCTGGGTGGGTCATACTGGTAGTAATATCCCAACATTAGGCCCCAGGTTGACTTTGAACTTTGTTATTTGTCAATCTTCAATACTTAGATGAAATCCATCCTCTGTCTGAAAACTTATGTAACTCGCCGTGACGTCATCTCTTGAAAACACAAAAAACTTTCATGATGTCATCTTCCAATGGATCTTTTATATTTAATGCTTCCCGAGAATTGAGGCGTCTATATAGCTAGATAACCATTATTTGGTTCTCCCTTGATTTTCACGCCCGTCTGTTCGCATCTGCCCTTATAAATAGGCGCGCGGCCGGTTTTTCTCATTCTCCCCTCTTCTTCATCTTCTTGCTCTCGCAGTCTCCGCTGCTGCTCGAACTCCGCCGCCGCCGCCGCAACGCTCATCGTTGTTCTCGAGCTTTGGCCGCTGCATCACCCTGCACTGTCCAGATAAACGGCGACGACCTTCCGTAGCAAATCCGCATCCGTAAGTCTTGCTTTCTCAAACTTTTTAGATCTGCATTAGGGCTTGCAGGTTCATCGGTGTTCTTCTCTGTTCTTCATGAAATTTCTTGGTAGTTCTTCCTCCACAGCCTCTCTTGATCCAGAAAGGAGATGTAACTCGCGTGGTAGTTGTTTTGCATTCACTTTTGATAGCAGTAGATCCCTTTTTCCTGTATGGATGCTTTGTTAGCTGACGAACTCATATGTACTGGATTTTTAGGTCTAGAATATTTTCTTTTTGGGACAGCCATTTGATCCAAAATAATAATGATAGCTTGGTGAAACTTGTTTATGCCAACACTTAGCTGAATCTGCTTTTTGAGAAAATCTATAGTCATGGCGGCTTACCACTCCGGCTTTCTTTTCCTTATATGTCATTAGCCCTTAGTTAAGCCGTCGTTACTTGCTTTACATCTTCAACCTTTAACTATTAATTTTGTCGTAAACTGAACCGGTATGTTGTTTTTTCTTTTTTAGTCCCTTGCACGTCATGCCATCAAAGACACCCACCATCTGCAATTGGGTCCCCTCAACCATAACTGAGGATCGTTTAAAAGAGTTCTTCCTCATTGGGTTTCTGCCCTCAAAAAGCATTATGTCTTATCGTGCTCCTGACCCGGTAGAAGAACGACCCAATCCAAAAGACGGCAAAGTGACCGTCTTTACTGACCACATGAATCGTGGCTTCTCACCGCCTGGTTCAAAGTTTTTCAGAGAAGTTCTTCACTTTTTCAAACTCCATCCTCAGGACATTGGGCCCAATTCCATATCCAATATTTGTAACTTCCAAGTGCTCTGTGAGGTATATCTTCAGCAAGAGCCGACTGTTGAACTATTTAGAGAGTATCTCAATTCAGCGCCGGCAGGGTGCTGCCTTCCCTCTCATAGTTTTACCAAGTCACCCAAAGGACTGGAACCAAACTTGGTTTTACTGTCAGGACATCTCACCCGCCAACGAGAAGCCACTGCCGGGTTACCGCCCCGATCGTCTTGACTCCAAGTTCGCCCTGCCAGATAAACTTACCGTTGCTGAACGCAAGAAGCTGCTTCCATCTATCATAAGAATCAACGGTTTGTTGGGGAACGGTTTAACCGGAGTCGATCTAACCCGCTGCTGGATCTCATGGCGGATTATTCCATTAAGTCGTCGTTCAAAATTGATGTATGAATATGGTGGAGACCCGGACGACTCTCTCCGTCATACCCCGGTTCAACTAACCGAGGAGGACATTGTCTCAATGTCAAACCTTCTAGTGAATGCGAAGTATGAAGATTGCAGTGTTGTTGGGTTAAATCCCTTCTGTAAACTTAACCCGGTACCAGAAGTAAGGATATTCTGATCTTTTTTCCTTTGTATTTTGTCCAGCCGTATTGTTTATCACTGATCCTCCCTCTTGTCCTTGTAGGCAAATTCTGACTTTTGGAAAGTGAAATATGATCACGAGGCTGCCAAGAAGGCTAAACTCGCCGCCATGAATGCCAAGAAAATGACCCGGAGATCGAAGAAGAAAAATAAGACCACTTCTGAAGATTTAATGAAACTTGATGACACGTCTGACTCGGAGGTAGCCCTTGATTCCCTTGGCCAATTTTTTAACAATCTTATTGACACTGATCCTTACCAGGACGACACTGGGGCCAGTCAGGCCGGGGAAGCAGAGGTAACTATAATTTCCTCCGACTCAGAGCCCTTACCAAGACACAAAGTTCGACAAGTGATCCGTAAAGTAAGGTTTTCTAATCCCTTAGCTCACTTGGATTCCGACTTTCATTTGAAAAAGCAGCAACATGAAAGCCGCCGTGAAGTTGGGATTGAAGATGAACCGGCTGTCATCCTTCAACAGACCCCTCGGAAACGCCCGAACGAGGTTTACTTATTACTGTATTTAACTCGTTTTAATGAATCCTGTTCCTTGTATTTCTTTTAACTCTCTTCTTTTTATTTTATCCTTTCAGGAGGTGTCTCGTTCTTCAGGCGACTCATCACAAACACAATTTCCGGCTTTCAAGACTGCTCCTGGGTAATCAGAAATCCTCCTTTTGTCTGGGTTGCTCAATTGTATCTTTATGCTGACAATCCTGCAATATTTTTCCTTAGTGGTCAGGCTAAATCCAAGAAGACGAAGGCGGCTAAACCGGCGGAAGCCCACCAGTGCTAGCATCTGAACCGGCTAGGATGCCTTCTCCATTGGCTAATGCTCCAGAACACCCACCTATTGACAATGAGGCAAACCCTCCTGAGCCGACTTTTGATGAAGCCATTATGAATCCTTCTACAGCTGGACCGTCAAGCTCAACCAACCCGCCGTCTCCACCTGTTCAAGATGTTCAAATTACTGGAAGCCGCTTTGTTGAGCCGAGGAACCCAACGGTGTTGGCTCGGTGCACAGCAAAGCAAGAAGCATTGGAGAGGCAGAAGGTTCGCTTTGATGTTGCCAACTATGACCGTCTCAATGCCAGTGATATCTTATCCGGCTATCTCAGTCATGTACACTCCAGTCGTGAGTCTGAGATCGAGATGGTCAAGCAGCTTCAGTTGAAGTATGAGGTACGTTGTTTCCGGTTTACTAATATTCCTTCAGCCCCCAAGTCTTCATATTATGAGAGAAATGGAATAACTTGTAGACTTAAAATATAGGCCGAGACTTTTACCTCTGAATCTTTGCCTGATATTAATAGTAACAAAAACTTCACCTATAGTCCCCAAGGACCGGTTTATTTCGATCATCAATGAATCGGTACTTTAGAATTTAAAACCGTCTTCAAAGTACTTAACACTCCAATTTAACCTTGATAAACTTGCTGAACTGCGTACATTAGCCCCCAAGTGCCAAGTGTTGTTACTTTGTAAGGGACTTGGGACTTTAAATATGTTTGTAGAGTCGTAAAAATTTGATTTGGCATACATTAGCCCCCAAGTGTCAAGTGGTTTATTCATAAAGTACTTGAGACTTAAATCTTGAATTTGGATATTTGAATTTGAAACCAAGTCTTGACTTATCTGAACGTTTCACAGAATGCCTTGTCTGAATTGAACTCTCAATTGTCGGACGCAAAGACCCGGCTAGCGAGTCAGGAGTCAGAAATCAAATCTTCCACCTCCAAACTGCAAATGAGCCTTTCTGCAATGGAAAATTTGAAGACCAGCTTTGCTGCCAAGGAGAAGGCTTGGGAAAATGAGAAAACACTTCTGACCCGACGAGCTGAGACAGCCGAAACAACTCTGAAAGAAATTTCAACAGAGCTGAACGGTTTAAAGGGTCGGGTGTCTCAGATGGTTGCTGCTATCTTTGGTAAGCTGCCTAATTTGACCTTTCGTATAATTTTTGCCAAACCAGAATATAATCCGCCAACTGACTCTGTTAAAAAAAATATGCAGGTCCGCAAAGTAAAAATCTGAGCCAAGACCCGTTGATTAAAATGAAGGCAATATACACTTTAGTTGAACAATTGTATATCGGCGCACAACGGGCTCTGGCTGCCATCTCTCCTGCTAATCAAGGACCTACCAGTTCAGCGACGTCCTGAAGAAGCTGTCCATCCTTCCTGCCAGGTTCCAAGAGGTAAAACGCTCCTGCACGCGAGCCGGAGCTTTGACTGCCCTAAGCCGCTCCAAGGCTTGGGTGCCAGACCTAGACCTGACGAACGTGGCAAGGGACTATCCTACCGTGAAGGAGGACGGGTCTCCTTTTGATCAGGACGACTTCATAGCCTGCGTCCGCGAAGTTCGGCCTCAGGCGATTAGTCTTGGAGATGACACCAATGTGGACAAGTACCAGCCGGGTTTTGATAGTGAGAATAAGAAGATGGCCCCTCCCTCAAATAAAGTAACAGACTTGATCCCACCAGTGAGAGAAGATACATTTGCCCCAGAGGTTGACCCGGTCGGCCGGATTGACAACGAAGCTGAATTTGTCGCCATGAACGGCTTTGATTGGTCAAAACCCAACTTCCAGCAGACTCAAGATGGTGAACCGGCGAGGGAGGGACAATGATCATCTTCATGGGCTAATAAAGCCTTGTAATAGCTTAGCTGTTAAAACACCACATGTTTGCTTGTGCCATCGCGCATAAAATACTTGTATGTGAATCTGTGTTTCCAGATGCCAATGTTTAATGCTTGTTTATGCATTCTTTAATACTTGTCTCTGCAATATTTGAACTTTGTTCCTGTAAATACAAAGAAAAGACTGGCATGGTGGTTTAGAACCAAACAGGCTTAAAGATCTAATGTAGAGCCAATATATTTACCTCGATAAGAGCAGAGACAAATATAAATAAAAGATAAGGGCTAATACGAACCTTTTGGCTAACGCAGCAGGTAAGTATGTATAAGTAATGACCATACCTTATCCCTGTTGATCCTTAGATCGCCGGTTTAAATAATCCGGGTGATTGAACTTGATAACTCAATATTTATGAAAAGTTAATGCTTTTTGAATACTCAATGATCATTATACCTTAGTAGTTCATACCTTTTGATCCTTGAACCATCGGCTTGAATGACCCGAGCAGCTGTGTTGTCCAATAATTGAGCCGGTGAAGAAGACCAGGCTAATTTATTCGTAATATTGAAACAACAACAAACTAAAAGGCAAGCAATAAATAACAAGCATAATTTTAATCTTGTATTCAAAAGGTTGGGGGTTTCTGATTCAAATACGACCAGTAAACCGGACCAAAGGGGTTGAGCTAAGGTTCGAATACGACCATATAGCCCCCAGTGGCTTTGGCATTGCGCCGATCAACAGGGTACCGACAGCTATGTTCTCTTTGGTTCGAATACGGCCTATGTTTGAACAGGAAGCCCCCAAATGACCTTGAGAGGTTTTGAACGACCCTGATTTGAATACGATCCAAGTCGGACTCAAGAGGGGTTAAGCTATGATTCGGATACGATCAAGAAGCCCCCAAGTGAGTTTGAGAGGTTTTTAACGAGCCTGATTCGAATACGATCCAAATCGGACTCAAGAGGGGTTAAGCTATGATTCGGATACGATCAAGAAGCCCCCAAGTGAGTTTGGCCTTGAGCCGATCAAGAGAGTTATGACAGCTATGTTCTCTTTGGTTCGAATACGACCTATGTTTGAACAGGAAGCCCCCAAGTGACCATGTGATTACAGCTAGATTCGGATACGATCATAAGCCGGACAAAAGGGAAACTTGATTCAAATATGATCCGTTCCGTAATAGTCATTTGAAAAATAAGTTTTAACAAAGATGCATAATTTTTGAAAATAAAAGAGACCGATGGTCTTACTTTATTGCTTATCATGGTATATACAATGTGAACATATGTACATGAGGAGAGCCGGTGGCTCGGGTGTAGTACGGCCGAAGTTGAGCAATGTTCCACGGCCGGCGGGTCTCCTCCTCCGACTTACGTGAGTCCGGATGCTCTTGAACGTCAATGAGGTAATATGACCCGTTGTTTAAATTCTTACTGACCACAAAGGGTCCTTCCCAAGGTGGGGATAACTTGTGTGCATCTGAGAGATCCTGGATGAGCCGGAGCACCAAGTCACCTTCCTGAAAAGTCCCGGACTTAACCCGGCGGCTGTGGTATCGGCGCAGGTCTTGTTGATAAATTGCTGACCGGGCTGCTGCTAAGTCTCTTTCTTCATCCAACAAGTCAAGTGCATCCTGTCTGGCTTGTTCATTATTAGCTTCAACATAAGCCGCCACACGGGGCGAGTCATGACGGATGTCACTAGGCAATACTGCTTCTGCTCCATAAACCATGAAGAAAGGTGTGTAACTCGTAGACATATTGGGCGTAGTATTGATACTCCATAATACCGAGGGTAATTCCTCTACCCAACAACCCGGCGTTTGTTGTAAAGGAACCATAAGCCAGGGTTTGAGCCCTTTCAAAATTTCCTGATTGGCTCTCTCAGCTTGACCATTGGATTGAGGGTGAGCTACAGAAGAAACATCAAGCCGGATGTGTTCTCGTTGACAGAATTCCTCCATAGCTCCTTGGGACAGATTAGTGCCAATGTCCGTGATAATACTGTGTGGAAACCTGAAACGGAAAATCACTTTTTTCATGAACTAAACCGCCGTGGCTGCGTCACATTTACTCACAGGCTCCGCCTCAACCCACTTGGTGAATTTATCAACTGCCACCAGGAGATGTGTCTTTTTATCCTTAGACCTTTTGAAAGGTCCCACCATGTCAAGCCCCCAGACCGCAAACGGCCAAGTGATTGGAATCATCCGGAGCTCTTGAGCCGACACATGCGCTCGTCGTGCAAATTTTTGACATCCATCACATCTACTGACCAGATCTTCTGCATCAGCGTGAGCCGTCAACCAGTAAAAACCGTGACGAAAAGCCTTGGCAACTAAGGATTTTGACCCGGCGTGATGACCACAATCGCCTTCATGGATCTCATGAAGGATTTCTTGACCTTCTTCAGGGGAAACACACTGCCGAAACGCTCTGGAAACACTGCGATGGTATAACTCTCCATCCGAAATCGTCATGGACTTAGATCGCCGGGTTATCTATTGAGCTAGGGTCTCATCTGCTGGCAACTCTCCCCGGGTCATGTAAGCCAAGAACGGCACCGTCCAATCTGGGATGACATGAAGAGCCGCTACCAACTGCACCTCCGGGTCAGGAACAGCTAAATCTTCTTCTGTGGGCAACTTGACAGAGGGGTTATGCAAAACATCCAAAAAGGTGTTAGGTGGCACCGGCTTACGCTGAGACCCCAGCCAGCTTAAAGCATCAGCTACTTCGTTCTTTCGACGGTCAATGTGTTCCACCTGATAACCTTTAAAATATCCTGCAACAGCATCAACCTCTCGGCGATAAGCCGCCGTGAGAGGGTCCTTGGAATCCCACTTGCCATATACCTATTGAGCCACTAGATCCGAGTCACCAAGACATCTGACCCGGCTCAAGCTCATCTCTTTTGCCACTCGAAGACCATGGAGGAAGGCTTCATACTCTGCTGCATTGTTAGTGCAAGGAAACATCAACCGTAACAAATAACAAAATTTGTCACCTCGTGGGGAAGTTAGCACGACTCCAGCCCCCGAGCCTTCCAATTGCCTGGATCCATCAAAATGAATAGTCCAATACGTGTTGTCTGGCTTCTCTTCTGGCATCTGCATCTCTGTCCAGTCATTGATGAAGTCAACCAGGGCTTGAGATTTAATTACAATACATGGAACATACTTCAACCCATGAGACCCAAGCTCAATTGCCCACTTGGCGACTCGCCCCGTGGCTTCTCTGTTTTGAATAATGTCTCCCAAAGGAGCAGAGCTAACCACAGTGATTAGATGTCCCTGAAAGTAATGCTTAAGCTTCGGACTCGCCATGAACACCCCATAAACAAGCTTCTGCCAATGTGGATATCGTTGCTTAGACTCAATTAGCACTTCACTAACATAATAAATCGGCCGCCGAACCGGATGCTCTTTGCCCGCCTCCTTGCGCTCTACCACAATAGCCACACTAATAGCCAGTGAGTTGGCAGCCACGTATAACAATAGTGGCTCTTTCTCAATTGGAGAAGCCAGGACCGGTGGCTCAGCCAGTTGTGCCTTCAGATCCTCAAAAGCAGCGTTTGCAGCATCGCTCCAAACAAAAACATCTGTTTTCTTCATCAATTGATACAGAGGCATAGCCTTTTCCCCTAACCGGCTTATGAACCGTCTTAGAGCAGCCACACGACCCGCCAGCCGCTGAACATCATTGACACAGGTTGGTTTGGCTAGGGATGTAATTGCCTTGATTTTCTCCGGGTTAGCTTCAATACCTCGGTTAGACACCAAAAACCCAGGAGCTTGCCGGCTGGCACTCCAAAAACACACTTAGCCGGGTTAAGCATCATTTTGTAAACCTGGAGATTATCAAAAGTCTCTTTCAGGTATGTGACCAAGGTTTCCTCTTCCCTGGATTTCACCACTATATCATCCACATAAGCATGAACATTGCGCCCAATTTGATTGTGAAGACAATTCTGCACACACCGCCGGTAAGCCGCCTGGGCACTCTTAAGCGCAAAAGGCATAGACACATAGCAGAAAGCTCCAAAAGGAGTTATAAAAGTTGTCTTCTCTTGATCCTTGACTGCCATCTTAATCTGATGATAACCGGAATAAGCATCTAAGAAACTCAATCGTGCGCAACCCGCCGTAGCATCAACGATCTGATCAATACGGGGGAGAGCAAAAGGATCAGCCGGACAAGCCTTGTTCAGATCTGTGTAATCCACACACATACGCCAGGTGCCATTCTTTTTTAGTACAAGCACCAGGTTAGCTAACCATTCGGGGTGAAAGACCTCCACAATGAACCCGGCTGCCAAGAGCCGGGCCACCTCTTCCCCAATGGCCTTGCGCCTTGCTTCATTGAACCGTCGGAAAAACTGTCTGATAGGTTTGAACTTTGGATCGATATTAAGAGTGTGCTCAGCGAGTTCCCTCGGGACACTCGGCATGTCTGATGGTTTCCATGCAAAGATGTCCCAGTTCTCATGGATGAACTCGATGAGCGCGCTTTCCTATTTCGGATCCAAGTTTGCACTGATGATGAACTATTTGGATGAGTCACTAGGTACAAAGTCAACCATCTTAGTGTCATCAGCTGATTTGAATTTCAACTCCGGCTCATGCTCTGTTGTTGGTTTCTTTAATGATGTCATGTCTGCCGGGTCAACATGATCCTTGTAGAATTTTAACTCCTCTGTTGCACAAACGGATTCAGCATAGGCAGCATCACCTTCTTCACATTCCAAGGCTATCTTCCGGCTCCCATGTACTGTAATGGTGCCCTTATGACCCGGCATCTTGAGCTGCAAATATATGTAACACGACCGAGCCATGAACTTGGCATAAGCCGGCCGCCCAAACAGAGCATGATATGGGCTCTTGATCTTAACCACCTTAAAGGTTAATTTCTTCGCTCTGGAATCATACTCATTCCCAAAGGCTACTTCCAGCTCAATCTTACCAGGGGGTATGCCGACTTACCAGGTACCACCTCGTGAAAAACAGTGTTGGATTGCTTAAGATTCTTATCCGTCAATCCCATCTGGCGGAACGTCTCATAGTAGAGGATGTTGATGCTGCTGCCTCCATCCATGAGTACCTTAGTAAACTTGTATCCACCAACCTGAGGTGCTACTACCAAAGCCAAGTGACCCGGATTATCAACCCGGGGCGGGTGATCCTCTTTGCTCCACACAATAGGCTGCTCTGACCAACGTAGGTAATGTGGAATTGCCGGCTCAACGGCATTGACGACCCTCTTGTGAAGTTTCTGGTCCCTCTTACATAAACTGGTAGTAAATACATGATACTGTCCACTACTCAACTGCTTCGGGTTGCTCTGATAACCGGATTGCTGCTACTGATTCCCCAGGCCGGGTTACTGATTATATCCTCCTTGGTGACCAGGATAACCCTGACCGTCAAAACCTCCTCCGCCTGAACCGGCGCCCGGGCCCTGGAAGCCGCCTCCACCTGAACCGCCACCCGGGCCATGACCCCCATCAAATGCATTTGAATTTTTAAGTGCTTTCATGATCGTGCAATCCTGCCACAAGTGGGTGGCTGGTTTCTCCCGGGTGCCGTGTTTTGGACAAGGTTCATTCAATAATTGCTCAAGGGTGGGGCCTGACCCGCCCGATCGAGGGGGTTGTCTGCCCTTGCACCGCTGATTACCACCTTGCGCATTAGTATTAGCAACAAACTCATCAACCTTACGTTTATTACCTCCCTGATTCACCGGGTTATGCTGGTGACCCTTGTCGTTGCCGTTCTTCTTTCCCTTTGTTGCCTTTTCTTCGTCAGACACCAGGTCCTTGGTGGTATCAGAATCAGCATACATGACAAGAGCCGCCATCAACATTCCCATGTCATTACAGTCACATTTAAGCCGCCCCATCTTCTACTTCAGAGGTTTAAAATGGCAATTTTTCTCCAACATCAAAACTGCTGAGCCGGCATCCATCTTATCAGATGAATGTATTATCTCCTTGACCCGGTGCACCCAATGGGGTGTAGATTCACCATCCTCTTGCTTGCAATTGGTCAGGTCCACAATCAACATTGGCTGCTCACATGTGTCCTTAAAGTTCTGGATGAACCGTGCTTTCAACTCTGCCCATGAGCCGATAGAATTGGGTGGCAATCCCTTCAACCAAGTCCGAGCTGTTCTGTCCAACATCATGGTAAAATACTTGGCCATTGCAGCGTCGCTAACCTCCAATTGTTCCATAGCCATCTCAAAACTCTCAATCCAAGCCCCCGGCTGTAGGTCAGCCGTGTAATTAGGCACCTTACGAGGCCCCTTGAAATCCTTTGGCAACCGCTCATTGCGTATGGCTGGTACCAAGCAAGGCACGCCTCCGGTTCTCGTGGCCACTCCTGCCTCAACCGAGGTTGCTGGATAAGCAGGAAAGGTTTGGTGAGCCGCCTGCTCTGCCGCTATTTGAGCCACTCGCTCCACCTCTTGACGAATCCTCTCTTGATCCGCCAAGTTAAGGGCTCCAGCCCGCACCGGCTCATGCCTATATGGCCGGTTGTGGCGTTGAGCATTACTTGACATCTCTGCAGACTCCATGTGCCTACTGTAACTCGGGCTCCGGCTTGGGCGAGGAGTTGAATGAATCCTGTCTCGACTGTAGGAGTATGCATCCTGCTGGGCCAGAGCTGTCTGAAGTAGTTCTATCACCCTCCGGGTTTCAATTGCGGCTGGCGAGTCGCCTTCCATTGGGAGAGTCGCCAAACGAGCCGACGCTGTGATGAGGTTTTCTAAAGGGTTGGAGAAATGACCCGGAGGTGTTGATACATAACGAGGAGGAGCTGTATTTATACGAGGTGGCTCCATGGTGCGTTGCTGAACTGGTGCACTGGGTGTCGTGACCCGGTTTGCCTCCGGCGGGTTGCTCCCCCAGCCCCGGGTGTATGGAACAGATTCGTCGGATCCAGCGTTAAAGGTAGACGCGACTGAGTTTTCTGATGCCTCCTCCTCATGACCTCGTTTGATGCATTAAGATCCACCGAGAGCCAGAAAGTTTCTGCTTGAAGTTGCTGAGCACGAGCATGCAGAGCTGCTCACTCATTCTACTACCATCCGGGTTTCCTCCGCGGCTAGATTTTCCTTAGCTTGCACCATCTCCTCCCACACGCGTGCCACTTCTGCGTCGTGCTGGGCTTTATCCGCCAGTTCTATCACAGCGGTTAACAGAGTCGTCAACCGATCCATGAGGTCCATTAGAATCTGAGCCGGGGGCGCGCAAGGTCTCCTGACCCGGCTGCTGCCGACCCGGTAGCTGTTGCTGTCGATGCGGTAGAATTCTGCCCGGGCTGCATCCCCGCCATGAAGACTCCGGCCCAATTCAGCGGCTCAAGAGGGTCAGGAATACTGCTGCCATCGGAATAGCCCCCAAGCATGCCATCTTGCAGCTGGTACAGCGAGTCCGTCTCACCTGTTGATGATGCAGTATCAGAGCAGATGGCCGTCTCCCCGCCTTCCATCGATCCTTCGGAGTTTTCACCGCCATGGATGCAGCCTACGAAGGCATGTTTCACGACAGATTAAACACGGGCGGTCCTAGCACGCTGAGCCGTTTCGATGAGGTTGGTGTGGACGTCCGGCTCAGGGCCTGACTCGCCGATCCAGCCGATGAAGACGTGAATTCCGCCGAAGGGGACCCGGTACTCGTACTCGATTGAGCCGGCCTCGGGGCCCCAGCCTTCGTCGTCGATGTAGAGCTTGCCGCGACGACTCTTGGTCATCCGGCCCATAGCGTATCCCTTGAGCCCTTCGAAGTTGCCCTTCAAGGACTCAAATCCACCGTGCGCTGGCCCCACGGTGGGCGCCAACTGTCATGGAGTTGACACGGCAGATGTCCTAGAGCAAGGACTTAGTCGTAGGGCCATCGCACTAGGAAGCTTAAAGGGGTTAATCGGGACAAGGGACACACCAGAGAGTTTTTATACTAGTTCGGCCCCTTACGATGAAGGTAAAAGCCTACGTCTAGTTGGGATTGGTATTGCTGAAGTTTCGATCTCCAAGGGGCTCAACTCGCCGGCTTGGTTATCGATTTGGTTGTTTCTTGCCTAAGCCGCCGCCGGGTCGTCCCCTTATATACATTGGTTGACGCCTGGCGGCCTACAGAGTCCCAGCCGGCTCATAATCGTGTCAGGCTTGGTGACTTCCTTTACATGCCTTTCTTTACAAGTCTTTCCTTACATACGGCGGTTTACAATATCGGGCCTTAAGCCAGCCCCAGGCCTTTGGGCCTTCTATATGTTTAATAAACTATCATCTTGAATGTATATTGGGCTTCTTATGTAACCCGCCATTAGGGTTGACCCGGCCCCTCCTGGGCGGGTCATACTGGTAGTAATATCCCCAACACAATCTGTGCTAAATTCTCCTCATGCTTATAGCCAAAATAAAGCGTTTACTAAACATATCGTTGATGCTTTGATGCAATCTTATGAAGAAAATCTTGATTTGGAAGTTTCTATCCCTAGAAAACTTTATGATGAGTGGGAACCTACTATTAAAATTAAAATTAAAGATCATGAATGCTATGCTTTGTGTGATTTGGGTGCTAGTGTTTCCACGATTCCAAAGACTTTGTGTGATTTGTTAGGTTTCCATGATTTTGATGATTGCTCTCTAAACTTGCACCTTGCGGATTCCACTATTAAGAAACCTATGAGAAGAATTAATGATGTTCTTATGGTTGAAAATAGGAACTATGTGCCCGTAGATTTTATCGTTCTTGATATAGATTGCAATCCTTCATGTCCTATTATTCTTGGTAGACCTTTCCTTAGAACGATTGGTGCAATTATTGATATGAAAGAAGGAAATATTATATTCCAATTTCCATTAAGGAAAGGCATGGAACACTTTCCTAGAAATAAAATAAAATAACCTTATGAATCTATTATGAGAGCCACTTATGGATTGCCTACCAAAGATGGCAATACCTAGATCTATCCTTGCCTTTTATGCCTAGCTAGGGGCATTAAACGATAGCGCTTGTTGGGAGGCAACCCAATTTTATTTTTGTTCCTTGACTTTTGCTCCTGTTTAGTAATAAATGATTTGTCTAGCCTCTGTTTTGGTTTTTTATGTTTAATTAGTGTTTTTGCCAAGTAGAACCGTTGGGAAGACTTGGGGGAAGTCTTGTTAATCTTGATGTAAAAAACAAAAACTTTAGCGCTCACGAGAACTGCTGCCATTGTTATTTGGAAAGTTATATTTAGTTAATTCTTTTTGAAGATGATTAATACATAAATTCCTCACGTCCAGCAATTTATTTTAGAATTTTTTGGGTTCCATATCTTGCGCTAGCTATAGATTACTACAGACTGTTCTGTTTTCGACAGATTCTGTTTTTCGTGTGTTGTTTGCTTATTTTGATGAATCTATGGCTAGTAAAATAGTTTATAAACCATAGAGAAGTTGGAATACAGTAGGTTTAACACAAATATAAATAAAGAATGAGTTCATTACAGTACCTTGAAGTGTTGTTTTGTGTTCTTTCGCTAACGGAGCTCACGAGATTTTCTACTTTAAGTTTTGTGTTGTGAAGTTTTCAAGTTTTGGGTAAAGATTTGATGGATTGTGGAACAAGGAGTGGAAAGAGCCTAATCTTTGGGATGCCCATAGCACCCCCAAGATAATCTAAGGACACCTAAAATCCAAAGCTTGGGTATGCCCCGGAAGGCATCCCCTCTTTCGTCTACTTCTATCGCTAACTTTACTTGGAGCTATATTTTTATTTACCACATGATATGTGTTTTGCTTGGAGCGTCTTGTATGATTTGAGTCTTTGTTTTTTAGTTTACCACAAACATCTTTGCTGTACACACCTTTTGAGAGAGACACACATGATTCAGAAATTATTAAAATACTCTATGCATGCTTCACTTATATCTTTTGAGTTATATAGTTTTGCTCTAGTACTTCACTTATATCTTTTAGAGCACGATGGTGGATTTGTTTTATAGAAACTATTGATCTCTCATGCTTCACTTATATTATTTTGAGAGTATTAAATAGCATGGTAATTTTCTTAAATAATTCTAATATGCTAGGCATACAAGATTAACAATAAAATTCTCTTATGAGTGTGTTGAATACTAAGAGAAGTTTGATGCTTGATGATTGTTTTGAGATATGGAGGTAGTGATATTAAAGTTGTGCTAGTTGAGTAGTTGTGAAATTGAGAAATACTTGTGTTGAAGTTTGCAAGTCCCGTAGCATGCACGTATGGTAAATGTTATGTAACAAATTTGAAACATGAGGTGTTCTTTGATTGTCTTCCTTATGAGTGGCGGTCGGGGACGAGCGATGGTCTTTTCCTACCAATCTATCCCCCAAGGAGCATGCGTGTAGTGCTTGGTTTTTGATGACTTGTAGATTTTTGCAATAATTATGTGAGTTCTTTATGACTAATTTTGAGTCCATGGATTATTCGCACTCTCACCCTTCCATCATTGCTAGCCTCTTCGGTACCGTGCATTGCCCTTTCTCACATTGAGAGTTGGTGCAAACTTCGCCGGTGCATCCAAACCCCGTGATATGATACACTCTTTCACACATAAACCTCCTTATATCTTCCTAAAAACAGCCACCATACCTACCTATTATGGCATTTCCATAGCCATTCCGAGATATATTGCCATGCAACTTTCCACCGTCCTGTTTATCATGACACGTTCATCATTGTCAAATTGCTTTGCAAGATCATGTAGTTGACATCGTATTTGTGGCAAAGCCACCATTCATAATTTTTCATACATGTCACACTTGATTCATTGCATATCCCGGTACACCGCCGGAGGCATTCATATAGAGTCATACCTTTTTCTAGTATCGAGTGGTAATCATTGAGTTGTAAATAAATAGAAGTGTGATGGTCATCATTTAATAGAGCATTGTCCCAATAAAAAAAGAAGAGAAAGGCCAAATAAAAAAATGAAGGCCCATATATATATAAAGGGACAATGCTACTATCCTTTTTCCACACTGGTGCTTCAAAGTAGCACCATGATCTTCATGATAGAGATTCTCTTGTTTTGTCACTTTCATATACTAGTGGGAATTTTTCATTATAGAACTTGTCTTGTATATTCCAACATTAGGCCTCATCAAGTGCCCTAGGTCTTCGTGAGCAAGCAAGTTGGATGCACACCCACTAGTTTCTTTTGTTGAGCTTACATACATTTATAGCTCTAGTGCATCCGTTGCATGGCAATCCCTACTCCTTGCATTAACATCAATTGATGGGCATCTCCATAGCCCATTGATTAGCCTCGTTGATGTGATACTTTCTCCTTTTTCTCTTCTCCACATAACCCCTATCATTATACTCTATTCCACCCATAGTGCTATATCCACGGCTCACGCTCATGTATTGCGTGAAGGTTTATAAAGTTTGAGATTACTAAAGTATGAAACAATTGCTTGGCTTGTCATCGGGGTTGTGCATGATGAGAGAATTCTTGTGTGATGAAAATGGAGCATGACTAAACTATATGATTTTGTAGGGATGAACTTTCTTTGGCCATGTTATTTTGAGAAGACATAATTGCTTAGTTAGTATGCTTGAAGTATTATTATTTCTATGTCAATATTAAACTTTTATCGTGAATCTTTCGGATCTGAATATTCATGCCACAATTAAGAAGAATTACATTGAAATTATGCCAAGTACCATTTTCTGGGAACGGGGGTCCCCAGACTTGCCTGCCTGCGGCCTGCGGTGTGGCTCAAAGGGGGCCCCAGCACGGCCCATCTTCATCAACACAGACCCAAGACCCTCGCGAGGGGCCAAGCCTCACAGGGCGGACGACACGGAGCTTCCTCAGGCACGGCCTCATTAGGCTGGCTCGCGAGGAGGCGGAGAGATCAAGGCAGGGTACCTCACGAGGTGCCCATGACGCAAGCCATGACGACCAAAGGCGCCAGGCGGGTGCCAGCCCACGCAGTGTCCTCCTTTCCTCTTTGGTGCAAAGGGAGCAAGCGCGGCCGTGGAGTACCGAGGCGTCAGGCAAAGGTTGCCATTTCGGTGCAACAAGACCAAGACCAGGAGGACTGCAAGACGGAGGTCATTGTGGAGCCCAAGACGGCGTCACCACCAGAGCTTTGTGCAGGCGAAGACTACTTTTGTCAGGATAGCTAGCACTAGCTATCCCCCTTCAAATTAGCCCACCATTGTTGGCTCCCTTCCCGCTCGATATTTGGGAAGAGGACCAGGGCCTCTATAAATAGGACCAGCCACCCACAAGGCAAAGGGGGCAGAGAGGGAAAAAAGAGAGAGAGGAAAAGAGAGAGAGTTTTAGGGGGATCGAGACCGACGATAGAAGAGAGAGAGAGAAGGGTGACTGAACTCCTCCCAGCAGTTCATCGCCCCAGCCAAGAACAGACCCTCGTGAGGCTGTTCTCCCTTGTATTGTTCCTCATCATCAGCCCAAGAGGCAACCCACCACACCACACACTGGAGTAGGGTATTACACCACAACGGTGGCCCGAACCAGTATAAACCCTGTGTCTCTTGTGTTGTTCTTTCCATAACTTAGATCTTAGCGAGGCGGAGGGGTGCAGGTAGGTAGGAGGCGAAATCTCCACACGCACCCCAGTGTTCGAACCTCAAGGGTCTGTCGGAACCCGAAATCCAACATTTGGCACGCCAGGTAGGGGTGCGCCGGAATTCGTCTTCCACCACCCCGTTCTCCTCCAACCATCGCGCCCATGTCTGATGCTCGTCGGGCCCACGCCGAGCGCCGGGCTGCTCTCGCTTCCCGCGTCGCCCAGACGGCTCCTTTCGGCGGGCGTCCTCGCCGTTCCCCATCACATGCCATCAATGCCGCCACCGGCCCGGCGGGGGACGAGCAGCAAGCATCGTCTCAGCATCCGTCCGTGCGGCAAGACGGCCGCACCGCTACTCCCTCGCTCACCCCAGCTGTTTCTTCATCTCACGCGCTCCGCGCACCCATGGAGGCTCGAGCTGCGCTCATCGCGGCAAACGAGCTCATGCGCTACCATCCCGTCGACGACGTCTACGAAGAATGGCTTGACCGCGTCGCCGAGCTCGTCCGCGCCACAGGGGGCTCTCCTGCGCCGTCCGTTCCGCTGCACCGCCCCCGCCCCGCGTGGGCGACGAGGCTCCGGCGGCGCCCCGACCGCCTCCTCCTCAAGAAGGCGCCATGGCTCCAAGGCGCGTGGCCCCTGGGCGGAACCCGCTCCGTCAGGTGCCAGCGCGGCAAGAGCAGAGCTGCCAAGAAGTCCCTCGCCCGCAAGAAGCTGCCCGGGCGCTCCCTGCTCCAGCACGTCGCGACCATGCTCCTGCTCGAGCACGTCAAGACCCCGCGCTGCTCCCAGCCGCAGCGCGTGGGGACATGAAAGACCAAGCTCTCCGTCACCCAAGGCCTCCCGTGGCCACAGTAGGCTGTCGTGCCTTCACCACCGAGCTACGCAGGGTCGCGTGGCCTGGCCAGTTCAAGCCAGACCTGCCTCCTTGTTACGACGACACGGCTGACCCTGCGGAGTTCCTCCAGCTCTACGAGCTGGGCATCGAAGCTTCCAACGGAGACGAGAAGGTCATGGCAAACTGGTTCCCCATGGCGCTCAAGGACAGGGCCCGCACCTGGCTCCTGAACCTGGCTCTAGGCACAATCTCCTCCTGGGACGAGATGCGCACCTGCTTCATCGCCAACTTCCAAGGTACTCGCGACCGGCCACCCGCCGTGAGCGACATGCGCCGCATCAAGCAACAACCCGGGGAGACCCTGCAGAAGTACATCCAACACTTCAACAACGCACGCCTCAAGATTCCCAAGGTGACTAAGGAGGCCATCATCTCAGCCTTCTCCGACGGCGTGCGTGATGTCAAGATGAAGGAGGAGCTGGTGATGCATGAAGACCTGTGCACTTCCTTGGAGCTGTTCAACTTGGCAACCAAGTGCGCCAGGGCTGAGGAAGGGCGTCTCTCCCTCCTCGAGCTGCCTGCCGCAGACCCAGAAGAGAAGAAGCCCAAGGCCAAGGATGTGAAGCGCAAGCGGGCTGCCGTGCTCGCGGCAGAGCCAAACACCAAGAGGGGCAGAGATCAGCCCGAACCTTCCAAGGGCAGTCGGTACTGTGTGTACCATGACCTCCACACCCACAACACCAACGAATGTCAAGAGCTCCGAGCCGTGCGAGAAGGAAGGATCGGCCGTCGCCCCGATCGCGGTGACCGGGGCTATGGTCGAGGAGGAGGAAGGAACGCAGGACGCTGGGAAGACCGTGGCCCGCGCCAAGGGTGGCGCGATCAACCTCGCGAGGATCGCTGGCAAGATCTGCCTCGTGAGGATCGCCCGCAAGGCAACGCAGGCCTCCCTTCGCTGCCGCCGCAGCCAAGGAGAAATGAGGACGGCCACCAGGACGAGGGGGCTGGGGGCTTCCAGGAGCCGTGCGCGATCACCTGCATCCTAGGCGGGGCTCAAGCCCTAGCCTCTCAACGCATCTTCAAGCAGTTCGCCCGCAAGTGAATGCAGCCCTCCCCAAGCTCGAAGCCGCGCGCCCTCTTAGGTGGTCGGCGTGCGCCATCACGTTCAGCTCAGCAGATCAGCTCAAGTGTGCGGCTACAGCCGGAGTCCTCCCGATGCTTTGTTCCCCAATCATCAGCAACGTGGTGGTCACCAGGACCCTCATCGATGGCGGGGCAGGGCTCAACGTCCTGTCCATGGAAACATTCAACAATCTCCAAGTGCCCTACTTCCAGCTTTAGCCAACCAAGCCCTTCTCCGGAATCACCAACGGCTCCACGGTCCCGATTGGGCAGGTCCGCCTCCCTGTCACCTTCAGGGCACGCGACAACTACCGCACCGAGCTCATCGACTTTGACGTCGCTCACATTCGCCTGCCGTACAACGCCATCCTTGGATACCCGGTGCTGGCCAAGTTCATGGCCGTAACTCACCATGGCTACAACATCCTCAAGATGCCAGGAAGTGGCGGAGTCATCACGGTGCCCTGTGAAGAGAAGGACGTGGTGTGTTCCCTGGAACGAGCCTTTCAGGCCGCGTCACTGGAAGACCCGGATCGCGGAAGAAGGAGGCTTCCCGAGACCTCCCCCAAGAAGAAGAAGACATCGTCCGGCCCGGCCCCTCAGGAAGCAGGCCCCTCTGGGCCCGTGCCTGCCCAGGGGGAACCTCCTTCCATCGCATAGGAAAGCGCCCGACACCCTCCTCAGGCATGGCTCGGGGGCTCCCCCCTGGAGGGCCACCGACCTGGCTAGGGTCACGAGGGAGGCACTTGGGCACCACATGGAGGCGTGTTGCGAAGCACGTTTCCCTCAAGAAGGAGTAAGGCAAGGAGAGACAGACCCTCAGGAGTTCATCAGCAAGGCCATTCAGGAGCTACAGGAGTCAAGAGTCATGAAAGGCGGTCGCTGCCTACCAGCAGTGGCTCCCCATCCAGGCGAGGATGGTGGGCTGCGCGTCTGCATCGACATACCAGGGCTCAACCGAGTCGCCTCTCTGGAGCGCCTCTGGCCCTCGCGAGTGAGGCACTGCGGAGGTCCACCCCACAGCTATGTTCGCATGCCTTACGGCTTGCCGAACGCAGCTGCCACGTACCAGCGCCTCATGAGGGGCATCATGGAGGCACAAGAGGCCAGGCTTTCCGTGGCCCTGGCGGAGATGGAGATTGTCCGCGAGGAGCCACCAGCGCCTCCGAAGCCTCCCGAGGCCCCTGGGCCTGGGGGCTCGTGAGGATCGGCTCTCGCAGCCCACCGAGTCTGCTACACCAACACCCCTTCGTCCTCAACGTCATCAGGTGACATCTTTCAAGTTTTCACTTCCAGCTGGGAGCGCCCCCCCCAGGGCTGCATTATTCCCAGGTCGCGTGGGTCTGTCCCTGCGGCGTGTATCCCTTTTATTTCATGTTGTTAGCTTACCTTGTTGGGGGCGCCCCTCGGGCTGCATGATCCCCAAGTCGCTCGGGCCAGACCCAGCGGCATGTATCCCATTTGCATTTATTTCCGGTTATGTGTTCGACCCACCATGCTTGATTATTTGATGCCGGTCCACAACACCTCTTCTCCTCCATGCCGACCACTTGCACATTAAAGGGGGGTACCTGAGCATCGCGACTCAGGGCTCTTACTGGCTCTCCATCCCTCACCCTCTGGCCTTGTCCACGGCATCGCGACCTGGCATACCAGCGACGGCTGAGACTAGCTCGAGGGCCGGGACCCGAGGACGTAGAGTGCCGACATCTAACCGAATTTGCAGGGACACATCACAAGATAAGGCCCAGTGCCAGGCGCAACCCGCCTAGAGGTAGGGCCCCGTGAGTCTCGCGCTAGCTCACGGGTGCCCAGATACACCTCGCCAGGCCCTACCGTGCTAGCCACGTGTCAGGGCGGGGCTGTGCACGCCCCGGGGGCTCCTCCCGGAGGGGGCCCCCTCCCACGTACCAGTGGAAGCACCATGCTCCGCGCTGGCTGACGACACTGCCGAGGAGCGGCTATGCCCGTACACATACGGAAGCGCTATGCTCCGCGCTGGTGATAAACAACTGAGGGTGGCCCCCGGGCCGCATCAACCTCAGGGAGCCCAGAGCTTAGTGTCTAGCCTCATCGTAACGCCTCCCCTCGGGAGTGCCGCGCGAGGGGGCTGGGCACGGGGGCTGCGCCTGGGTCACACCCAGATGCACGCCGCCCAGCCAGGTCCCCCCGGGCCTGGTTCGTCGCGCGCCTCTCCCCGAGCGGAGCCAAGGTACGAAGGCCATTTGAGCGTCAAGGGGGACTCCTGAGCATCGTGACTCAGGAGCCTAACTGGTCACGTAGCCCCTCACTCCTTAGTTCCAAAAGGCTAACGGCGGTTGAGGTATGCGCGCGGTCGGGCTCTACAGACGTAGAACGGTAGATCCACCCACATCACACCTCCCTACTTGCTGTTCATGCGTCAAGGGGGACTCCTGAGCATCGCGACTCAGGAGCCTAACTTGTCACATAGCCCCTAACTTGTCAGGACTAACGCTGGGTGAGGTATGCGCGGGGCCGGGCTCTGCCTGCGTAGAACATAAGCAAGTAGGAAGGAAAAGCGCAAATTTCAAGGAATTCAAAAGCAAATATTACAGTCCACACTGTTATCTCCATGCCAAACGCAAGTTTAAACGCCTCCCCAAGGCATGATACATGTGCAGGAATTAAAGGCAGGACAGGAGCCACAACGGAGTCAGTTGTCGGCGGTGGAGTAGCACGGAGTGGGTTCGCCTTATGGAGCAGTGGGGTCGGCAGCGCCTTGCTTCGGCTTGGTGCTGAAGGCCCGGAACTTCCCCAGCAGAGCCTCCGCGCGACCCTTCACGGCCTCGGCAGCGGCAGCGGCACGCTCGCCGCTTACTAGCTCCAGCAGGCTGTCGAGGTCGACGTCGGGATCGTGAAGGTAGATGTGGGTGAGCACCCGCGTCAGTGCTGCAGAAGACAGGACACGCGCCTCGGCCTCAGCCGTGGGGCCAAGGACAAGGGCGACATCTTCAAGAGCACGAACCAGGAAGGGAAGCAGCTTGGCAGGGCCGTCCTCGGCGCCAGCCAGCGGGCTCTCCAGGCCGCTATCATAAAGCGTCCTCAGCGAGGAGCGAGCCTTCGCCTCCATCTCCGTGAAGGCCACGCAGTCGTCGGCAAGAACCAGGGCCTTATCGTCCAGCTCGGCCTTCCTCGCCCCCAACTCCTGCTCCAGCGCGCCTAGGTAGTCGCGGCGCTTCCTGAGCTTGACCTCCCTCTCCTTCACGGCCGCCTCGCGAGCCTTCACGCCTTCTTCCTGCTCTTAGCGAAGGCGGGCCTCTTTTGCGAGCTGGTCCCACAGGCCTTGCAGCTCGTCCTCCAGCGCCTTGCAGCGACCATGGACATCGACCACCTCCAGTAGGGCTGCGTCACGAGCAGCCTTTGCCTCAAGGACAGCCTGCTTCTCCTCATCGCAAGCCGTCGAGGCCTGGACCAACACCGCCCGAATCGAAGCATCGGAGAGAACCCATCCTGAAGCCAGCTCCAAGCGCCCGGCCACCAAGCGAGGGTCGGCGCCAAGAAGATCCTGCCGCAGCCGGTCCAGCTCAGCAGCAGCACGATCCAGGACGGCAGAAGGAGTCGGAGAGACAGCAGCCAGTGGAGTAGGAGGAGAAGGCGGCTGCGCGGCCACAGCATCCTGAGGCGGAGTCTGCTACGCCCCAACGACTGTAGTGGCGGCAGCAGGCAAAGGCACCTCGGGAGTCACTTGGGCCATGGGGGCTAAGCTCGCCCCAGCCAGCTCAGCCAGGCCTCGCGAGGACGACCGGGCAGGAGAAGCCCGTGCGCCGCGGTCACCCTCCTTCGCGGGCAGAGGCGCTGCCACGGATGGAACATCGGGAGCTCCCTTCGACTTATTTGCTGCGGGCGCCAGCCTATCCAAGAGATGCGGACGTCAAGCCTCAGAAGCAGAACAAGAAATAAAGACAAGAATCAAATGCTTACGGGTCATCGCTAGTGAGCTCGAGCGGCCTCCGGCCAAATTTGAAGCCTGAAAGCCGGCTGGAAGGGTCAACCTCGGGGAGCTTGGAAGCGAAAGGTGCATCTGCGGTCCGCCTCAGGGCCGGGGCAGACCCGCGGGAGATCAGCCTGGTCCTATCCTTCTTCAGGATCGAGGGCAAGCTCCCGCCGTCCTGCTCGTCGTCATCCTCGTCGTCATCGCTCGGAGAGAGGCGGAGAACGCGGGACCTGCACCGAGGGAGGGGAGCCCTCGACTCTCTGTCAGTCGCTTCGGAGTCAGGCCCTTTTTCCCGCTCCCTTCCTTCCTCCTCTTCGCTGGAGTCGTCGGAGGGTACGTCCACCGGTTCCTCGGGAGTTTCCATGGGCACGGGCCCATCCCCGTTGAAGACGGGCATGGACTCCACTACCTGCTCCCAGTCGTCACGGAGGAACAAGGGCGTAGGAGCGCCCTCCAACCTCACCACATCGCCCCCGACCAGTGATTGGAGGACCGCAGCCAGATCTCCGTCGGCCAAGGCCGCGGGGCTCGGATGGGGCCTCCACATCGGAAGTGAGTACTACCGAAGCGGAGCCATCTGGTGCTCCAGTAATTCCCTCGGCAGCGACGCGCCGGTCAGCTTCGCCGCCGCCATGTTGGCCGGCCTCAGATCCGCGTCCATCTTCTCCAACACCAGCTTCGCGCAGGGGTCCGCGAGCTCCGCTCGACCCCAATCGCTGGAGCTCGTGGGCTGCTCCGTGGGCAAGATCAGCCGAGGGTGGATGCGCCCAGCATCCGCCAAGACCCACTTGCTCCTGAAGCCCTCAATCCTTTTCCCAGGGTTCGAGATGGCAATGGCGCCACCGTATGCGATGAAGCTTGCGCACGCGGAAGCAGGACCGCGAGAGGTCCAGAGGTAGAAGTAGTGGCGCAGCAAGGCCACTGAGGGCTGCACCCCCTGCGTGAGCCTCGCAGTAATAGGCAAAGATTGCCAGGAGAAGAACGGAGTTGGGGTGGAGATGTAGAGCCTGTAGCTTATAATGGCGGAGGACAGAGAAGAAGAACTCGAAGAAGGGAGGCACCAGGCCAGCAGCAATGGCTCTTACGAAGAACGGATAGAAGGTGCTCCCTTGACCCTCAGGGGTGGCGGAGCCAGCCTTGAACACCTTCGCCCCGTCGATGCCCCGCACTGCCGCCATCCGGCGCAACTTGGCGAGGCTCGCCTCCGACACGTTCGGCTAGTCCAGGGCAGACGAGTACCAAGCTACGGCCGGGGGCTGACGAGGCGCCATGGCTTCCTAGGTCTCACGGTCGGGGTAGATCTAGAAATTTTGGAGGAAGGAAGGAGAGGCGCAAGAAAGGGGATCTGAGCAGCAATCGGATAAAGAGAAAAGCAAATCCTAGGCACATGCCGCTCCTTTATCAACTCGCGCGGTTGCTAAGGCGCCCACGTCCAATCAGCCGCCACGCGGCACCCAAGGCCGCAGGCTGTTAGGGCCCGCGGCGCTTCGCTCTTGCCCTTCCGCCTCCCTGCACGGCCAAGTCCGGGCACGCCTTGGGCCCGGGGGCTACTGTCGGCGTTCTGGGAACGGGGATCTCCAGACTTGCCTGCCTGCGGCCTGCGGCGTGGCTCAAAGGGGGCCCAGCACGGCCCATCTTCATCAACACAGACCCAAGACCCTCGCGAGGGGCCAAGCCTCGTGGGGCGGACGACACGGAGCTTCCTCAGGCACGGCCTCATCAGGCTGGCTCGCGAGGAGGCGAAGAGATCAAGGCGGGGTACCTCACGAGGTGCCCGTGACGCAAGCCATGACGACCAAAGGCACCAGGCGGGTGCCACCCAGCACAGTGTCCTCCTTTCCTCTTTGGTGCAAAGGGAGCAAGCGCAACTGCGGAGTACCGAGGCGTTAGGCAAAGGTTGCCATTTCGGTGCAACAAGACCAAGAACAGGAGGACTGCAAGATGGAGGTCATTGTGGAGCCCAAGACGGCGTCACCACCAGAGCTTTGTGCAGGCGAAGACTACTTTTGTCAGGATAGCTAGCACTTGCTGTCCCCCTTCAAATTAGCCCGCCATTGTTGGCTCCCTTCCCGCTCGATATTTGGGAAGAGGACCAGGGCCTCTATAAATAGGACCAGCCACCCACAGTGCAAAGGGGCAGAGAGGGAAAAGAGAGAGAGAGGAAAAGAGAGAGAGTTTTAGGGGGATCGAGACCGACGATAGAAGAGAGAGAGAGAGAAGGGTGACTGAACTCCTCCCAGCAGTTCATCGCCCCAGCCAAGAACAGACCCTCGCGAGGCTATTCTTCCTTGTATTATTCCTCATCATCAGCCCAAGAGGCAATCCACCACACCACACACTGGAGTAGGGTATTACACCACAACGGTGGCCCGAACCAGTATAAACCCTGTGTCTCTTGTGTTGTTCTTTCCATAGCTTAGATCTTAGCGAGGCGGAGGGGTGCAGGTAGGTAGGAGGCGAAATCTCCGCGCGCACCCTAGTGTTCGAACCTCAAGGGTCTGCCGGAACCCGAAATCCGACACATTCCACATCAAAAATTCTGTTTTTATCATTTACCTACTCGAGGACGAGCAGGAATTAAGCTTGGGGATGCTTGATACGTCTCCAACGTATCTATAATTTTTGATTGCTCCATGCTATATTATCTACTGTTTTGGACATTATTGGGCTTTATTTTACACTTTTATATTATTTTTGGGACTAACCTATTAACCAGAGGCCCAACCCAGAATTGTTGTTTTTTCGACTATTTTAGGGTTTCGAAGAAAAGGAATATCAAACGGAGTCCAAATGGAATGAAACCTTCGGGAACGTGATTTTCTCACCGAACATGATCCAGGAGACTTGGACCCTACGTCAAGCAACCAACAGGAAGGCCACGAGGTAGGGGCATGCCTACCCCCCAGGCGCGCCCTCCACCCTCATGGCCCCCCTGTTGCTCCACCGACGTACTTCTTCCTCCTATATATACCTACGTACCCCCAAACGATCATAACCGGAGCCAAAACCCTAATTCCACCGCCGTAACTTTTTGTATCCATGAGATCCCATCTTGGGGCCTGTTTCGGAGCTCCGCTGGAGGGGGCATCGATCACAGAGGGCTTCTACATCAACACCATAGCCTCTCCGATGAAGTGTGAGTAGTTTACCTCGGACCTACGGGTCCACAGTTATTAGCTAGATGGCTTCTTCTCTCTTTTTGGATCTCAATACAAAGTTCTCCCCCTCTCTTGTGGAGATGTATTCGGAGTAATCTTCTTTTTGCAGTGTGGTTGTTGAGACCGATGAATTGTGGGTTTATGATCAAGTTTATCTATGAACAATATTTGAATCTTCTCTGAATTCTTTTATGTATGATTGGTTACCTTTGCAAGCGTCTTCGAATTATCAGTTTGGTTTGGCCTACTAGATTGATCTTTCTTGCAATGGGAGAAGTGCTTAGCTTTGGGTTCAATCTTGCGGTGTCCTTTGCCCAGTGACACTAGGGGCAGCAAGGCATGTATTGTATTGTTTCCATCGAGGATAACAAGATGGGGTTTTCATCATATTGCATGAGTTTATCCCTCTACATCATGTCATCTTGCTTAAGGCGTTACTCTGTTCTTATGAACTTAATACTCTAGATGCATGCTGGATAGCGGTCGATGTGTGGAGTAATAGTAGTAGATGCAGGCAGGAGTCGGTCTACTTGTCTTGGACGTGATGCCTATATACATGATCATACCTAGATATTCTCATAACTATGCTCAATTCTGTCAATTGCTCAATAGTAATTTGTTCACCCACCGTAAAATACTTATGCTCTTGAGAGAAGCCACTAGTGAAACCTATGGCCCCCGGGTCTATCTTCATCATATTAATCTTCCAATACTTAGTTATTTTCATTGCCTTTTATTTTACTTTGCATCTTTATCATAAAAATACCAAAAATATTATCTTATCATATATATCAGATCTCACTCTCGTAAGTGACCGTGTAGGGATTGACAACCCCTTATCGCGTTGGTTGTGAGGATTTATTTGTTTTGTGCAGGTGCGAGGGACTCGCGCGTAGCCTCCTACTGGATTGATACCTTGGTTCTCAAAAACTGAGGGAAATACTTACGCTACTTTGCTGCATCACCCTTTCCTCTTCAAGGGAAAACCAACGCAGTGCTCAAGAGGTAGCAGAGCACTCCAAATGTTTCACATGTTTGTGTTGATAGTCCTTGCATATCATGTAGAAATTGCTTGACTAAATCTCATGATGATATGTTTACTATGTCTTGTTGCTATGATAAAAATGCATATATTTCCTCGAATTGTTGTGTTAACAATGTAGAGGAAACCCAACACCCCATGGAACAAGATGTGGTCTTGAATGGTGCTTCAACGGATCCTACATCATCATCTATTGCATTGCCTTATGGGCAAGGCTTCAAAGGTATCTCCCACTTTGAATCCCAATATATCTTGTGATGATATTGATGATGGAAAGAGTGATGATGATGAAGAGAATGATGATGTTGCCTCCTTCAAAATTAAGGGGGAAATGATTTTTAAAGCTCTTCTTAAGAATAAAATTGCTTGTTACAACTTCATGGAAATCATGTCTATTGCTATTGAGGGAAAGAAATATATTGATGAGTTGGAATCTCGTCTTGAGGAGCATGAGGTCACCATTGATAAAATGGAAGGTCATGAGCGTGATTATGCTAATGAGATTGCGGACCTCTCTCAAGCTCTTGAACTTGAACAAACCACCAAGGAATCTCTTGAGGAGACTTTTGCTCTAGAATTATATAGAGTGAGGGAATCTCATGATAGAGCGCTTGAGGTGGCCAATGATTTTGAAACTAAAAAAGAAGAGCTTGAAGTTGTGCATGCTAAACTTCTTGAGGATTTTGAGCACCTCGAAAATGGCTCAAGGGTCATTAAGAGTGAGCTCATCAAACTCACCGAGTCTCATGCTCAACTTAAAGCTTCGTATTCAAAAGATCTTGCCAAGTTATATTCTCCTCTTGTTGTTAATGATGATGCTTGTGCTACTAACTCTATCACTTGCGAAGCATCCATTTTGAAGGAGAACATTGAGCTACGGGCTCAACTCGAGTTGCTATCTAGCAAATATGGGAAATTGGAAGAAAGCCATGAAAAGCTCTCAAGCTCTCATGATGATCTTCTAGTATCCCATGATGTGCTAAAGATAGCACATGAGGCCATGATTGCTAAGGTAACATCTAGTGAGCCTCATGTGGACACTAGCACTACTTTTATTCAAAATGCTATATTGCCTTGTGCTAGTCCTCGCGATTCATCCATGCATAACATTGGTACATCTTGTGATGAATTACTTTCTTTGCCTTGTTGCTCTAACAATGAAGCTTATACTTCCTCTAGTGGTTGTGTTGAGACTAACCATGTAGAGGAAATCAAAGAGCTCAAGGCCCAAGTCACTTCGTTGAAGAAAGACTTGGAAAAGAGTCATGAAGGGAAATTCACACTCAACAATATATTGAGTGTGCAAAAATCCCCCAATGACAAAGGTGGACTTGGATTCAACTCCAACAAGAAGAAGAAGTCCAAGAGCAACAAGAATAAGGGACAAGAACAACTCAAGAATTCGGCCAAGATTATTTACTTCAAGTGGAAAATTGAAGGGCATCATGTTAGATCTTGCTCATTGAAGAAGAAGTCTGTTAATGACAAGCAACAAGGGAAGAGGCCACAAGTTCAATCTCATGCTCAACCACAAGTTGAAGAAAGACCACTTCCCAAGAAGACTCAAATTCATGCTTCTCTTGTTGAGAAATCAAGTGAGAAGAAAATGAAGAGTAGACGTTGCTACTTATGTCATGAGAAAGGTCACGTCGCTTCTCCATGCACTAGTAGTAACTTATCCAACCCAATCTCATGCTCCGTTGGCCGTCCGTTCGCACGTTCAAGCCAGAGCTGGGAAAGGCGATGGGCCGTAATGCAAGATCCATCGGACCAAGGGCCACGACCTTCGGGAGTGTTACCAGGTTGAGTAGCTTGTCAAGAAACAGAGGGAAGAATATGATAAGCGTGACAAGGATAAAGTTCAGAATGCCGCTGGCGGTAAGGGCTGGGGCGGTGAAGCAAATCGCCCCGACAAACCCTTCCGGAACCAAGGAAATCCCGCCAGGTGTCAAGAGAAGGAAATATGTGATGATGTGAGTGATGGAGGGTATGAAGAGGAAACCAGTGAGCATGTGTTTCAGAAGGCCACTGACGCCCTATGCATTGATGGGGGTGCATCTTTACATGCCTCTCATTGCCAGCTCAAGCGATGGGCAAGAGAGATCAATGCCGTGGAGCCAGTGCCAGAGGCCCGAAAGATGCTCAAATGGTCCCGCACGCCCATCATCTTTGACGAGGAGGATCACCCTGGCCGCACCACTGCAGTATGATGTTTGCCATTGTTAGTCTCCCCAACAATTCGCAACCTAAAGGTCACAAAGATGCTAGCGGATGGCGGGGCTGGGTTGAATCTGATTTCCACGGTAGTCATCAGCAAGCTTCAGATAGGAGAAGAAGAGCTAAAGGTTACCGGAACATTTCAAGGAGTTAACCCCAGCAGGAGCCATCCTAAAGGGAATATTACATTGCCGGTGACGTTTGGGGGAGATCCGAACTATCGTACTGAGAAGGTTGTGTTTGATGTGGTTGATCTCCCCCTGCCGTACAATGGGATTCTTGGGCACCCGACCCTAGCCAAGTTCATGGCGGCATCCCACTATGCTTACAAAACCTTGAAGATGCCTGGGACACTGGGAGTCATCACTATCCCATCGGATGAGAAGGATGCAATTATTTGTGTGGACAAGATGTACTGGGATGCAGTCGCAGCAGAGGCTGTTCCCGCCAAGGAAAGCAAAAGAAAAAAGTGGGATTGTATGACCTCCGGTAGGGAGTCCGGGAAGCATGCCCCCTCCGAGTGCACGAAACTTGTTGACGACATGCGGGAGTGTTCCAACAGCAAGAGATCCAAGGTTGTTGCACCCCAAGTGAAGAAGGTCCCGGCAGTGCTGACTGGCGTTGATGGTACTTTCAACATCAGCGCCACCCTCGATAACAAATAGGAAAGTGTGCTCATTGCCTTCCTTCGGGCGAATATCAATGTGTTTGCCTGGCAACCATACGATATCCCCAGTGTTTCCAGGGAGGTAATCGAGAACCACCTTGCTGTCTGCCCACATGCCTGACCTGTCAAGAAGAAAGTCCAAAAGCAGGCCTTAGAGAGGCAACAGTTCATAGCCGAGGAGATCAAGAAACTGGAGGCAGCTAGTTTGGTCAGAGGAGTACTGCATCCAACGTGGTTTGCAAATCCAGTGGTAGTCTAGAAGGCTAATGGGAAATGGAGGCTTTGCATTGATTTCATAGATCTTAACAAGGCTTGTCTGGAGGACCCATTTCCCTTGCCGCACATCGACCAGATTATAGATTTCACTTCAGGTTGTGACTTACTCTCCTTTCTGGACGCATACTCCGGATATCATCAGATCTTCATGTCCATGGAATATGAAGAGAATACATCATTCATCACTCCATGTGGTACGTACTGCTTTGTCCACATGCCATTCGAATTAAAGAGTGTCGAGTCAACTTTTACAAGGGCAGTCCAGATTGGTTTTGAGCCACAGTTACACAGAAATATAGAAGCCTATATGGATGATATCATGGTAAAAACCAAGGGTAAGGTCACCCTTATCCAGGATTTGTAGGAGACATTTGCTAATCTGCGCAAGATCAATTTGAAGCTTAATCCAGATAAGTGTGTGTTTGGTGTTCCCTCCAGCAAGCTACTTGGTTTCTTCGTGTCCCATCGGGGGATCGAAGCTAACCCTGACAAGATCAAAGCCATTGAGCAGATCTAGGCTCCAAGGACAGTTAAGGATGTGAGGCGCTTAATAGGATGTGTTGCCGCACTAACCAGATTCATCTCCAAGTCTACCGAGCGCGCCCTGTCGTTCTTTAAAATTTTGAAGAAGGCACGACCTATGAAGTAGACCCCAAAAGCAGATGCAACTCTGCAGGAGTTGAAGGCCAACCTATCGTCTGTGCCTACCTTGGTTGTGCCCAAGCCCCAAGAACCGTTTTTGCTATACTTGGCGACAACCAACCAAACCGTCAGTGCAGCCTTGGTAGCGCAACGAGAAATGGATGATGCAGAAAGTGAGTAGAAAACAGCAGAGTCAGGGAAGGATCAGGACAAAAATGAGCACGGCAACGAGAACAACCCCAAGGATGCGGCAAGGAAGAAAGTGGTGTGGTGCCCAGTGTACTGATGACCCAAAGGTATAGGGGATCAATTGTAGGTCTTTTCAATAAGTAAGAGTGTCGAACCCAACGAGGAGCAGAATGAAATGACAAGTAGTTTTCAGTAAGGTAATGTCTGCAAGTACTGAAATTATAAGTAGCGAGTAGTTTGATAGCGAGGTAATTTGTAGCGAGCAAGTAACGATAATTGTAACAAGTATGCAGCAAGGTAGCCTAATCCTTTTGAGGCAAAGGATAGGCCAAAACGGTCTCTTATAATGAGCAAAGCGTTCTTGAGGGTACATGGGAATTTCATCTAGTCACTTTCATCATGTTGGTTTCATTTGTGTTCGCTACTTTGATAATTTGATATGTGAGTCGACAAGTGCTTAGGTGCTATTCTTACTTGAACAAACCTCCTGCTTATGATTAACCCTCCCGCAAGCATCCGCAAGTACGAGAAAATTATTAAGAATAAATTCTAACCATAGCATTAAACTCTAGGATCCTATCGGCCCTTACAGAGTAGTGCATAAACTGGGGTTTAAGTTTCTGTCACTCTCGCAACCCACCATCTATTTAAAACTCCACAATGCACTCCCTTAGGCCCAAATATGGTGAAGTGTAACGTAGTCGACGTTCAGATGACACCATTAAAGGAATCACAACATACATACTATCAAAATATCGAACACATATCAAATTCACATGATTACTTGCAACAAGATTTATCCCGTGACCTCAAGAACAAAGGTAACTACTCGCAAACAACAAACATGCTCATGATCAGAGGGGTATTAATATGCATAATGGATCTGAACATATAATCTTCCACCAAATAAACCATATGGTAATCAACTACAAGATGTAATCAACACTACTACTCAGACCCTAGCAACAATCTTTAGTTCCGGTAAAAAAATTGAATATAAGAGATTAACTAGGGTTTGAGATGAGATGGTGCTGGTGAAGATGTTGATGGAGATTGCCCTCCCCAAGATGGTAGAGTTGTTGGTGATGATGATGACGGTGATTTCCCCTTCGGGAGGGAAGTTCCCCCGATAGAATCGCTTTGCCGGAGGGCAAAAGTGCTCCTGGCCAAGTTCCGCCTCGAGATGGCGGCGCCCCATCCCATAAGTATTCTTCTAATTTTCTCTAGGTCAAAACCACTTATATACTAAAAGATGGGCACTGTAGGTGGGCCGAGGAGGCCACAACCCACCAGGGCGTGCCAGGGGGGCATGGCGCTCCCAGGTGGGTTGTGCCCACCGGGTGGCCCCCTTTGGTGTTTATTGGCTCCAATATTCCTCAAATAATTCATAAAAATTCATCGTAAAGTTTCAGCCCATTTGGAGTACAGAATAGGTGGCCTGACGTAGCTTTTCCAGGTCCAGATTTCCATCTGCTGGAGTTCTCCCTCTTGGTGTGTTCCTTGTAAATTAAGAGAGAAAAGGCATTAGAATTACTCCAAAAAGCATTATTATGGATAATAACATTATAAATAATAGTAATAAAACATGATGCAAAATGGACGTATTAACTCCCCCAAGCTTAGACCACGCTTGTCCTCAAGCAAAAACTGAAATCGAAAAACATGTGCACATGCTTTCAGAAAGAGGTGTCGATAAAAACAAAATACGGACATAGAAGCATCATGTTGATTATTATAACATAAACAAGATTAAACAAAGGAATTTTATCATAGAACTTTTATCATATACGTCCCATGAATAAGTAACAATTCATCACATAATCGAAGTATAAAGCAAAATCTCTATTAGAAACCAATAAACTATGTTCTCAGTCAACTTTGCAACTACAATTCATCATCTTTTAAGGAAGAGTCACATGTCGGAGCCTTTAAAGCAAGTCCACATACTCAACCATCGTATAGTCTTCTATGATTGCTGACACTCACCTTGTATCCATGAACAAAACATTTCAACCGGACACATAGAAAGATAGGGGCTTATAGTTTTGCCTCCCAACATGCTCACCTCAAGGGTGAGGTCAACAATAATAACTCATGCTGTCTATATTCAACTAGACATATGTGCCTAGATCTTTCCTCACCACATGATGCTTGCCAAAAGAGAAAATAAAAAGGAATAGACGGAAAACTTTTGACTCTTTGCATAAAAGTAAAGGACATGCCCTTCGCAAGGGAAGCAGAGCCTACCATGCGCTTATTTGTTTGCATGCTCAACCCCTTAGTGCAAAAGAACGTCACGTTGTATTGCCTCTTAAGATGTCAACCTTTATTATGCAGTCTGTCGCTTTTATTCTTTGTCATCCAAGTTCGTGCAACACTCAATTTTCTCTTACACTAAATGATCGCACACTTTTAGAAGCAATTTTTATTGCCTTTTTGCACCGATGACAACTTACTTGAGGGATCTTGTTCAATCCATAGGTAGGTATGGTGGACACTTGAAAAAGATTTGGCTTTAAGGGTTTTTGGATGCACAAGTAGTATCTATACTTAGTGCGGGATTTTTGGCTAGCAAAGATAGGCGTTAATCATCACATGTTGAAGGATCTATGACAATATGACTTCTATGTGAATATAAACATACATAAACCATTAAGTTGTCTTCCTTGTCCAACGTCAACAATTTTGGCATATAATATTTTGATGAGGGCTTACAATCACAAAAGATTTATAGGATAGTATATCGATATGTGGACCTTCTCTTCCCTTATTAATTCTTTCATCAGTTGCATCATTGACTAATGCTATGTTTGTCAATCTCTAATAAAATTTTCTTGCTTATAGTTTTCCTTATGTGGTGCTATCACTTACCATAGGATTAGTATATAATCTTTTTCATTATCTCTATCCTTTCTTTCTTTATTTGTTTCTTTCTTGTTTCTTTTCTTTTCTTCATTTCCAACAAGAGAGTAAAGAAAACAAAAGACTCATACTAAACTTTATTATACAACTTGGACATGATTATAATGATAGATTACTAAGCCAACTTCTAAAAGAGGAAAAGACTGAACTAACTTTATTCATCTAAGCAAAAGATTTCTCTAAGATAAGTAAAAGCAAAAAGATAGTGGGATGATACGAAACCGGGGCACCTCCCCCAAGCTTGGCAGAAGCCAAGGGGAGTGCCCATACCCGACACTCATTTCTCCTTTAGTGGTGAAGAAGATGGTGGTGGTGATGAAGAAGGTAATTTTTCCCTTTGCTTCCTTTAGCTTCGTTTCGATCTTCATCAGCCAAGCGTCTTCTTCCATGTGGTTGGAGGAGCAGGAAGACATGATGCTTAGCTTGATAAACCTGACCAGACACAACAAGAAAGAGAACCGAGGATTTTTCTCCGTGATATGGTGGTTAACTGGTTCAGGAAGTATATATAGAATTTTTATTTTGCAGGACAGGCATATGGAAGAAAAATGGAGTACGGGAGGTGTCCCAGGTGGGCACAACCCACCTGGGCGTGCCAGGTAAGCCTGGCGCGCCCTGGTGTATTGTGCCCACCAGGGGACGCTGAGGGAGTCCTGGATTAGGGGGTCCTCGGACAGCCGGACTATATCCTTCAGCCGGACTATTGGATTATGAAGATACAAGATTGAAGACTTCGTCCCGTGTCCGGGTGGGACTCTCTTTTGCGTGGAAGGCAAGCTTGGTAATTCGGATGTGTAGATCTCCTCCCTTGTAACCGACTCTGTGTAACCCTAGCCCCCTCCGGTGTTTATATAAACTGGAGGGTTTGGTCCGTAGGACGACAACAATCATAATCATAGGCTAGCTTCTAGGGTTTAGCCTCTACGATCTCGTGGTAGATCAACTCTTGTAATACTCATATCATCAAGATCAATCAAGCAGGAAGTAGGGTATTACCTCCATCGAGAGGGCCCGAACCTGGGTAAACATTGTGTCCCCCGCCTCCTGTTACCATCCACCTTAGACGCATAGTTTGGGACCCCCTACCCAAGATCCGCCGGTTTTGACACCGACATTGGTGCTTTCATTGAGAGTTCCACTGTGCCGCCACGATAAGGCTTGATGGCTCGTCTTGTTGTTAAGGACAACATTACCTCGGGGGGAGCCCTGGCTGTAGGCCAAATGCTCCGACTAGGCGGCTTCGTCATGACCGCCCGTTCGGCATCTCGCCGATGATGACTTCTCGGGTCATCAAAAACAGCCTCCACGTCGGCTCGGGATTCGCCGAGCAGATAGATACAATAGAGCTCTCTTCCCTAAACGAGCTCTTGGATCGCATCGCCGCCCTGGGAGTCGCAATGGACTATGATCGGATCGGGCTTAAACCCGACAAAAGGGAGATTAACTCTCCGTCGGTCACCCATTAGATAGCGGTGGTGGAGGAGCAATTTAGCAATTCTTCCTCTATTTTGAGGACAAACTGTGTCCGGATTCCCGAGCTCTCCGAGCCGGATACCCGTCCATGGGAGGACATGGCCCAAGCTTTGAACCTAGAATCAGACAGCGGGCCAGAACTATCGGGCAACATCCCGGAGTCTGAACTGCCAAGCTCGGAAACTCCTCAATCTACCCACCCACCCAGACTCAAGTGATCTTTCCCACATTAGACAAGAGCCCCAAGAGACAGTACATCACTATTGGGCCAAATTCCTCCTTGTAATAAGCAAGCTCAAGGACTGTCGCGAGGAAGACGCAATTTCATTCTTTTGCAATAATTGCACGGACAAGGGAATCCTCAATGCCATAAGTCGCCGTGACATAACACACTTTGCTGACTTAGAGCATGTTGGATACTCCGGCAGGTGGCCAAGAGCGGCGAGGATATCCTCATCAACAATACAACAGAGCACCATCCCGTGGAAAATAACAATACAGTATTGACAGTCTTCGAGACCTTCGCCTCAAATAATAGGCGCAAGCGTACACTCCGCAGCCTTGCCGAAGTCTGCCACGTTGCAACAATAAATCCATGGAACGACACGGCCATAACCTTCAATGCCAGTGACGAACCTCAATTCCGAACAGCACGAGCACCAGCCGCTTTGGTCCTTAGTCCAATTGTGGACGGCTTCCGGCTTACTAAAGTGCTCATGGACGGTGGCAGCTGATTAAACCTCATCTACGAGGAAACAATTAGCAAAATGGAAATAGACAAGAGCTGCATTGAGGAAAGCAGCACGACCTTCAGAGGAATCATCCCTAGTCGAGAGGCACGATGTGCGGGAAAAATCACACTAGTTGTGGTATTCGGCACGCCGGAGAATTATATGTCCGAAGAAATCACATTGCATGTGGCCCCGTTCAGTAGCGGATACCACACCCTTTTAGGGCGGGAGGCATTCACGATCTTCCAAGCTATACCCCATTATGGGTACATGAAGCTCAAAATGCCCGGGCACAATGGAATCATCACTCTGGCTAGTGATCCGGACATAGCACTCCGCGCCGAAAATAAAACCGCCGCACTAGCCCTCGAGGCGTTATCCGAAGCCCTTCCGGCTGAAGAACTAACTGCGATGCACTCTAGGTGGACAGGGACAACGTGATACTCGATAAAAGACCCAAGTCCACCTCTTTTAAACTAGCGGACGAAATAGTCAAATTCCAGGTCCACCCAATGGACCCTACAAAAACAGCATCCATCGGGGCACAGCTGAACCCCACAACAGACGACGCACTGCGGGCGTTCTTGCACGAGAATTGGGACTTCTTCGCCTGGCATCCTTCAGACATGCCAGGAATTCCACGCAGGCTGGCCGAGCATAGCCTTAACATTCTAAAGGGGTTCAAGCTGGTCGAGTAGACTCTTCGGCATTTCTCTGAGCCTAAGCGACAAGCCATGGGAGAAGAGCTAGCCAAGTTACTCGAGGCCGGATTCATTAGAGAAATAAAACACCCGGACTGGCTAGCAAACCTGGTGATGGTACCAAAGAAGGACAAATCCTGGCGCCTATGTGTCGATTTCAAGGACCTTAACAAGGCTTTCCCCAAGGATCCCTTCCCCCTCCCACGCACCGATCAAATTATCGACGCTACCGCAGGACACAACTCATTGTGCTTCCTCAACGCATACTCCAGATACCATCAAATTAAGATGGCGGAACCCGATCAAGCCGCAATGGCATTCATCACTCCATACAGCCCCTTCTGTTTTAACACCATGCCTTTCGGGCTCAAAAACGCCGGTGCAACCTATCAACGCATGATTCAGACATGCCTGGAAACACAAATCAGCAAAACAGTGGAGGCATACGTAGACGATGTGGACATTAAAACAAGACACGTCAAATCCTTAATAGGCGACTTGAGGCTCATGTTCGACAACCTCCGAGCATATGACATCAAGCTCAATCCGGAAAAATGTGTTTTCAGCGTGCCCGCCGGAAAGCTCTTGGGCTTCATCGTCTCCAATAGAGGAATTGAAGGAAATCCGGCTAAAATCCGAGCTTTGTCACAGTTGGCTATCCTAACAGACCTCAAGCAAATCCATAAGTTAACTGGATGCGTGGCTGCCTTAAGCCGCTTTATCTCCCGATTAGGAGAAAATGCACTACCTCTTCATCGCCTTCTTTGACGCACCAAACACTTTGAGTGGACGGATGCGGCCACGGCCGGATTGGAACAAATAAAAGCCACATTAGCCACCAACCCAATCTTGGCCGCGCCAAATGTCGGTGAACCAATGATGTTATATATAGCGGCAACACGCCAAGTTGTAAGCGCGGTGCTCGTCGTCGAACGAGAGACGGACGAACATAAGTTCTCGCTTCAAAAGCCAGTATACTACGTATCCACCGTCCTCACTCCATGCAAATCACGGTACCCACATTATCAAAAGATAGCATATGCGGTCTTCATGGCATCCCGGAAACTACGACACTACTTTCAGGAGTGTTCAATTATGGTGGCCTACGAAGTACCACTCAACGACATAATAAATAACCGTGATGCCACGGGCCGGATTGCTAAATGGGCCATCGAGCTCCTCCCGTTCGACATAACATATAAACCACGGCGAGCCATTAAGTCGCAAGTACTGGCTGATTTTGTCGCCGAATGGACGGAAGCCGAACTCCCTAAAGAGTACGGCGCGTACTCCAATTGGATCATGCACTTTGACGGCTCTAAGATGCTGGCTGGTCTGGGGGCAGGCGTCGTCCTGACATCCCCCATCGGAGATTCAATCCAATATGTACTCCAAATATTATACACGGACTCCAACAATGCAGCAGCATATGAGGCCATGTTGCATGGTCTCGGGATGGCACTCTCCATGGGAATTCAACGCCTAGAGGTGCGGGGGATTCGAACCTCGCAATATCTCAAATAAATGGGGACTTTGATGCCAAGGACCCAAAAATGGTGGCTTACCGCAATGCCGTCCTCAAAATGTCAGCTCAGTTCAAGGGCCTCGAATTCCACCATGTGGTCCGAGAAAACAATCAAAGCGGCGGATATCCTCGCCCGCATCGGTGCTAAGCTCGACCCTGTCCCACCTAATATCTTCTTGGAAAGGCGGTTTAAGCCATCCGTGGTGTGGGAAGGGGAGACCGACAAAAATAGTCCTGATCCGGCCACAACACCAGACCCCGAACACTCTGATGTAATCGGAGGCTCTGCCACCGAAATAACATCTTCGGCCCACGTGATTATGGCTGTCATCGCCCCGTGGACAGAACCCTTCTTGGCTTACCTAACTAGGCAAGAACTCCCTAATGACCCAAACGAGGCACGCTGCATTGCGCGGCGGTCTAAAGCCTACAAGGTCCACGAGGGAGAGCTTTATAAGAAAAGCGCTACCGGAGTACTTCCAAGGTGCATCTTCGAAGAGGAAGGACGACAACTTTTGGCTGAAATTCATGCTGGAATTGGCGGCCACCACGCCGCAGCTCGGGCCCTTGTAAGCAAGGCCTTCCGTACAGGTTTTTACTGGCCGATGGCCCGAGCAGACGCACAGGACCTCGTGCAACGTTGCGTCGGTTGCCAGCATTTTGCAAACCAAAGCCATATGCCACCTACTGCTCTCCAAACAATCCCGATTACTTGACCCTTTGCAGTCTGGGGGCTTGACATGGTCAGACCCCTTAAAGGGGGAAGCCATAGGAAAAAAATACCAATTGGTCATGGTGGAAATTCACCAAATGGATAGAAGACAAACCAGTTAAAACGACCGTGTCTGGACCAGTGATAGACTTCATATTTGGGGTTGTACACCGTTACGGCGTCCCCCACAACATCATCACCAATAACGGCTCGAACTTTACAGCCGACGATGTAAAAACTTGGTGCGGCAACATGGGCATTAAGTTCGATTATGCCTCTGTCTATCACCCGCAAACTAACGGTCAAGTCGAGCGAGCAAATGGTCTTATCAAGAGCGGCATTAAACCCAGATTAGTGCGATCCTTGAAGGAATCAAATATGCACTGGGTGGAGGAGCTTGACTCCGTACTATGGGGGCTGCGAACCACGCCGAATCGCACTACCGGATACACACCGTTCTTTATGTTGTACGGTGCAGAGGCGGTACTGCCCTGCGACATCATTCATGACTCACCTCGAGTGCGCATGTATGAAGAGAAAGAAGTCGAGCTTGATCGGCAGGACAGTTTGGACGCCCTGGAGGAGGAGCGTGACATGGCAAAAGCCCGCTCCGCATTCTATCAGCAACAGGCTCGGCGGTATCAAAGCAGAGAAGTACGGGCCAAAACTTATAACGTTGGCGAACTCATTCTATGCCTACCGGAGAAGAAAAAGGACAAGCTCAAGCCCAAATGGGAAGGTCCCTTCGTTATTGACAAAGTTCTGAGCAGTGGAGCGTACCGTCTGCGGGACGCATCAGACAATCGACTCAAGCCAAACCCGTGGAACGCAGCCAGACTCAGAAGGTTCTACGCCTAATACCAGACTCTGCGTTCGTCTCCTTACCTCCATCTATTTTTTATATATCCATTATCTGTCTTTTCTTTCTTTCTTCCCTTTTTTCTTCATGGCCTTAAAAGGTTAAATTGTGTCTTGTCTACACAATCTTGACACGCTAGGTGTGCTCATTATACCCGGGGGCTTCTTATACAGAAGCTTAATATAACTATGTTCCGAGCTCTATGCCCCCCGCACATATGTTACTTTTCCACATGTACCTTTTCTTCGCCCTTATATGCATCGATATGACTTAAGTTTTGGCCAAGTTGGGTTGCCTGGCTCTTGTGTTTATGCCCTACGGTCCCGTTAATTTGGGTAGGGCATAAGGGGAGCACCTCTGCGATTGTTACTGCCGGGTCAGCCAAATGTGTACCTCAGACTGGGTGAAGCCGAAGGCTAGCGTTCTTAAGGGAATATTCGGTCGGTGAACAAAAGATGACTTTTATTTATTGTAATACATGTCCCCAGATGTTTATATCCTGCGTCTCTTCTCGCAGTTCGGACATACACATTAATGCATGCGTACCCAGGGAAAGGAACCCTTAATGGAGCTATTCTCCCTGGAAGATGTTTCTTACTATCCATGTAATATAAC
The DNA here is from genome assembly GCF_002162155.2 of Triticum dicoccoides. Lineage (NCBI taxonomy): Eukaryota > Viridiplantae > Streptophyta > Magnoliopsida > Poales > Poaceae > Triticum > Triticum dicoccoides. The sequence goes on from NC_041388.1 coordinate 329,952,230, forward strand.
ATAGCTAGTTGGGTACTTGTCTGTTCAAGAACTTATGACTCCTACGCCTTGTTTCCACGCGTACCCCGGTTTTTCCATAACTGAGCAGGTATTCGGATACACTTCGGACTGTCGGGTCCGGAGGTTGAAGCGAAAAGGTCCGCCATGACAAATGATTTACAATCCGGCTAGGGACAATATATGTCACTTGAAGTACACAGTCACTTACACTGTCTAAATTCTTCTTCTATACCATCCAACAGACTGTCTAGCCTACAATCCTGTTGGGAATACTTTGCAGTTAATTTCACCTGGTCATACACCAAACTGACAGGAATCTCTTTCCCATCAGACCCCACAGGTCCGACCTCGGCCATCTGGTTCGGGTCAGCCTTGGTATATCCTGTCTTTACCATGGCCCAGGCTTCCCTTGCACCTTGTCGGCAGGCTGATATCTTCCATAATCGGAAGCGCCGCCGCGCTCCCTTGAGCATCTCTACAAGATCCTCCATGCCTCCTGGCAGGGAGGTGCATGGACACAAGGCCTGGGCAATGCCTTGCATCACCTACCGAACGTGTTCGTGCAGTTGTGAGAGCTCTTGCAGAAGATCACCCGCAGACCGGGTCCCGCAGACCGGGGCATCTCCTCTGCGGGACGACCCGTCAGCATACCTATAGATATAACTCTGTTAGCCGGTTTCTTCGCCGAACTCTATAAAAGTTCGTTCAAGCACTTACTAAAAATGCCGCGTCGAAGCCTCTTATTCTCCTTTATGGAGTCAGCAAGCTGGGCCCAAACATCTTTCAGTTCAATACCCAGTCGGGTATTGGCATCTTGGAGATCATTTATCTCCCGCCTAACCTGCGTAAGCACGCGCTCGCCAGCCTTTACCTGTCGTTGAGCATGTTGCTCATCCCCTCGTACGACCTCCGGATTCACTCCGGGATCATCTGCAGAATCTATTGTTAGATTTGCATGCATGTCGAATACTAACTGGTACATGTCATTCTTTTAGATAGAAACAAGTGTTACCAGATGGGGCCTTCTCAGACTCCTTCATTGCGGCAACTGCAGCCCGTAGCTGGGCTTTGCACTCCTCCAGCTCTTGAGAGAATTGGGTACTCTTCTCCGTAAGAACCTACGCAAACAATGTTCCTTAAATCAGTTGTGCCAACTGTTTCAAGTCTCAGGGGCTACTGATATACATAATTATTAGATTTTCTTACCCGTATATCCTTCACATACTGGTCCATGGCTCGGGCAAGACCATTTTGAGCATCTCGGATGTACGCGTCTCCTGAGTTGAAGGCATCAAACGCCTCTTGAGAGAAACAAGCGTCGCCGAGTATGGCCCGGCGACGCCTGTGATTCATGGCACTCTCCACTTCAGAATTCGTAGCAGACAGCCTATACGCATCCTCTGTAGGAGGAACATCCGGTGTTGGCCCCATGTTAGCATCTGCCTCTAAGTCCGGCTCTGGAGCCCGGCTGGTGGAGGCTTGGCCAGCAGGCTCTCCGGATATGGTCCGGCGAGCGTTTTTCCTGCCAGGAACCATGGACGTTATTATATTTTAAAAGATGACAACCACAGAGCGGGGTTCTTTTTCATACCTCTGCGACGGCGTCTCAGTCCTAACCGCCTTCCTTTTAAGCCTACCCGGCTTCGGTGCCCCTTGTTGGTGAGTCACTGCGGGTTCGGCATGGCGTCCCGAGGGCCTTCCCTGTAAGACACCATATGTGTGCGGTAGGTGAGGTGCGAAAAATAGGGATCCTTCTCAGAAGTTGGGGCTCCGGTTTTACTTACATGCGATGCAGGGAGCAGTCCGGGATAATCGGCTATGATGGCCACCAAGGCACCGTCATAGCTTAACTGATAGAACGTCATGTCGATGAGCTCCACAAATCTGTCCGAATCTTCTTCGAGTACGGGGTCGAGGGCCCGGTCAGGGTCCTCTGGTTGTGAAGACGGGCTGTGGACCTCCCTCACAGCTTTTCGAAGTTCCTGCTATGAAATATCAAGGTAAATACTTATGATGAAGAATATGGGAAGGTCTGGAGTAGAAAGTAGCAGCTCACCCAGTTTGGGGGGTTGTACATGGAGAATCCATCCCGTGGCTTAATGCGGACGAACTCCTCTTCCTCTCCTTTATATAAATCGGACAGTATTTTCGCTAGAGCAACGACGGAGTCCGGTCCCTTATGACCGCAGCGGGTGGCATCGTCTTCTCCATTAAAGTGCCACATGGGTTGTCCCCGATATTGAAGTGGCTGCACCCCCCGCATTATACATAGTGACATAACCTCGATTATTGTCAATCCTGATTTGGCCAGCGTTTTTATCCAGCCCATTAGGTAAAGGACCTCTCTGTTATCTTCCTCCTGGGGGCTCCGAGGGCGCCAGCTGCGGTGTTTCTTCAAAGGGGTGTTATCGAACTCGGGAAGGCCCATCCGAATAGGGTCCGGAAGAGGGACGTCTTCCATATAAAACCACTCCGAAGGCCAGTCTTCGGATGTCTTCTTCGGAGTACCAGACAGTTATCCGGTCCCGGCGATGCGCCATATCTCGGCTCTGCCCACTTGATATATTGACCCCTCCTGTGTACGGGGTATGAGGTAGAATAGCCTCTTCCATAGCTCGAAATGAGCTTCGCAGCCCAAAAACAGCTCACAAAGGGCAACGTAGCTAGCGATGTGTAATATGGGGGCGGTAGTAAAGTTGTGCACCTGGAGGCCGTAGAACTCCAGGAGCCTGCGGAGGAACGGATGGATTGGAAATCCAACCCCCCTCAATAAGTAAGGGACAAGGCATACCCGCTCCCCCATGGATGGGTTGGGAAATCTCTCCACTTGCTCCCCGCCATTCTAAGTGGCAAGTCCGGCTCGAACGGGGACCATATACGCTGGAGGGAGAAACCCCTGGGTCTGTAACTCTACTAATTGGTTGTGGGGGACGGAACACTTCTTCCAATCGCTTGGCTTAGGGCTACGAGAGCGAGAGGAGGAGCTACAATGGCCGGCCATGATGGGATGGAATTTTTCCGGGTGCGCTCCGATGGATACTCGCTGTGGGAGGATGGTGTGATCTGGATCTGAGGATCCCCGTCTCTTTAAATAGACGATTTACTCACATGGTTAGGGTGGCAAGTGTAAAAATGCCCCGACTTCTCGCATTCGCTCAACACGTGGAGGATAGCCATTATTAGGCGCAAAAGCCAAGGAGTGCAACATTCATGGGAAGCCGAACACTACTCGATAGGTATTCGGAATTTGGAGAACGAAGAACCCGCCATGCAATGCCGAAGACAATCTGCGCGCCGGACTCATCGTCATTGAAGCCTGGTTCAGGGGCTACTGAGGGAGTCCTGGATTAGGGGGCCCTCGAAGAGCCGGACTATATACTTCGGCTGGACAGTTGGATTATGAAGATACAAGACTGAAGACTTCGTCCCGTGTCCGGGTGGGACTCTCCTTTATGTGGAAGGCAAGCTTGGTAATTCAGATATGTAGATCTCCTCCCTTGTAACCGACTCTGTGTAACCCTAGCCCACTCCGGTGTCTATATAAACCGGAGGGTTTAGTCCATAGGACGACAACAATCATAATCATAAGCTAGCTTCTAGGGTTTAGCCTCTACGATCTCGTGGTAGATCAACTCTTGTAATACTCATATCATCAAGATCAATCAAGCAGGAAGTAGGGTATTACCTCCATCGAGAGGGCCCAAACCTGGGTAAACATTGTGTCCCCCGCCTTAGACGCACAGTTCGGGACCCCCTACCCGAGATCCGCTGGTTTTGACACCGAAAGACGCTTCATGGGAGTTTCTTTATTTCAGAAATATTAAAATATTCCAAAACTGATCAAACATATTTTTGCAGATTTTTCAGAGTCCGTTTGCTTATCGCACTATGTACTTCCTTATTTTGACAATTTTGGAGTGTTCCAGAAGGACTCTTTTATGTATTCTTCCGGTGTCAAAGTTTGGATAATATTGCTTTCAACATTAATAGGTGTACCTGAGATATAATGCTTTATTCGTTATCCATTGACAACCTTCGGGTTAGTACCTCTAGAATTATTCATTTTGATGGCACCTGACCGGTAAACCTCCTCGATGACATATGGGCCTTCCCATTTCGATAGGAGCTTCCCTCCAAAGAATCTAAACCGAGAGTTGTACAAAAGAACATATTCTCCGACTTTAAGCTCACGTTTTTTAATTCTTTTGTCATGCCATATTTTAACTTTTTCTTTGAATAGCTTTTCATTTTCATAAGCTTGGGTTATCCACTCATCTAATGAGCTTATATCAAATAACCTCTTTTCACCAGCAAGTTTGAAATCATAATTGGGTTCTTTAACTGCCCAATATGCTTTGTGTTCTAACTCAAGAGGCAAATGAAAAGCTTTTCCATAAACCATTTTATAAGGAGACATACCCATAGGATTTTTATATGTTGTTCTATAGGCCCAAAGTGCATCATCTAATTTCTTAGACCAATTCTTCCTGAACCTATTAACAGTCTTTTGCAAAATTAATTTTATTTCTCTATTGTTAAGTTCAACTTGACCACTAGACTGAGGATGATAAGGTGATGCAGTTCTATGGTTAACATCAGACTTGGCAAGCATTTTACGGTAAGCACCATGAATAAAGTGTGAACCACCATTAGTTATTAAATATCTAGGGACTCCAAACCTTCGGAAAATAACTTCCTTAAGCATTTTAATACAGGTTTTGTGATCAACACTACTAGTTGGAATAGCTTCTACCCATTTAGTAACATAATCAACAGCAACCAAAATATGTGTATACCCATTAGAGGAAAGAAAAGGTCCCATGTAATCAAATCCCCAAACATAAAAAGGTTCAACAGAAAATAAATAATTCATAGGCATTTCTTGACACTTACCAATATTACCTATTCTTTGACATTCATCACAAGAAGAGCCAAACTTACGGTCATCCTTGAAGAGAGTAGGCCAATAAAATACAGACTGCAATACCTTGTGAGCAGTTCTATCTCCAGCATGATGCCCTCCATAAGCTTCGGAGTGACATTTCCGTAGGATTTGTCCCAGTACATGCTCAGGTACACAACGTTTAATAATACCATCTACCCCTTCTTTATAAAGATGTCGGTCATCCCAAAAGTAATGTCTTAAATCATAGAGGAATTTTTTCTTTCGTTGGCATGCAAATCTAGGTGGTAAATATTTAGCAACAATGTAATTAGCATAGTAACCATACCAAGGAGTACCATTAACAACATTTATTGCAGTTAACTTCTCATCAGGAAAACTATCATCAATAGGAAGTGGGTCATCAAGCATATTTTCAAGCCTAGACAAGTTATCGGCTACAGGGTTCTCAGCTCCCTTTCTATCAATAATATGCAAATCAAATTCTTGCAACAAGAGGACCCAACATATAAGTCTAGGTTTAGCATCTTTCTTCTCCATAAGACATTTAATAGCAGCATGGTCTGTATGAACAGTTACTTTAGAATCAACAATATAAGGTCTAAACTTATCACAAGCAAACACCACTGCTAAGAATTCTTTTTCAGTAGTAGCATAATTTCTTTGAGCACTGTCTAGAGTTTTACTAGCATAGTGAATGACATTCAATTTCTTATCAACTCTTTGTCCTAGAATAACACCAACAGCATAATCACTAGCATCACACATAATTTCAAAAGGCAAGTTCCAATCAAGTGGTTGGACAATAGGTGATGTAATTAAAGTTTCTTGAGTGTTTCAAAGGCTTCTAAACAACCATCATCTAAAACAAAAAGAATATCCTTGTGAAATATTAGTGAGGAGCCTAGAAATTTTAGAGAAGTCTTTAAAATCCTCATATAGAAACCGGCATGTCTTACGAGACTACGAATACCTTTGATGTCCTTGGGACATGGAATTTTCTCAATGGCATCAACCTTAGCTTTGTCCACTTCAATACCTCTTTCAAAAATTTTATAACCCAAGACAATGCCTTCATTTACCATAAAGTGGCACTTCTCCCAATTTAAGACAAGATTCGTTTGTTCACATCTCTACAAAACTCGATCAAGATTGCTTAAACAATCGTCAAAAGACTTGCCATAAATAGAAAAGTCATCCATGAAAACCTCAACAATCTTTTCACAAAAATCAGAGAATATAGCCATCATACATCTTTGAAAGGTAGCAGGTGCATTACATAAACCAAAAGGCATACGTCTATGAGAATAGGTTCCGAAAGGACAAGTAAAAGTGGTCTTTTCTTGACTAGGTTGAGAAACAGGTATTTGCGAAAAGCCAGAATATCCATCAAGGAAGCAAAAGTGTGTGTGTGCTAATCTTTCAAACATTTGATCAATAAAGGGCAAGGGGTAATGATCTTTTCTAGTTGCTTTATGTAATTTTCTAAAATCAATTACCATTCTATAACCTGTAACAATTCTTTGTGGAATAAGTTCATTCTTATCATTAGGAACAACAGTTATACCTCCCTTCTTAGGGGTACAATGAACACGACTTATCCATCTACTATCAGCTATAGGATAGATTATACCTGCTTCCAGAAGTTTTAATATTTCCGTTCTTACCACCTCTTTCATCTTCAGATTTAACCGACATTGGTGATCAACAACTGGTTTAGCATCAGGTTCCACATTAATTTTGTGCTGACATAGAGTGGGACTAATGCCCTTTAAATCATCAAGACTATATCCAATAGCAGCTCGGTGCTTCCTTAGAACTTTCAATAATCTTTCTTCTTCATGTTCTGAAAGGTTAGCACTAATAATAACAGGATATATCCTCTTTTCATCAATATAAGCATATTTCAAAGTGTCTAGCAGTTGTTTTAATTCAAACACAGGATCACCTTTAGGTGGAGGAGGACCTCGTAGAGTTTCAATAGGCAAATTGTGTTTAAGTAGAGGATGTTGTTCAAAGAAAATATTATCAATTTCATTTCTTTCATGCATATGTAAATCATTTTCATCGTCTAGCAAATATTGTTCTAAAGGATCAGTAGGTGGCACATCAATAGAAGCAAGACCAATTAATTCATCCTTACTAGGCAATTCTTTTTCATGATGGTTCCTACTAAACTTGAAAAAATTAAACTCGTGCGACTCATCACCAAAGCTAACACCCGCAGTTTGTGTTAAAGAAAGGTCTACCAAAGATAATGGGACAGAAGTCATCTTGCGGGGTACCAAGAACAAGAAAATCAGTAGGATGTTTTGTTTTCCCACACAAGACTTCAACATCTCTGAAAATCCCACAAGGTGATATGGTGTCTCTATTAGCAAGTTTAATAGTAACATCTATGTCTTCTAACTTAGTAGGTGCTATGTCTTCCCCAATTTCTTGATATAACTTGTAAGGAATAACACTCACACTAGCACCCATGTCATATAAACCATGATAATAGTGATCTCCTATTTTAACTTAAATGACAGGTGTGCCCAGTACAGGTCTATGTTTATCTCTTATATAAGGTTTTAGCAATTCTAGAAGCTTCTTTACACAAGTAAATAACATGCCCATCCACATCTTCTTCTAAGAGATCTTTAATCATAGCAATATTAGGTTCAACTCTAATTTGTCCATCTGGTTTATGTGTTCTAACAGAGCTTTTGTTAACCACAGTTGCAACTTTATCATGTTCCTTTATCCTAACAGGAAAAGGGGGTTTCTCAAAATAAGCAGTAGGAACAACTAGATCAACATTATAAAGTATAGTTTCTTCTTTAACTGGTACCGGTTCTTTAATTTCTTGTTTAATAGGTGGGTGATATTTAGTATACGTTCACATGACACCACTAAGGGAATCACAATATACATACTATCAAAATATCGAATACATATCAAATTCACATGATTACTTGCAACATGATTTATCCTGTGACCTTAAGAACAAAGGTGACTACTCGCAAACAACAAACATGCTCATGATCAGAGGGGTATTAATATGCATAATGGATCTGAACATATAATCTTCCACCAAAAAACCCATACAGTAATCAACTACAAGATGTAATCAACACTACTAGTCACCCCCTAGCAACAATCTTTAGTTCCGGTAACAAGATTGAATATAAGAGATGAACTAGGGTTTGAGATGAGATGGTGCTGGTGAAGATGTTGATGGAGATTTCCCTCCCAAAGATGGGAGAGTTGTTGGTGATGATGATGATGACTATAATTTCCCCCTCCGAGAGGGAAGTTCCCCTTGAAGAATCACTCCGCCGGAGGGCAAAAGTGCTCCTGCCCAAGTTCCGCCTCAAGACGGCGGCGCCCCTTCCTGAAAGTATTCTTCTAATTTTTTATAGGTCAAAACCACTTACGTACCAAAAGATGGGCACCGGATATGGGCCGAGGAGGCCACAACCCACCAAGGCGTTCTAGGGGGGCCTGGCGCGCCCAGGTGCGTTGTGCCCACCTAGTGGCCCCCCTCTCGTGTTTATTGGCTCCAATATTCCTCAAATAATTCATAAAAATTCTCCGTAAAGTTTCAGCCCATTTGGAGTTGTGTAGAGTAGGTGGCCTGACGTAACTTTTCAGGTCCAGATTTCCATCTGCTGGAATTCTCCCTCTTGGTGTGTTCCTTGTAAGTTATGAGAGAAAAGGCATTATAATTACTCCAAAAAGCATTATTACGGATAATAACATTATAGATAACAGTAATAAAACATGATGCAAAATGGACGTATCAACTCCCCCAAGCTTAAACCTCACTTGTCCTCAAGTGAAAACCGAAATCGAAAAACATGTCCACATGCTTTGAGAAAGAGGTGTCGATAAAAACAAAATACGGAAATAGAAGCATCATGTTGATTATTATAACAACAACAAGATTAAACAAAGTACTTTTATCATAGAACTTTTATCGTATACTTTCCATGAATAAGTAACATTTCATCACATAATCAAAGTATAAAGTAAAAACTCTATTAGAAACCAACAAACTATGTTCTCAGTCAACTTTGCAACTACAATTCATCATCTTTTAAGGAAGAGTCACATGTCGGAGCCTTTAAAGAAAGTCCACATACTCAACCATCATATAGTATTCTATGATTGCTGACACTCACCTTGTATCCATGAACAAAACGTTTCAACCGGAACATAGAAAGATAGGGGCTTATAGTTTTTATTCCCAACATGCTCACCTTAAGGGTGATGTCAACAATAATAACTCATGTTGTCTATATTCAACTGGAGATATGTGCCTAGATCTTTCCTCGCCACATGATGCTTGCCAAAAGAGAAAATAAAAAGGAATAGAAGGAAAACTTTTGACTCATTGCATAAAAAGTAAAGGATAGGCCCTTCGCAGAGGGAAGCAGAGGTTTCCATGCGGTTATTTGTTTGCATGCTCAACCCCTTAGTGCAAAAGAACATCACATTGTATTGCCCTTAAGATGACAACCTTTATTATGCAGTCTGTCGCTTTTATTCTTTGTCATCCAAATTCATACAACGCTCAATTTTCACATACACTAAATGATCTCACACTTTTAGAAGCAATTTTTATTGCCTTTTTGCACCGATGACAACTTACTTGAGGGATCTTGTTCAATCCCTAGGTAGGTATGGTGGACACTTGAAAAAGATTTGGGTTCAAGGATTTTTGGATGCACAAGTAGTATCTCTACTTAGTTCGAGATTTTTCGCTAGCAAAGATAGGGGCAAGCATCACATGTTGAAGGAGCTATGACAATATGACTTCTATGTGAATATAAACATACATAAACCATTACGTTGTCTTCCTTGTCCAACGTCAACAATTTTGGCATATTATATTTTAATGAGGGCTTACAATCACAAAAGATTTCTAGGATGGTATATTGATATGTGGATCTTCTATACCCTCATTAATTCTTTCATGAGTTGCATCATTGACTAATGCTAGGTTTGCCAATCTCTAATAAAATTTTCTTACTTATACTTTTCCTTATGTGGTGCTATCACTTACCATAGGATTAGTATATAATGTTTTTTATTATCTCTATCCTTTCTTTATTCCTTTCTTTCTTGTTTCTTCTCTTTTATTTATTTGCAACAAGAGAGTAAAGAAAACAAAAGACTCATACTAAACTTTATTATATAACTTGCACATGATTATAATGATAGATTGCTAAGCCAACTTCTAAAAGAAGAGAAGACCGAACTAAACTTTATTCATCTAAGCAAAAGATTGCACGAAGATAAGTAAAAGCACAAAGATAGTGGGATAATACGAAACCGGGTCACCTCCCCCAAGCTTGGCGAAAGCCAAGGGGAGTGCCCATACCCGACACTCATTTCTCCTTTAGTGGTGAAGAAGATGGTGATGGTGATGAAGAAGGTAATTTTCCCTTTGCTTCCTTCAACTTCGTTTCGATCTTCATCAGCAAAGTGTCTTCTTCCATGTGGTTGGAGGAGCAGGAAGACATGATGCTTAGCTTGATAAACCTAACCGGACACAGCAAGGAAAAGAACAGAGGATTTTATCCGTGATATGGTGGTTAACAGGTTCAGGAAGTATATATAGAATTTTTATTTTGCAGGACAAGCATATGGAAGAAAAACAGAGTACGGGAGGTGTCCCAGGTGGGCACAACCCACCTGGGCGCGCCAGGCAAGCCTGGCACGCCCTGGTGTATTGTGCCCACCGGAGGACACTTCCTGGGAGTTTCATTATTTCTGAATTTATAAAATATTCCAAAACTGATGAAACATATTTTTGTAGATTTTTCGGAGTCCGTTTGCTTATCGCACTACGTACTTCCTTATTTTGACAATTCCCAGGTGTTCCGAAAGGACTCTTTTATGTATTCTTCCGGTGCCAAAGTTTGGATAATATTGCTTTCAACATTAATAGGTGTACCTGACATATAATGCTTTATTCGTTGTCCATTGACAACCTTCTGGTTAGTACCTTCAGAATTATTTATTTTGATGGCACCTGACCGGTAAACCTCCTCGATGACATATGGGCCTTCCCATTTTAAGAGGAGCTTCCCTGCAAAGAATCTAAAACGAGAGTTGTACAAAAGAACATATTCTCCGACTTTAAACTCACATTTTTGAATTCTTTTGTCATGCCATCTTTTAACTTTTTCTTTGAATAGTTTTGCATTTTCATAAGCTTGGGTTCTCCACTCATCTAATGAGCTTATATCAAATAACCTATTTTCACCAGCAAGTTTGAAATCATAATTGAGTTCTTTAATTGCCCAAAATGTTTTGTGTTCTAACTCAAGAGGCAAATGACAAGCTTTTCCATAAACCATTTTATAAGGAGACACACCCATAGGATTTTTATATGATGTTCTATAAGCCCAAAGTGCATCATCTAATTTCTTAGACCAATTCTTGCTGGACCTATTAACAGTCTTTTGCAAAATTAATTTTATTTCTCTATTGCTAAGTTCACTTGACCACTAGACTGAGGATGATAAGGTGATGCAATTCTATGGTTAACATGATACTTGGCAAGCATTTTATGGAAAGCACCATGAATAAAGTGTGAACCACCATCAGTCATTAAATATCTAGGGACTCCAAACCTTGGGAAAATAACTTCCTTAAGCCTTTTAATAGAGGTGTTGTGATCAGCACTACTAGTTGGAATAGCTTCTACCCATTTGGTAACATAATCAACATCAACCAAAATATGTGTATACCCATTAGAGGAAGGAAAAGGTCCCATTTAATCAAATCCCCAAACATCAAAAGGTTCAATAGCAATTGAATAATTCATAGGCATTTCTTGACGCTTACCGATATTACCTATTCTTTGATATTCATCACAAGAAAAGACAAACTTACGGGCATCCTTGAAGAGAGTAGGCCAATAAAATCCAGACTGCAATACCTTGTGAGCAGTTGTATCTCCAGCATGATGCCCTCCATAAGCTTCGGAGTGACATTTCCATAGGATTTGTCCGTGTTCATGCTCAGGTACACAACGTCTAATAATACCATCTATCCCTTCTTTATAAATATGTGGGTCATGCCAAAAGTAATGTCTTAAATCATAGAAGAATTTTTCTTTTGTTGGTAAGTAAATCTAGGTGGTAAATATTTAGCAACAATGTAATTAGCACAGTCAGCATACCAAGGAGGATTTGTTTTTAAAACTATGATGATTTTTATAGCAAATTCGGAATTTATACGTCCTCACGCACCAAAATCAAAACTAGTACCCTGTCGGCCTCCAGTTGGCCGAAGAGGGGCTCTTCGGCCTGCGATTGACCGAAGTGGCCTCTTCAGCCTCCCGTTGGCCGAAGAGTGCCCCAACTGGGCCGAAAAGGACTCTTTGGTCTACCATAGGCCGAAGAGCACTCTTTGGTCAGCCGTAGGCCGAAGAGTCCTTGGGCCCCAACTTTTCGTGTTAACGGGAGGCTGAAGCTGCATGGATGCGCTCTTCTGCCTATGCTAGGCCTGAGGCCCCAAAGAGTACTCTATTAGCATTAAGTGTGTTCAAGAAAGGTCTACCAAAGATAATGGGACAGAAGTCATCTTGCGGGGTACCAAGAACAAGAAAATCAGTAGTATATTTTGTTTTCCCACACAAGACTTCAACATCTCTAACAATCCCACAAGGTGATATGGTGTCTCTATTAGCAAGTTTAATAGTAACATCTATGTCTTCTAACTCTGTAGGTGCTATGTCTTCCCTAATTTCTTGATATAACTTGTAAGGAATAGCACTCACACTAGCACCCATGTCACATAAACCATGATAACAGTGATTTCCTATTTTAACTGAAATGACAGGCATGCCCACACCAGGTCTATGTTTATCTTTTATATCAGGTTTAGCAATTCTAGCTGCTTCTTTATAGAAGTAAATAACATGCCCATCCACATCTTCTTCTAAGAGATCTTTAATCATAGCAATATTAGGTTCAACTCTAATTTGTTTATCTGTTTTAGGTGTTCTAACAGAGCTTTTGTCAACCACGCTTGCAACTTTAGCATGTTCCTTTATCCTAACAGGAAAAGGGGGTTTCTCAAAATAAGCAGTAGGAACAACTGGATCAACATTATAAAGTATAGTTTCTTCTTTAACTGGTACCGGTTCTTTAATAGGTGGGTGATATTTAAGCCATTCCTATTTAGGGAGTTCAACATGAGTAGCAAATGATTCACAAAAGGAGGCTACTATCTCAGAGTCAAGTCCATATTTAGTGCTAAACTTTTGAAAAGCATCGGTATCCATAAAAGATTTAACACAATCATACTTAAGCTTTATACCTGACTCTTTACCTTCGTCGAGTTCCCTATCTTCAGAGTTGCGTTTAATTCTTTCTAGAAGATCCCCCGGAACTTAATAGTTTTCTTCATAAAAGAACCAACACAAGAAGTATCCATCATGGTTTGATCATTATGAGAAAGCCAAGGATAAAAGTTCTGAATACTAATTTCTCTTGGGAGCTCATGACTGGGGCATGAATATAACATTGACTTAAGCCTCCCCCAAGTTAGAGCGATACTTTCTCCTTCACGAGGCCAAAAATTATATATATAATTCCGATCACGATGAACTAGATGCATAGGATAATGTTTTTGGTGAAACTCCAGTTTTAAACGATTCCAATTCCATGACCCAATATCATTGCATAGCCTATACCATGCCAATGTTGTTCCCTTCAAAGATAAAGGGAAAACCTTTTTCATAACTTCATCCCTGGTTAAACCTACAAGCTTAAACAATCCACAAATTTGTTCCACATGGATCAAGTGTATATCAGGATGTTCCGTTCCATCTCCTGCATAAGGATTAGCTAGCAGTTGTTCTATCATATCAGAAGGAAATTAATATTTGATATTTTCAGTTGGTGGTGTAGGTTGAGGGGCAATTAATTGTGGTTCCGGACGAGGTGAAGATACCCCGAACAAACCCCTCAAAGGATTGTTTTCCATCGTAGCAAGTGAAAATAAATTTCAGCACACTATATAAATGTTTCCTTACCGAATTCAACTTACCAAAGGCGCTTCACTCCCCGGCAACAGCGCGAGAAAATAGCCTTGATGACCCACAAGTATAGGGGATCAATTGTAGCTCTTTTCGATAAGTAAGAGTGTCGAACCTAACGAGGAGCAGAAGGAAATGACTAGTTTTCAGTAAGGTATTGTCTGCAAGTGCTGAAATTGTAAGCAGCGATTAGTTTGATAGCAAGGTAATTTGTAGTGAGCAAGTAACGATAATTGTAACAAGTATGCAGCAAGGTAGCCTAATCCATTTGAGGCAAAGGACATGCCAAAACGGTCTATTATAATGAGCAAAGCGTTCTTAAGGGTACACGGGAATTTGATCTAGTCACTTTCATCATGTTGGTTTGATTTGTGTTCGCTACTTTGATAATTTGATATGTGAGTGGACCGGTGCTTAGGTGCTGTTCGTACTTGAACAAACCTCCTACTTATGATTAGCCCTCCTGCAAGCATCCGCAACTACGAGAAAAGTATTAACAATAAATTCTAACCATATCATTAAACTCTAGGATCCAATCGGTCCCTTACGGAGTAGTGCATAAACTGGGGTTTAAGTTTCTGTCACTCTCGTAACCCACCATCTATTTACTACTCCACAATGCACTCCCTTAGGCCCAAATATGGTGAAGTGTCATGTAGTCGATGTTCACATGACACAACTAAGGGAATAACAACATACATACTATCAAAATATCGAACACATATCAAATTCACATGATTACTTGCAACATGATTTATCCCGTGACCTCAAGAACAAAGGTAAATACTTGAAAACAACAAACATGCTCATGATCAGAGGGGTATTAATATGCATAATGGATCTTAACATATAATCTTCCACCAAACAAACCATATAGTAATCAACTACAAGATGTAATCAACACTACTAGTCACCCCCTAGCAACAATCTTTAGTTCCAGTAACAAGATTAAATATAAGAGATGAATTAGGATTTGAGATGAGATGGTGCTGGTGAATATGTTGATGGAGATTGCCCTCCCCAAGATGGAAGAGTTGTTGGTGATGATGATGACGATGATTTCCCCCTCCGGGAGGGAAGTTCCCCCGGCAGAATCGCTCTGCCGGAGGGCAAAAGTGCTCCTGCCCCAGTTCCGCCTCGAGACGATGGCACCCCGTCCCGAAAGTATTCTTCTAATTTTTTCTAGGTAAAAACCACTTATATACCAAAATATGGGCACCGGAGGTGGGCCGAGGAGGCCACAACCCACAAGGGCGCGCCAGGGGGGCCTGGCGCACCCAGGTGGGTTGTGCCTACCTGGTGGCCCTCCTCTGGTGTTTATTGGCTCCAATATTCCTCAATAATTCATAAAAATTCTCCGTAAAGTTTCAGCCCATTTGGACTTGTGCAGAATAGGTGGCCTGACGTAGCTTTTCCAGGTACAGATTTCCATCTGCCGGAATTCTCCCTCTTGGTGTGTTCCTTGTAAATTATGAGATAAAAGGCATTAGAATTACTCCAAAAAGCATTATTATGGATAATAAAATTATAAATAATAGTAATAAAACATGATGCAAAATGGACGTGTCATGTACTTTGTTAGCTCCTTGTTACATGGGGCTAGATCGAGGTACTATGGTGTGCAAAAGTTGATCTTTGGTCTCATTATGGCCTCAAGGAAACTGCGCCACTACTTCCAAGCCCACGAGATCACGGTTGTCACTCATTTTCTACAGCAAAGGATACTCCGAAACCCTGAGGCTACTGGCAGAATAGTGGACTGGGCTTTGGAGTTATCTAGCTTTGGTTTGAAGTTTGAGAGCACACCAACTATTCAGAGCAGGGCACTGGTAGAGTTTATTGTAAAATGGACGCCACCCCTAATGAGGAAATGACAGAGACAACTATCCCTGCAAGGAATCACCCCAAGAATGGATTATATATTTTGATGGTGCTTTTTCCCTACAAGGTGCAGGGGCTGGCGTGCTTCTTGTTGCCTCCTCCAGGGAGCACTTGAAATACGTCGTCCAAATGCATTTTGCTTGAGAAGAAGCCACCAAAAATACAACTGAGTATGAAGGGCTCCTTGCCGGACTCAGGATTGCAGCAGAATTGGGAATTAAGAAGCTGATCATTCGAGGAGATTCACAGCTTGTGGTGAGACAAGTCAACAAGGATTATCAAAGTCCATTGATGGAGGCATACATCGAGGAAGTGAGGATATTGGACCAGCACTTTGACGTGTTGCAAACAGAGCATGTACCCCGTGCGGAAAACAACATAGCGGATCACCTGTCAAAGTGTGCTGCGCAGAAGCTTCCTGTGGAACCAGGAACTTTTGTTCTCCGTCTCTCTCAGCCCTCCGTATCACTAGCAACAATGGCCCGAAAAAGGAGAAAGTTGGACTACGGTAAGCCTCTCCCGGTCGAGCCGTTCGCTCCCGGCAGAGAACTTGCCGGAAACAACTCCTCACAGCCCGCCAGACCACCCACACGAGCCGGGCCCATGGACCCCGTGAACGAGGCTGATGCTCCCGCAGCAGAGGAGTTGCCGAGCCTCAGGCTCCAACATGGGCAAGGCACATCGTCCATTTTTGTCGGATCACGGGTTCCGACGAAACCCTCTAGGTTCAAACACTAGGGTGCGCATGAAGATCTCCCCCTACCGATCCACGTCCTAACTTAACTAAGATCTTACGGACTAACTCGACGAACTCATAACACAAAGGACACAAGATTTATACTGGTTCGGGCCACCGTTGTCGTATAATACCCTACTCCAGTGTGGTGTGGTGGATTGCCTCTTGGGCTGAGGATGAATAGTACAAGGGGAAGAACAGCCTCCTGAGGAGAGGTGTTCATGTGCTTGGTGGACGTGGTTGTGAGGATGAACTAGTTCTAGTCTAAGATGAGGTCGCCCTAGCTACGGTGGTGGCTAGTCCTATTTATAGTGGCATTGGTCCTCTTCCCAAATATTGAGCGGGAAGGGATCCCACAACGGTCAATTTGAAGGGGGACAGCTAGTACAAGCTATCCTGACAAAAGCGGTCTTCGCCTGCCAAAGGCTCTGGTGGTGACGCCATCTTGGGCTCCACGGTGACCTCCGTCTTGCTGTCCTGCTGGTCTTGGTCTCGTTGCACCAATATGGATACCTTTGCTTGACGCCTTGGTACTCCACGCCTGCGCTTGCTTCCTTAGCACCGAAGAGGAAAAAAAGGACACTGTGCGTGCTGGCGCCCGCCTGTCTTTGGTCGTCATGGCTCACATCACTAGAACCTCACAAGGTTTGCCTGGCCTTGAACTCTCCGCCCCTCGCGAGCCAGCCTGGTGAGGCCGATCCTGAGGAGGTCTTGTGTCGTCCGCCTCGCGAGGCTTGGCCCCTCATGAGGGTCTTGAGTCATTGCTGGTGAAGATGGGCTGTATGGGCCCGCTCGCAGAGCCATGCCGTGGGCTGCAGGCAGGCAAGTCTGGGGACCCCCGTTCCCAGAACACCGATAGTAGCCCCCGGGCCCAAGGCGCGCTCGGGCTTGGCTTCGAGGCGAAGCCAAAGGCCAAGTGCGGAGTGCCGCGGCCCCAATAGCCTGCAGCCTTGGTCGACCCGTGGCGGTTGATTGGACGTGGGCGTCTCCGCTTCCCCATGCTGCCTCGGCAACAGTCCGACTTGACAAGTCCCTGCGACATGCAAGGAAAGCCATCATTACCTGTGATCATGGGGGGTGCTGGTTGGCCTTCTCCTGGTATAAATGGGAGGAGGGCGGAGCCCCCATCGCCCATCTTTCCTCTGCATCTTCTGCTTCTTCTCCTTCCTTGCTCCACTCCTACTTCCAATGGCACCGTCGAGGAGGTTCACTGCTGCGAAGAAGGGGAAGGCCCCTCGTGAGGGGCCCGGCTCTCCGGTGCCCAAGCATGGACGCGGCCGTCCCCACAAGCACACCGCGACCCCCGCCGTGGCCCTGCACGGTCGTGGTGGTCCCACTTCGCGGGGCAGGGGTCGCTCCGGTCGTGGCGGTCTCATTGATGAAGGGAGACGTGCCGTGGTCGCGTGGCCTCCCCAGCCGTGCTTCCACTCGGCGGAGATGCTGCTGGAGTTTGTCGTCTGGTCGGAGAACCCGGCCGGCAACTGGCTTCAGCTCCCGTGCTTCTTCATCGATGAGTTGCAGGCCTCAGGTCCAGGCGGGCTTTGGCTACAGGCAAACGGCTGCTGCAGTAGGGCTTTCTGGGTCGCGGTCGAGGTCTCCGCCGCGGGCAATATAGCTCTGGCCCACGGTTGGCAGACGTTCACCCGCGCGCGCGGCCTGGGCAGGCGGTGCACCCTCCACTTCAAGTACGACGGCGACGCGACCCTCTATGTGAGGGTGTTTGGGGAAGATGGTCGCTGCGTCGGGTGCTGCCCCGAGGTGAACGACGGCGAGGAGGTGCTCGGCCTTGGCGACGGCCGCGACGAGGATGAGGGCGAACCTGCCCTTGGTGCCGACCGCGTCTCGTCTGGCTATGGCAGCTCTTCCCCCAGCCACAGCTCCAGGAGTGGCGGCTACGACCAGCCGCCACGCCGTCGTGCCCGCTTCAAAGACGGTGGCGGGTCGTCTCGTCGCCGCGCCTCCGTGAAGCGCGAGGAGGGGTCCGGCTGAGCTCAGGAAGGCGCTGGGGCCTGCCCCCGTGGACCGCTGTAGGCGCCGCTTTTATTTTGTTCTTTTTTTCCTTCCAGCATCAGAAAGAAACCAGAATGGGCCCCGGAGGGGCGTGTGCCAAACTATGATCTTAATTGTTATGTTATGTTTGTCATTCTTGTGCTGTGTCGCGACATCATCGTTTTATGTAGGGATAACTTAGCTCGACTTGTTTTGAGTGGCCTCCTCCTCACGAGGCGCTTGCTTCCTGGTACCTGTCGGGGCCTCCTTGACCTGATATGCGCTTAGGAACTGCAAAAAATTCGTCAAGAGGTTTATCGTTCACCGAGGCTTGGTCATAGGCGCCGTTGGCCTTGAGGCGCTTCGCATCGTGATACCCGTGGGGCACGGATTAGGAGAGGTGGGCCAGCTTGTGGGCTCGAACAAGGGTGCCTCGTGAAAAGACAAAAGGAGGAAGCTCATGAAGGTACCTGTTCAGCCCCCTCGCGAGGGACGCGAGGGAGAGTACAGGTCGACCAAAGAGGCGAAGGCAGAAACAGAGGCAGAAAGCGATAAAACGGGACAAGCAAGAGACACCAGAAAGAAAATTTCAATTAAAAGAGGGGCGAGCCAACTTCGGCAAGCAAATGAAAAGCCGTGTCCGGCACCTAGTCTAGTCTTCGACGTCTTCTCGCCAGCGCGGAGCTAAGTGCTGCCATTCGGCGTGGGAGGGAGCCCCCGAGGCCCAAGGGTGGCACTCCTGAGGCTCCGGGGCATGTACAACCCCACTCGTTATTACGTGAGAGTGTCACGGGCGGCGATTCTTCATAGGCACAGGGCCTTGCTTCACAGGCACTAGGCCTTTCTTCACAGGCACCAGGCCTTCTTCACAGGCGCTGGGCCTTTCTTCATGGGTAGAACTTCCGGAGGTGTTGGATGTTCCAGGCGTTCTGGACGGGTACCCCGTCCTGTGTCTCCAGGCGCGCGGTGCCAGGCCTGGAGACGTGGACGACCTTGAACGGGCCCTCCCACATGGGTGAGAGCTTATGTAGCCCCTCCCTAGAGAGCACCCGCCTCAGGACGAGGTCATCCACCTCAAGAGTCCTGGAGCGGACGCTGCGACAGTGGTACCTCTACAGCGCCTGCTGGTATCTTGCTGCCCGTAGTACAGCTTCGCGGCGACGTTCCTCCCACAGCACGAGGTCCATCCCCCGCGTGGCGTCCTGCTACGTCTCATCAAACGCCAGGACCCGTGCGGAGCGATGATTGACCTCGTGAGAGAGAACTGCTTCTGCTCCGTAGACGAGGAATAACAGGGTTTCGCCCGTTGGCTTGGTGGTAGTGGTGCGGATCGACCACAACACGAACTGGATCTCGTCGCGCCAGCCCCTGCCGCAGGCTTTGAGCTTCTTCTTGAAGGTCCTCGTCTTGAGGCCCCTCAGGACCTCCGCGTTGGCACCGAGGCGTAGCAGATCTGTGTTCCAAGGTTAGCACAATATGACTTGAAGAGATTACTAGTGAACTGCGAGCCGTTATCGGTGATGATGCAGTTGGGGTCCCCAAAATGGCTCACGAGGCCCTTGTTGAACTTGACCGCAGAGCCAGCTAGGATGGCGCGGACGGCTTCAACCTCCGGCCACTTAGTGAACTTGTCGATGGCGACGTAGAGTTATTGATAGCCCCCCAGGCGCCCGAGGAAACGGGCCCATAATATCCAGCCCCCAGACTACGAACGTCCATGAGAGTGGAATGGTCTAGAGGCCCTGAGCTGGCTGATGGATCTGCTTGGCATGGAATTGGCAGGCCTCACAGGACTTCACCAGCTCAACTGCGTTGTTGAGCGTCGTAGGCCAGTAGATTCCACTTCGGAATGCCTTGCCAACGAGGGTTCGCGATGACGAGTGGTGCCCGCAGTCCCCGCCGTGTATGTCGGCTATCAGCTCTTTCCCCTATTCCCTGGAGATACAACGCAATGAAACGTCCTTTGGTCGCTTCCTGTATAACTCACCGTCCCGGATGCGGTATGTTGTGGCCTGACGGGCCACGCGCTCCGCGTCCTCTTCCTTCTCCGGCAACGTCCCTTGCATCACGTATTCCTTGAATTCCTTGGTCCAGCATCCCTCCTGAGGCTCGAGCGCCAGGAGTAGGCGCGCTCCCGAGGTCGGGCCACAGGCCGGGGCTCCTATGGCAGGCGGCCTTAGGAGTTCCTCCTGAGGCTGAGCTGTTCTTGAGAGCGGTGTCGTTGCTGATGGCTTGAAGAGCCGCTCCTCGAAGACACCAGGCTCTTGGGGCTGTCGCTTGGATGCTCTTCTGGCAATGTCGTCAGCTTCCTTGTTGGTGCCACGGGGCACGTGCTGCAACTCCAGGCCCTGGAATTGTTTCTCCATCTTGCGCACCTCCGTGAGGTATGCTTCCATGTGTTCGTCCCTTGGCTCATATATCATGTTGGAGAAGTTGACGAGGAGCTGTGAGTCGCCCCTGACGGTGAGGCGCTTTACCCCTAGTGCCACTGCAGCCTTCAGGCCGGCTATGAGGCCTTCGTATTCTGCAATGTTGTTGGAGACCTTCTCGCCCTGCTGGAAGCAGAGCTACACGGCATAGTAGAGCTTGTCCTGAGAGGACGAGATGAGCACTACTCCAGCCCCCGCGCCCTGGCGCGCGAAGGCACCATCAAAATACATGACCCAACCATCGGGCGCCTCGTTTCCCAGCGAGAGGGACCAGTCTTCGCCTACTTCAAGCACCGGGGCGTCTGTCCATTCTGCCATGAAATCAGCGAGCGCGGCTCCCTTGATGACCCTGGTAGTACTGAACTCCAACTAGAATGCTTGCAACTCGATGTTCCACTCAGCGACCCTTCCAACAGAGTTGGGGCTCCTCAGCACTCTTTCCAATGGGTAGGCTGAGACGACCTTGATGGGGTGGCCTTGAAAGTAGTGCCACAGCTTTCGTGAGGCCACCGAGAGTGTGAGCGGGAGCTTCTGAGGCATGGGGTACCGTGCTCTTGCGTCCCGTAACACCGTGCTGATGAAGTATACCGGGTGTTCGACGAGGGTAGGCGTACTGATGAGACTTGCGTCTTCCGGAAGCTGGGGTGCCTCCTGAGGTGGTGGACCCCCCATGCTTGATCGCTTGCCGAGGTCTTCGCGGGTTTGGGGGTGTCGTCTTGCCGAGCCTGATCCTCTGCCGCTGCTGCTGCGGCCCTTGTGGCGCCCTTCTGGTCTTGCGTCGTCTCTGCTAGAGGCGTGGCACGGCGTGATGCGCCCTTGTCTTGGTGTACTTCCTGAACCGCCACCAGAGCCACGCTGGCTGAGTACGGGGTGGTGGTAAGATAGAGCACTAGGGGCTCGCGAGGTCGCGGCGCCACCATCACTGGAGGGCTGGTCAGATATCTCTTGAGGTCTTGAAAAGCTTGGTCGGCCTCTGGGGTCCACTGGAATGGGCCCTTCTTTTTCATCAGCTTGAAGAAGGGTAGGGCGTGCTCTCCCAGCTTGGAGATGAAGCGCCCCAATGCAGTCACCCGACCAACCAACTTCTGCATTTCCTTGAGGGTCTGCGGTGGACTCATGTCTTCAATGTCCTTGACCTTCTCTGGTTTGGCCTCGATTCCCCTGTGGGACACCAGGAAACCCAGCAGCTTGCCGGAAGGGACGCCAAACACGCATTTCTCCGGGTTGAGCCGCAAGTCCACCTGGCGGAGGCTTTCAAAGGTCTCCTCCAGGTCTTTGATCAAGGTCCCCGCCTCCCAAGACTTCACCACGATGTTGTGGATGTAGGCTTCAACGTTTCTCCCGAGCTGCGGCCCTAAGGCGATGTGCATGAGCCACTGGAAGGTTGCGCCCGTGTTGCGCAGCCCGAACGGCATGCAAGTGTAGCATTACACCCCACACAGGGTCAGGAAGGCCGTCTTCTCCACATCTTCTACCGCCATCTTGATCTGGTGATATCCTGAAAACACATCCAGGAAACATAGCAAGTCGCACTCGGCGGTGGAGTCGACGATCTAGTCGATGCGTGGAAGCGGGAACGGATCTTGGGGGCAGGCCTTGTTGAGGTTAGTGAAGTCGACGCACATACGCTCCTTCCCGCCTTTGTTGGGAATGAGGACGGGGTTTGCCAGCCACTCGGGGTACCGAACCTCGCGAATGACACCCGCAGCCTCCAACTTGCGGGTTTCTTGGACGATAAAAGCTTGCTTCTCCGTGGACTGCCGCCTCGCCTTCTGCTTCACGGGACGTACAACGGGGCACACCTTCAGGTGGTGCTCTATTACCTCTCTTGGGACCCCTACCAGCTGATCGGGCTCCCAGGCGAACACTCCCTTGTTTGCACGCAAAAACTTCACTAGCGCCTCCTCCTGACCAGGCTCAAGGTTGGCGCCTATGGTAAAGGTTGCCCATGAGGACCCGTCCCTCGACCGACACTTGCTTGGTTTCTACCTTGTCATGAGTGAAAAACTGCTTCTTCTTGGTTGGTGCGGCTCCCTTGGACTTGGAGGTGTCCGCGTCGGCGGGTCGTGCTGTCGCAGCGGTCCTGAGGGCAAGCTTGAGCGCCGCCAGGGCCTCCTTAGTGTCCCCCTTGATGGTGAGGGCACCTTCGCTCCCCGACATCTTCATGAGGTTGTAAGCAGGATGGGATGTTGCCATGAACTGGGCCAGAGCTGGGTACCCGAGGATGGCGTTGTACGGGAGGCCAATGCGGGCGATGTCGAAGTCGATGAGCTCGGTGCGGTAGTTGTCGCACGTGCCCAAGGTCACGGGGAGGCGTACCTGGCACAGGGAGCGGGCGGAGCCTCCGCCAACCCCTGAGAAGGGCTTGCTGGGGCAGAGCCGCTCGAACGGTACGTGAAGGAGGCTAAAGGCCTCGACGGAGAGCACATTGAGGCCAGCGTCGCCGTCGATGAGCATCTTGGTGATGGATACATGGCAGATGGTGGGCGCGCACAGCATCAGGAGTGCACCCGAGCCGACGGTGGAGGCGGGATGATCCTTTGAGTCGAAGGTGAGGTCGGCCTCAGGAGCGGCCTAGCCCAGCGGAGCCCCCGGGCGCTTGGAAGCGGTGCCGATCTGGCGAAAGTGCGGCTTGACATGCCGATCTGAGGGTGGTGCTTGCGAACCGCCGAGAAGAGCTGCGATGATGGGGCCCGCCGGTTCCCTGAAGCGTGTGATGAAGAGGTTGCGCAGCTCCTCCTAGGTGGCGACAGAGGACTCCGACAAATGGAGGAGCCAGGCGCGCGGCGCGCCTACAAGGGCCATTGGGAACCAGTTGGCCATGATCTTGCCGTCGCCCCCGGCTTCCAGAATGGCCTCCTCGTACGCCAGCACGAAAGCCGACGGGTCCGCCGTGCCGTCGTAGCGCGGCGGCATCTTCGGCTTGAACTTGGGTGGCCACTGCACCTGCCGCAAGGCGGGGGCAAGGGCTCGGAGCCCTCGAGCGCCGCCGTGGGCACCGGTAGATCCAGCTGGAGGGGCGCCCACCATGGGGAGCGGGCGTGGAGATGGTGGAGCGCGAATCAACGGAAAAAAGACTCTGGTGCACCACTACCTGGCGCGCCAAATGTCAGATTGTGGGTTTCGGCAAAACTCTCAAGGTTTGAACACTAGGGTGCGCGCGAAGATCTCCCCCTACCGATCCATGTCCTAACTCAGCTAAGATCTTACGGACTAACTCGACGAAGTCGTAACACAAAGGACACAAGATTTATACTGCCACCGTTGTGGTGTAATACCCTACTCCTGTGTGGTGTGGTGGATTGCCTCCTGGGCTGAGGATGAATAGTACAAGGGGAAGAACAGCCTCCCGAGGAGAGGTGTTCGTGTGCTTGGTGGACGTGGTTGTGAGGATGAACTAGTTCTAGTCTAAGATGAGGTCGCCCTAGCTACGGTGGTGGCTAGTCCTATTTATAGTGGCATTCGTCCTCTTCCCAATTGAGCGGGAAGGGATCCCACAACGGCCAATTTGAAGGGGGACAGCTAGTACAAGCTATCCTGACAAAAGCGGTCTTCGCCTGCCAAAGGCTCTGGTGGTGACACCGTCTTGGGCTCCACGGTGACCTTCGTCCTGCCGTCCTGCTAGGCTTGGTCTCATTGCACCAATATGGAAATCTTTGCTTGACACCTCGGTACTCCGCGCATGCACCTGCTTCCTTAGCACCGAAGAGGAAACAAGGACATTGTGCGTGCTGGCGCCCGCCTGTCTTTGATCGTCATGGCTCACGTCACTAGAACCTCGCGAGGTTTGCCTGGCCTTGAACTCTCCACCCCTCGTGAGCCAGCCTGGTGAGGCCGCTCCTGAGGAGGTCTTGGGACGTCCGCCTCGGGAGGCTTGGCCTCTCGCGAGCGTCTTGAGTCATTGCTGGTGAAGGTGGATTGTACGGGCCCACTCACAGAGCCACGTCGTGCGCCGCAGGTAGGCAAGTCCAGGGACCCCCGTTCCCAGAACACCGACAACTTCCTCCACACTGGAGAACTCCCCGGCGACCAAAATGAAGCTGAAAAAGTAGTCCGGAGGGCCAGTATGCATCAGTTTGTCAATGACACTCTATACAGAAGGAGGCCCAATGGTGTGAAATTAGAGTGTGTCTGCCGGGAGGATGGAAAGGAACTGCTAGCTGAGATTCACAAAGGAATGTGCAGCTCCCACATTGGATCAAGGGCATTAGTTGGGAAAGCATTCCGGCAAGGATTCTATTGGCCCACAGCCCTCCAAGATGCGCCGGAGCTCATCACGACATGTGAAGCTTGCCAGTTCCATTCCAAGAAAACACACCTGCCTGCCCAAGCCCTTTAGACAATCCCTCTATCATGGCCATTTTCGGTCTGGGGGCTCAATATCCTCGGCCCCTTCCCCCGACCAATCGAGGGCTTTGAATTCTTGTTCGTTGCCATCGACAAGTATACAAAGTGACCGGAAGTGACTGCCATGAGAAAGGTGACTGATCAGTCATCTATCAAGTTCTTGAAAGAATTAGTGTGTCATTTTGGAGTTCCGGCAAGGATCATCAACGACAACGGCACCCAGTTCACGAGCCATGCCTTCATGCAGTATGTTCGTACCCTCAGATGCAAGATCTCATTTGCCTCTGTGGCACACCCCCGGAGCAATGGACAAGCTGAGAGGCGAACGCTGAAGTGCTACGTGGACTCAAGACAAGAACTTTTGATACATTGCAGAAGCACGGCAGGCGGTGGATCTAGGAGCTGCTTGTAGTTCTCTGGTCCCTCAGAACGACAGCTAACCGAGCTACCGGGCAGACTCCCTTCTCCCTGGTCTACGGGGTAGAAGCAGTTATCCCCACGAAACTCATTTATGGGTCCCCTCAAGTGCTTGTCTATGATGAAGTAGCGCAAGATCAGCACCGACGTGATGACGCTGTGCTACTCGTGGAGAGCCGTCTTCAGGCTACTACGCATGCTGCATGCTACCAGCAAGCCCTGCATCGCTATCATAGCCGCAGGATTCATGCCCGGTGTTTTGAGGAAGGTGACCCTGTCCTTAGGCGCGTTCAGTCCGCGAAGGGAACAAACAAGCTGTCACCGAAGTGGGAAGGCCCTTATCAGGTGGTACGAGTCACCAGACCTAGCGCAGTCCATCTGGAGACCGAAGATCGCACTCAGTTGCAAAATTCATGGAATACTGAGCATCTCCGTGAGTACTAGCCATAAGGCGCAGCTGTCGGGCCCTGCCCGGCAGCCACCCTTTTGTACATGCCTTGCCTCAGCTGTATGTAACCCCTTGTACAAAGCCGGGGCGATGACCCCATGCAAGACAAAATAAAAAAGCGTTGTAGGGGGGCCCCAACTAAGATTGCATGCATGCATGAGCACACCAAGATCACTGCATAAGCATTTAATGATCATTTGCATATGTATATAGATAGGATCGCATCATGCATTCATTCTCATCTACATGAAGTTGCAAGTTCCTGCCGTGAACTTGGCTTCATCAAGGAGTTGAGAAGATTGCTCGATCATCGGCAAGCCAAACAGATAAGTTCTACCTCCTGTCCGTTAGGGTTCTGTAAAGCTACAACTTGTGCATTAGAAAACCTCGCCTCTCTTTTGAAATTTAGGTGCTCCCATCCATGACTCGAATGCTGCTTTGGTTAGGATGGTTGTAGTGGCCTTTGGCGAAAAGGATTTGGCGGGGGGCTGGACCCTCTGTCTGTTCCCCGGCAGATGCAGCTCCCCGACAGACGAAAAGGGTACCGGTAGGACAGCCTGCCGAGGAAAACTTGTTTATTTACATTAAAGAGGCATCTCACTTCTGCATGGACATAGACATGCGTGAGCTCCCGACAAGTTTCGTATTTTTCATTCATATGCTAATACAAGTACAAGCATTACAGAACACAAAGACGGACATGAGGGATTACATTATTTGAATTAAAGTTTGGCGATTGCCTACAAATTTAAGACTGAGAAAAGATAAGTGCCCCGTAACCCTTATTTTCCTTTCTCTGCTCCTGCTCCCCAGGATATTGAGACAAGAGGGAGATAAGAATAAAGGGAGCACTTAAAAGAAGGAGGCAATGAAGGGACCAGCGGAGCGGCTACCCGCTGTGGTCCGCAGATGGCGCACACCCAGGAGCTACACAAGGTGACAAGCAAGGCCCATCGCCCCTCCCAAAAAAAGGTAGCGGCATCGCCCACAAGGGCATGCGACGCTACCGTCGTCTTGACAGGCTAGGAGAGGGCGTCTTCTTCAGCATCAACCCCTAGCTCCGCTACCAAGATAACTCAAGGCGTGCCGCACCCCACCTTGGCAGGTAGGAAGGCGCGCCACTTGTTGACATCAGCCCCAAGACCTCCAGGAGGGGCAGTGCTGGGATTACCAGTGATCTCCGGCCTCTCTTCCAGGGCGAGCCGCAAAGAGACCAAGAGGTTCGCCATGCCAAGGACCGGGCTCACTCCCCAAGCATCATCACCAACATAAGGCAACTATAGCCCCAAGCCGCAACCTGGGGGCTGGCCCCAGGCCCCTCTCTCCGACATAGCCAGCAGGAGCGAAAGATAAAAAGAGGAGGAATGCAAAGATGGATAACTCCACCCTCCTCCGCCCCTCCCTTTTATAGGCCAGACTGGGAGGGCAGCTGCTCCCAACGAGCAGCCACCGTCCTCCTCCGCCAATTCAAGACGTTCGGGCCCTCACCATGATGCCCTCCCGCACCACGCGCCTCCGTTACCTACCCTGCGCGATGCATGCAGCATACGTGGCCAAGGATAAGGGCGCGCTGTAGGAAGAGTAAATTGGCAGGTTCTACCCCATGCGTTAAAATCATTCATGGGCCACCACTGGAGCAGCCCCACCACCATTGACTTTACACCACGCGCGGGGAAACTGGAAATTGGCCCAAAATCAAGGCTGATGAAGAAGCAATGAAGAACTCAAGAGACCAGACCCTTCAGCAACCCTGCATGTGCACTTATTAGGCCCTACCCCAACGATGTTCAGCAACGCGTTCGGCGCAGGCCCGGGGGCTTCTGTCGGTGCAACAAACCCTGGGTCTGTTGCCCAGACTGTGAACAGGCGCAAGAACAAGATTGATGCACCAGCCCAAGTCAGGGTACAAGAAACCTAGAGATTCGAAGAACCAGCATGCAGCTCAGAGAGACTAAGGCCAAACCAGAGAAGCAAGATATCACCGAGAGAAGGGCCTCCCTTGCCGAACATGCAAGCCCTACAAGGGGCAAGGACACCCCCAGAAGCAGACAACCAAGACGCCCCGGCAGGGCCCTGCCGGGGCTTGCGGAGGCAAAACCAGCTCACCAACCACTCCAACACGACCCACGTCCTCGATCACTGCGGTGTGAAGCCACAAGATGATTAAGTGGCAGTGATTCGCCACATGGCAGAAATTTCCTACAGAAGGAACCCAGAGATGACACCCGTCCTACAACATGTCAAGAGAACAGGCGCGGAGCTGGCAAGATAGCCCGGGAGGCCTTGCCGGGCAACCAGTGATGTGACACTAAGCGGTGCATTTAATGCGCCCTGTCAGCCTGCAGAGTTAGGTATGATAGCACTATTTGCTATCATATCAGTGCATAATGACTACTTTGCCATTGTGGTGACCCCTTAATCTATAAAAGGAGGCACATCGCAACCGTAGAAAGGGTTGAAAAGTCAATGAACCCACACCCCCATATGCGCATAGTCGCTGCTGCCCTAAGGCAACTCCTGTCGGGCAAGTGTACTATGCTTCACCACCTCCATTCCACCAACAATCCGCCAAAGCAGGAGTAGGGTTTTACGCCTTGCGGTGGCTCGAACCTAGGTAAATTGCTTGTGTGCTCTCTGCCATGCTGCCGTACGCTGGTCTACTCTTTGTGCAATGCGACATCCCCCTATCGAACCAGCAAGGAGCCTCCTGGTCCCATAGGTAGCCGCGGATATCCTGCGACAGTGAGCCTGCGCAGTGTACAACCCGCATGCTTCTGGGTGAGCCTGTGCATTGGAGGATAGCTTGCACGCCTCTCAGTCAGCCTGCGCATCGGACTGCGCTCACACGCCTCCTGTTCAGTCAAGCAGCTGTCCGCACTGCACCTCCTATAGCCATTAAAACCAAGACACATGGCGTCACGTGAATGGTTAACAGAACACACATAATTTGAATTATACAAATGTTTGAGATATTAAAGATGAAGCTATTTTTTTAAAATGCCTTTGTTGGTTGTTATTTGAGTGCGCCTTCTCTCAAAATGGACACGAAAAGACCACAGCATGTCGGGTGCCATTCCATATAGCATGCCAAGTTTCATGAATTTCAGACGAGTTTTGGATTTACTAGAATTTAAAAACAAAGTATCTCAATGTTTTGCCAGCAATCAACAGTGCCTTGGTGTTTGAAATTGATTCACATTTCTTGCATGGGGCCTAAGCATGCACCCAAGGACACAGATTTGATTTTTCAACCAATTTATATGCATCAGAGCATGTGCATGTAGTTCAAATTTGAATTATGCACATAAAAGCATTAAAAACTCAATTAATGTATAAAAATGTTCAAACAAACCCCCAAAATTCCAAAATGTAACACAACACTCATGTTGTTCTATGTTGACACTAGAGAAAAAACTGAAATCAAGAAGAGGCAACGAATGTCGTTTCGTCCCCAAAGGTGAAACGTTCCCTACCGAAAACATCAGGCTTGTTGTGAGCAGCTCTAATTTGTGAGAAGTTTATGCCCAAACATGCCCTGAATGGGACAAATTTTTTGCCACGGCATGTTGATGCCGCTCCATGATAGCATGCCAAGTTTCATGAATTTTAGACGAGTTTTGGATTTAGTAGAATTTAAAAACCAGGCATCTTAATGTTTGTGGCCGAGTGGCGGTACCCTGGTGTTTGAAATTCATTCACATTTCTTGTATGGGACCTAAGCATGCACCCAAGGACACATATTTGATTTTTCAACCAATTTATATGCACTGGAGCATGTGCATGTAGTTCAAATTTGAATTATGCACATAAAATTCCTAGAAAATCCAGTTAATGTATAAAAATGTCCAGATGAACCCCGAAAAATTCCAAAAATTAACACAACACTTATGTTGTTCAATGTTGACACTAGAGAAAAAATTGTAATCAAGAAGAGGCAACAGATATTGTTTCGTACCCAAAGGTGAAACGTTCCCTACCAAAACCATCAGGCTTATTGTGAGAAGCTTATACCCAAACCTGCCCGAAATGGGACAAATTTTCTACCACGGCATGTTGATGCCGCTCCATGATAGCTGCCAAGTTTCATGAATTTCAGACGAGTTTTGGATTTACTAGAATTTGAAAACCAGGTATCTCAATGTTTGCGGTCGAGTGACGGTGGCAGGGTGTTTAACATTCATTCTCATTTCTTGCATGGGACCTAAGCATGCAACCAAGGACACATATTTGAATTTTCAACCAATAGATATGCATTAGAGCATGTACCTATAGTTCAAATTTGAATTATGCACATAAATGCATAGAAAACTTAGTCAATGTATAAAAATATCCACACGAGCCCCGAAAAATTCCTAAAATTAACACCACTCATGTTGTTCTATGTTGACACTAGAAAAAATATTGAAATCAAGAAGAGGCAACGGATATCGTTTCGTCCAGCAAGGTGAAATGTTCCCTACCGTAACCATCAGGCTTGTTGTGAGAAACTCTGGTTTGTGAGAAGCTTATATAGCCCCAACCTACCCCAAATGGGACAATATTTTTCCACTACATGTTGATGTCGTTCCATGCTAGCATGTCAAGTTTCATAAATTTCAGCCGCATTTTTGATTTACTAGAATTTAGAAACCATGTATCTCAATGTTAGCGGTCGAGCGACGGTGGCAGGGTGTTTGACATTCATTCTCATTTCTTGCATGGGACTTAAGCATGTAACCAAGGACACACATTCCAATTTTGAACCAATTTATATGCATTGGAGCATGTGCATGTAGTTCAAATTTGAATTATGCACATGAATGCCCAAAAAACTTAGTTAATGTATAAAAATGTCCAAGCAAACCCCGAAAAATCCCAAAAATTGACACAACACTCATGTTGTTCTATGTTCACATGAGAAAAAGTTTGAAAGTAAGAAGAGGCAATAGATATCGTTTCATCCCCCAAGGTGGCACGTTCCCTACCGAAACCATCAGGCTTGTTGTGAGAGAAGCTCTGGTTTGAGAGAAGCTTATACTGAAACCTACCCCAAATGGGACAATATTCTTACCATGGCATGTCGATGCCGTTCCATGATATCATGTCAAGTTTCATGAATTTCAGGCGAGTTTTCGATTTACTAAAATTTTAAAACCATGTATCTCAATGTTAGCGGCCGAGCGACAGTGTCAAGGTGTTTGACATTCATTCTCATTTCTTGCATGTGACCTAAGCTTGCAACCAAGGACAAACATTTGATTTTGCAACCCGTTTTTATGGACTGGAACATGTGCATGTAGTTCAATTTTCAATTATGCACATAAATGCCTAGAAAACTAAGTTAACGTATAAAAATGTCGAAACGATCCCCGAAATTCATCCCCATTTCTTGCATGGGACATAAGCATAAACCCATGGACACATATACAATTTTACAACCCATGTTGTTACACCAGCGCATGTGCATGTAGTTTAATTTCGAATTGTGCACCTGAAATGGCTAGAAAACCAATTTAACGTATAAAATGTCCAAACGAACCCTGAATAATTCCAATTCTTTTACGACACACATATAGTTGCATGTTCACTACAGATAAAAGTTCTAGAAATTCAAACACCGTCCATTGCCGTTGTGACCCCATTATGTAATTCAAATCAAGATGAAAAATCAAGTAGATCCCACACAGTTTATTATCACCAACCATGTGAGATGCAGTACAAAATAACCTGGAGCACCGCCTGATGACACTTTGCGCGTCAGTTTTTTCGCTGAACGGATTTAAAATTTCTGGCTTCCACGGAAATATCTACCTTCCCGCCCCTCCCTCTTAACAAGAGCCACATTTCCCCTGTTTCCGCCTTCCTTTTCCAAGATGAAACCTTCACTCCTTGCTTCCATTGCCGCTTCCTCGCCGGCGACCCTCCTTCACGCTGCTCGGCCTCGCCTATCCAGGCAGGTAATCCACACCCGACCCCTATCCTCCTCCTCCTTCCACATCCCACATGCCCGACCGCCAACGCGCACCTTCCACCCAAATTACCGACCCTCCACCAAATAAGCGCCATCCTAAGCCATGGTGCACGCAGTATAGCCAGGATCTCAAGGAGCATTTGGCAGCGGAGAAGCAAATTGCGGCCGCATGCGCAGATGAGGTCGCGATGGCTGTCGTCTTGCCGACCCTCGGATCTTGGAGGAGCACCTCATCGTCGAGGCCACCATCGACGCCTCATGCGCTGACGCCGCGACGCAGTTGGTTGATTTCGATACGTCTCCATCATATCTATAAATTTTGATTATTTCATGCCAATATATACAACTTTTACATACTTTTGGCAATTTTATATGATTTATTGGACTAACCTATTGATCCAGTGCCCAGTGCCAGTTCCTGTTTTCTGCATGTTTGTATCACAGAGTATCCATATCAAACAAAGTCCAAATGCAATAAAATTTCACGGAGAATTATTTTGGTATCTATGTGATTTTTGGGAGTTGGAATCACCGCAAATGGAGGCCTGAGGTGGGCACAACCCACCAGGGTGCGGTCCCGGAGCCAGGCGTGGCGTGGTGGGTTGTGCTCACCACGTACGTCGGTTGGGGCTCTACTTCAGGCGCAAGGAAGCTTATATTCGGAAAAAATCGTGTTAAAATCTCAGCACAATTGGAGTTATAGATCTCAGGGAATATAAGAAACGGTTTTTGGCCAGATCTGGGGAACGCGAAGCAGAAGAGAACAGAGAGGGAGATCCAATCTCGGAGGGGCTCCTACCCCTCCACGGCCATGGAGGCCATGGACCAGAGGGGGAACTCTCCTCCCATCTAGGGGGATGCCAAGGCAGAAGAAGGAGGAGGGGGGCTCTCTCCCCCTCGCTTTCGGTGGCGCTGAAGTGCCATCGGGGCAATGATCGGGACGGCGATCTACATCAACAATCTTGCTACCATCAACACCA
The DNA here is from genome assembly GCF_002162155.2 of Triticum dicoccoides. Lineage (NCBI taxonomy): Eukaryota > Viridiplantae > Streptophyta > Magnoliopsida > Poales > Poaceae > Triticum > Triticum dicoccoides. Next base: position 329,985,350 of record NC_041388.1, read on the forward strand.
ACTTTCTTCCCCTCTATGCAGCGGTGTAACACCTCTTCTCCTCGCTGTAATCTGTACTTAAAACATGGTGCTCAACTCCATATATTATTTGCCAATGATCTATGGTTATCCTATGATGTTTGAGTAGATCCGTTTTGTCCTGTGGGTTAATCGTGATCTTGGTTGGTATGATTGTATATTTTATTTATGGTGCTGTCCTACAGTGCCCTCCATCTCGCGCAAACGTGAGGGGCCCTCGCTGTAGGGTGTTGCAATATGTTCATGGTTCACTTATGGTGGGTTGCGAGAGTGACAGAAACTTAAACCCATGTAGGTGGGGTATGGCGTATAGGAATAAAGAGGACTTGATACTTAATGCTATGGTTGGCTTTCACGACCTTAATAATCTTTAGTAGTTGCGGATGCTTGCTAGAGTTCCAATCATAAGTGCATATGATCCAAGTAGATAAAGTATGTTAGCTCATGCCTCTCCCTCATATAAAATTACAAGAATGATTACGGTACTTATTATCGATTGCCTAGGGACAAATAACTTTCTTGTTGACACAAACCCTTTTACTAAACACCTAACTTTTATTATCTTATAAAGTACTTCTAGTTTTATTCTTGCAAAGTAGTTCTAGCATCACACCTACAAACTAGTTTCATACTTGTTTCCGGTGAAGAGAACGTCAAGTGTGCATAGAGTTGTATCGGTGGTCGATAGAACTTGAGGGAATATTTGTTCTGCCTTTAGCTCCTCATTGGGTTCGACACTCTTATTTATCGAAAAAGGCTACAAATGATCCCCTATACTTGTGGGTTATCTGCTTTAAACAACAGTTCCTGGCATTTTCTCGAGCCCACCCTCGGTGCCTTCAACAAAGACTATGAGAGGTGTTTTCTCAGCGTGCACGTGCTTACCTCATCTCGAGAGCCAGCAAGTTGGTGCCCGGACCGACTCAGGCAACTCACCACTACGACAAGGACACCCACAATGCGGAGGCCTCGCCCTCTTCCATGTCCAAGGAGCCAATCGTCATCGATATCTCCGACAATGAGGAGTAGCTTGTGTTATTAGCTCACTAGAAGACCCGTGTTCAGTTTGCTAGCTACTGCCTTTCCTTAACAAATTCTAGTGAATTGTGCTATCTACTTTTACCATGCAATATGTTGCTCTAGTGTATATGTTCTATACGTCGTGCAATGTGGTGCTCACTTATGAACTGTTGGTTAATTAGTTGTCGTGTTCAGTTAATTGTTTGGTTAAATTATGCAAATGTCATGTTCAATTCTTCAGGGTGCATTTTTGTATTGTCTTCCATGTGAGAAATAAATCAAATTTTTCTTTATAAAATACACGAGAAACAAATACAATTGCTATATTTCCAAGTTGTCAAGCATGCTTGGTTTGGTTAAATGTCTGATCTTCTCGTATGTGGTGCGATGTTCAATTGTTGTGCTCAGTCAATGTTTGGTTCATTTGTTGTGGTGTTTAGTTAACTGTTTGGCTCAATTCTGCAATGCGATGTTCAATTGTTGTGGGTGCATTCTATTATTTTATACCATGTGAGAAATAAATCGAATTTGGCTATACTAAATACACGAGAAACAAATACAATTGATATATTTCCAAGTTCTTAAGCATGCTTGGTTTGGTTAACTATCTCATCTTCTATTAAGAGTATGTTATATTGTGTAATGTGGAGCTCAGTTAACGTTTGGTTCATTTGTTGTGGTGTTTAGTTAACTGTTTGGTTCTATTCTGCGGTGCGGTGTTCAATTGTTGTGGGTGCATTATGTTATTGTATACCATGTGAGAAATAAATCAAATTTTTTTGTACTAAATACATGAGAAACAAATACAATTGCTATATTTCCGAGTTATTAAGAGCATCTCCAGCCACGCCCCCAACAGGCCCTCGCCAGGCGATTTTTCGGTGCCGGCGCCCAAAAATCGGCCCAGTCGCGCCCCCAGGAGCCCGTTTTTTGCCGGTTTGGGCCGAAATTGGCGCCGGTGGACCCAGGCCGAAGCCGGCACGCTGGGGGTGCCTGGGGGCACTGGGGCTAGCGGTTTTGGCGCGAAAGCGGATGGGCCCGCCGAGTCAGCGAGAAGCCGCTTCGTCGCCCTAATCGCCTTGGTTCCCGCAGGAATCAATGCGAAGGCTGCCGCGTCGGTGAGCCTCCATTGATGCCTCACGGGCGATGCAGTGAACGCACGTGAACACGCCGCGACGGGCATCCAGCCACGCGTAGCCCGGCATGCAGCCCGTCGCCGCCCTGCGATGGCTATAAAAGGCGACCTCCCCGCCGGTGGACGCCACAGTTGTCACTTTCCCCCTCCCCGACATATATAGCAACACTCCCCTCTTCTCACCGACGAGAAAGATGGCCGAAAGGTACCCAGGCAATGGCGTGGCGGCGAACGGCTTCGGCCGCCGCCACCTCCAAGGCCGAGTACCCGGCACCCCCGGACACGCGGGTGCCGGGGACGTGGTGGCTGAGCGCCAGTGGTGTCCCGGTGCCACCGGTGCCCGAAGGGGCGGTGCGGCGGGCCGAGATCGCCCGCATCCACTCATCCCTGACCGAGGAGCAGCGGGACGAGCCGCGTTATGCCGCCGACAGCCACCCCCTCTGGAGCATGTACTTCCAACACTGCCGCGAGGAGCAGATCGCCTCCACCAATAGCTTCATCCCACGGGGCCGCCTCAACGCCGACGGGCAACATGAGTGGTGGGACGTGCCCGGCCGCACCCTCAAGGCCGTCCGCGACCACATCGAGCGCGGTAACGTGCCGCGCCTCGACTACCCACGTCGGTCGTCCTTCTCTCGCCGTCGCGGTAGCTCCTGGACGCCGCGGCGGATGGAGCCGGGCTCGTCCTCATCGTCGGGCTCCGGCTCACCGGCGCGCTCCGCCCCGTCAAGCCTGAGCCGGAGGAGACGCCGCTCGGGCGCCGCACCCGCAGAGGCGCCCTCATCATCAACAAGGGTGCACGGCCCACTCCACCTGCTCCGGCTCCGGGGAGGCGCTCCCTCCGCCTGGTCCGGCCGAAACCCAAGCCGGGGCTGCTCCCGGTGAAGCCAGAGCACGTCGAGATGGCAGCCCCCGACGACGAGTCCGCCCTTAAGTGGGCGAAGGAGGACTACGTCCAGGAGCAGGTCCACCGCCACCACCGGGCGTACGCGGAGCTCCAGGCCCAGCACCGTGGGCGCGAGGAGGGCGGTGTCATCATCCTCGACAGTGACGAGGAGGATGAGTCCGGGTCATACAGCGCGCCACAACGCCTCGGCGACTCTGGTCAGGGCTGCAGCAGGGACGGTGCCGGCCCAAGACAGGCGCGCGACGACGACGATGATGACGGCGACGGCGGCGACTACACCCGCTTCTACAGGCTTCTCGGCATGTACACGACGGCGGTAGTGGCGGCTAGGCGTAGTTCAGGCATAGATTGCATGTTTTATGTTCAAATTTCAATGAAGTTTCGCCGAGTTCGTGCAAAACTCGCCAAGTTTGCACATATTTTCGTACGCAAGAACGCCGAACCCGGGGCGTCCTGTGGGCCATGACTAGGAGCTAGGTCGCCCCACGCACCAATCTAGCACCGGCTCGCCCCCAGGAGGCTCTTTTTGGCGCCCTGGGGGGGCGAATGGCTGGAGATGCTCTAAGCATGCTTGGTTTGGCTAACTGTCTAATCTTTTATTAGGAGTATGTTATATTATGCAATGTGGTGCTCAGTTAATGTTTGGTTCATTTGTTGTGGTGTTTAGTTAACTGCTTGGTTCAATTCTGCAATGCGATGTCCAATTGTCGTGGGAAGAATTTTGTATTGTTGTGCATGTGAGGAATAAATCGAATTTGGTTGCACTTAATACATGGGAAACATATACAACTGCTATATTTCCTAGTTCTTGATGCGGAGCATCCTATGGACATCACCATATCAAGAGTCTGTTTGGCAAGTGACACGTGCGACATCTACTTCACATACACAAAGATGAATCATCTCCTTTACACGTGCTCACTTGACCCCTTCGAGGATGGTATACTACTTGACACCCCTCTCGTGTGCATGCATAGGTATTACCGGAACCTCACGGATGACGAGGAGGAGTGCAAGCGACAAAGAACACCTACACCATCCGCGAGGGAAGCATGGAAGAGAAGATGGAAGAAGCGGAGCTGCTACAAGCTACAACCACCGGACGTCTGGACGCCACCGGACGTCTGGTACCTGACGCATCCCAGACGGCCATAAGAACTCCAGCGACGAGTGCTACAGCGGCTGGACGTCCGACGAATACCGGACGTCCGACGAGTCCCAGCGCCCGGACAACCGGTGCCACTACACCCGAGAAGAATCAACGGACATCCGACGCGCCCCGGACGTCCGGACCGTCCTAAGCCACCGGACGTCCGACCCCCACCGGTCGTCCGGTACCTGCCTGTGCGCAGCCGCGGGCCTTGGCCTTGTATCCCTCTCCCACTTACCCCTTCGTGGCTTAGACTATAAATAGACCACATCCACCTCCTTTCCAGGGTTGGCAAAGGATTAGCTCATTTATAGATAGAGCTTTGCTCATTCATAGGATCTACTGCACGAGAGAGACCGCGGCCTCTACGGAGAAGATGCAACTTGGATTCAAGACCCCTCAAGGGAAGAACCGCTCGTGGATTCAAGACCTCCTTACGGAGAAGAACCGGTTACCTCTTGTATCGTCCTTTGTTGACTTTGGATCGTGTATCTCTCTTTGTGTTTCGAGGATCTAGCACATGTGTGATCGTTCTTGTTGGTTTGAGTGATTCTCTCGTATTTCCCCTCGTGTTTCCCCTCGTGTTCTTTACGGGATGCGCTCGTTTCATGAAAGATCGCCCATCTAGGGTTCCATCCTACATCATCTTGGTATCATGAGCCACGTTGATCACGATTTCGGAGCCTCCCCTCTTCGTTTTCTAGCTTGATTTTATTGTGTTCTTCCCCAATTTCGAAAATCCCCATCAAAAATAGCCCCAATTTTTTTGTGATATGTTGGTTTGATGAAGTTTTGTTGATTTTGATCCATGGATTTGCTTGGTTTCAAGTGGATCTACCATTTCCCCAAGTTTCCCCACTTTGCATCCACGAAATTTCATCAATTTCGACCGCAAAATCCCCAAATTCCACCCAAAATCGCGTCCCGAAACTCGCATCTCGCGTTGACCCAGACCCACCGGACAACCGACGTTTTTACGGACGTCTGGAGCCCTTTGAACCAGCGGACATCCGACCCTTACCGGATGTCCAGAACCCCAAATCCGAGCTGAAACTGCGGATTACCGACCCGAGCGGACGTCCAACGACCGGACATCCGTCCATTTACGGACGTCCGATACCTGTAAAACTGACTTCGATTGATTCTTGTTTCGGCCATAACTAATTCATCCGAACTCCGATTTTGACGTTCTTTAGCTAGTTTTGAAGCTCTTGACATCCCCCTTCCAACAAAAATACGACCTCCATCATTTGACAGCATCAAATTTTGGAACTTTGGCATCTTTGCCTAGGGCTTCCACCACATCATCTGCTACACCACCACCGACATCCGCAACCTAACCCATTTTGTTCCCCTTAGCATTTGAGGTTGTTGGAGTTGTGATTCGAGTCTCCTAAGGTGTTTTGGCTAATTAGGGACCATTGCTTCTTCATCAACCACCATCGTACACTTCCGCCACCCCAACTTTACCCAATTTTCTTTTAGCTTGTTTGAGTTGTGGCTTGCGTCTCCTAAGGTGTTTCGGCTACTTAGGGACGGTCACGTCAACATTGACTCGCATAACCCATCACTACATTTCCGCAATCCCATTGAGCTTCCGCAACACCACCATTGCATTCCGCTACCACCATTTGACATTTGTCATTTGAGATTTTGAGTTCGCGGTTTTTTCCGTTTCCTAAGGTGTTTCGGATACTTAGGGATGAGTCTCCATCATCTTGGTATCTCCACCAAGATCACCGCCACTCATCATCTCCACGAGGTCATCATAGACATTGACCACATCACCATCATCCATCTGTGGCTTACAAACGAGAAACCCCCGCCGGTAACCTCCATATCATCTTGGTATCGTGGTATCCCTCCGTTGTATATTCCCTTGTAATTGCATTCATAACCCCTAGCCCATTTTGCGTCACTTGCCTGTCGAGACTAGCCATTTGAGTATTGCCGGCAATGTTACTTGTGCACATTAGTGATCTACACCATCCATTGCATACATACCATATCATATTGGTATCATATCATCTCATGTGCCTCAAGTTTGTTCCCGCATATACCCAATCGCTATCTTGGTTTGTGCATTCCGCATTGTGGCCATATACAAAAAAGTAATAAAGCTTTTAAGCAAAAGAGAAAGAGCAAAGAAGCTTGTAAGAAAGTGTCATAGCATCATACCACATTGCACATAAGATTGTCATATCCAATCATCTTGGATCATCTTGAGAGAAACACCAGGAACCATACATATATAGCATACTTGGGATAGAAAGCTCATACATTTTGCATCTTATAGGTTGTGCACAAGTGTCGTATCCGCCTATTGAGCAATCGTGCTAGCGTCTCTCTTGAGTTGTGCAACACGAGCGTTTTTCGTGGATTCCACATTTTGTGCTCATCCTTGGTTGCACGACCCCATTTATCTATTCGTGTGTGAGTTTCCCTGTGCCACCCATATTGATATTGGTCTATTTTTTGCACTTGCGAATTTGTGAATCTCTTTCAACATTATTGACTCTTGCTAACCTTTTGCATTAAATTTTTGTGCCACTATCCTCACCAAGCTCCACCACAAGCCTTATTTGTGTAGGTGTGAGAAATTGACAAGATCGGTACCAATTGTGCTATTTCCTTGTTACATCATTGAGTGATCATTGATCCATCTTCAAGATTGGTTAAGGTACATTTGGTCTAGTTCTTCTCTTTCTCCCACTCACATTTGCTCGAGTCTTGTGATGGATAGGCAAGGCATTTCACCTTCGGTCTACACCAACAACGACGAGTTCGATGCCAAGAAAACCTCCACCGACGCCAAGATGCAAGCTCAAATGGAGGAGATCAAAGCCCTCATCAAGTCCTACAAGCGATCTTCCTTGTCTTCGAGAAGATGCTCAAGTACACATGCTTCCAAGGTACCATCTCCGGTAAGGTCTCATCGCATCGACACCATGACCACCATGAATGTGAAGGTCAAGAGCTCAACACCAACAACCTCTCAACGACTTCACGATCTCCCTTGGCATCTTCGCCAAGTGACTTCAGGGCATCTTCGCCTTCGGATATACGACATCTTCACCAACAAGCACCTCAAGACTACTCTCGAGAGAAGCTCCCCAAGATCAAGTCCGCGACTTCCACGAGCTACTACGACCTCGACACCGACCAGGAGATTCCTTTCGATGGGACTCTAGAACCTGAGGAGTATCTCGAGTGGGAGCGTTTGATGGACGACTACCTCAAGCTACATCAAGTTCCTCCCGAAGATCAAGTGAAGTGCGCCACAAGGAACTTCCACGACTACGCGTCGACACACCTTCAGAGACCTACGACATGAGTTGTTCGAAGACGAAGAGAGCTATGCGGCGAGGGTTCGTGCCTCCAACCTACACGGAACAACTTCTACACCAATTGGAGAACACCACCCAAGGATCCAAGTCCATCGACAAGTACTTCAAGGAGATAAAGAAAGCCTTGCGATGAGCCGGCGTGGACGACCCCATTTCGATGAAGTTCCACTTCATGATGGGATTTCACAACTACATCTCCAAGACTCTCTTCCTCGAGAACTACAAGTCCCTCGATGACTACTACATTGGTGCTCTCATGGCGGAACAAGAACTCATGAAGTCCAAGGCTTCTCCACCCCAAGCACACTTCTCGAAGACCAAGCTCTACGACAACGAGCATGAGGATAGTACCACCAAGATGTCCAAGCCCGACGAGCTCCAAGATGATGCTCCCAAGTTTGACTTCACCGCCATCTCTCTTTCTGGCATTGATGGTGCCGAGTCTACTACGACTCTTTTTCAAGACGGTGTGGAGACGACTCGACTATGGATCCAATCAAGGAACATGCTTTGGAGGCGAGCGACATGGTGAAGAGCAAGGATGAATTCCATCTTAGGAGGCGAGAGTGATGATGTGCCATCTTCGGCCTTCATCCACGGCGACGACAACGAGGCGGTTGAGCATGGGATTTTCCCTTTGACCACGGCGACATATGATGACTTGAGTGACTTTAGCCACCATATTGAGAGTGAGAGTGACTTCACCACTAGCCCGATATATGATGTGTTGCCAAAATTCCCATGTGAGGAGAGCCACAACCCCCACCACTTGAGTGAGATGAGTGACTCCACCATATATGATATTGAGTGCACCTACCTTGAGGGAGTGATTGAACCACCACATAGAGAGAGTAAGATAGTTGATAGGTCATGTGAGGCCACTTTCAACACTAACGACTTGACCTCTACCTCTATTGTGTTTTCTCATTTGGTGCTAGGTTCCATCTATGATGACGCGCCGATTCGCGATGACTTCGTCCTCCCTTTCGACAAGACGATGGCCATGGTGGAATATGATGCACCCCCACATGGTTCCATCAAGATGAAGATGACCACCATTTGGTCTTTCCCACCTCACCTACACCACTTGAGTGGAATGAAAACGGTAACATACGTGACAGTGATGCTCTAGTCCCACTAGTGGACATTCTTGACATTGATTGCTTGGATGATGTTGATCAACCTATTACCATGCTTCATGCTAGTGTGACTTCCCCATGCGATGATTTAGCCATTTATGATGAGTATGATGATTGCCATATGGAGTCTACTAGTTCTGATGCCATGTTACATAGGATTTCTTGTGATCATTCTTTATGTCACATCATGTTTGACTATCCGCTTGACTTGTCATATGCTATGCATGAGATCCATCATATGTCATATTTGCAATCTCATCGTAGTGACTATGCATATGCCATTAAAATGAACCCAATTTGCACATATGGCATAGATGACAAGCCCATGGTTATTGGCATTTGTTTTTCTTGTGATGATATTGATATGCTCCCTTTGCATCATCTATCTCATATACCATGCCATGACCACCTAGCTTCGGATATGCATTGCTTTGGATGTTGTCCATTTTCTCCATATGATGTTTCCAACATTGCTCATGAGGAGACCCCCATAGTTTCCTCATACATTTTAGGAGATTTTGATTCATCTCATTCATTGCATGATCCCAATACTTGTGTGCACAATATGCTCCCCATGAATAAACGTGCTATTGTTGTGCCTTATACTTGTATGCTCAATTTGCATCCCCATCGTGTTATACACAATAACTATTCTTTCAAGATGGATGACATGTTCTTATACCATACATCAAATTTGTTTGAGCGATGCTTATCTTGTGCTAACTCTCATGTGTACATTTATCACACACATAGTTTCTTTCGTTTGTGTATTTGTTGTCTAGGTACCCATGAATACTTGTCAACCTCACAATCCCATTAGGTGACAAAACGAGCTCTAGAGAGCAATGATTATTTGGGATCTCATGGATTGTCTTTCCCACCGCTCTCTTCGCACAAATACTTCGCGCATTTCTTCTACATGGCCCTCACTTGGCTATGGATTATTATCCATTACACATTATATGCCTATCTTGCCATGTTCACTTTGCATGATATGCTCATTCCTATGCCTTTGACATGCATTTGTGACCCATGCTTTGCATTACATGTGATGATATATTGATTCTAGTACTTGTATGTGTATTTTCAAGCTTGGTGGAGATATCACTTGTTATTGCCATGTTTGCTTTGTGCCCCATGCCTATGATGATACTATGATCTTGCTTTGCGTTCGTGCTTGTGATATGTCATGTGCATTGTCTATGCCTATTATTTGCTCACTTGACATGATTGCCATGATTTCCCCTAGTATGTTGCATCTTCGCTACACTAGTTTGCACGACATGATTGATATGCTTGCTTGTGTTGCATCACCGATGATTCATACTTGCTCATTTCTTGCGGTTGATGACAACCACTACCATGCTTTGCACATGATTTTTATTGCTTCTTATCATATATCTCCATATGTTGCCTCTCTCATGCTAGATGATTTGCCATGTATTGAGTGCAATGATACATTTAGCATTGCTAATGAGATTGCCCCCATAGCATTCTCACATATGATTGGAGATTTTGACATTTTTCTTGTGAAGCATGCTTGTCTTGCCTCTTTGCACCATATACCTAGTGCCATGAATATAGCCATTATTGCATCATATTATTCATGCACTTGTGCTACTAATGGTTATGTTCAAGAGCGAAGAACCATCATGATGGATGATGTGTTTATCTACCATGCGCATACGTTCTTTGTTTTGTTGTGTGCATGTGTAGGATACTTGGACTTCGTCTCGACTTCCACTTCACGTGAGTTGACCGTTCGAGCTTTTGAGAGCGAACCACCTTCTACCATGACGATTCTACATCGCACTTGCTTGTGCTTTGGCATTGTGAAGAATGGACAAGGACACGCCTTCAAGGTGACATCTTTCTTGAGCATGGATATTGAGGATCATACTACTTGTGTTGCTTGCACCATGAGACTTATTGTTCATCTTGGACCACTTGATTGCACACATGCTAGAGATCTTGCTTCGACTTGTCACTTTCACCATTCCATGCATCATGATATATATGCCTTGTGTGTTGCATCTAATTCTTGGATTACATGGTCCTATCACATGTTTGGTTGCAACAATATCATTTCTTCGCATATGCCATGTCCCATTGATTGCTACATGCTTTCCTTGATTGCCTCACACATGATGAACACTTGCTCTTTCTATTGTGTTGAGTGCCATACTATCTTCACTACACCCTATGCATGTTATGCTTGGATTGTCTTGCACTTGGCACATGTTTTTAGACACTTCATTTTATTTGGTGTTGTGAATGATTCTTATGCCTACCATCGACCTTTCATTGAGAACTTTGCCCATGCTTGCTATAACCTTGAGGTAGATGCTTATTCTCTTGTCACACATATTTGCATCACTACCTCACATTTACATGCTTGCCCCCATGATATCTTTGCTTGTGCTCAATTTATGTGCTTACATGGCATGTCACTATCCTTTGTCAAACCATACGCTTTGCATGATGACGACACTTGTTTGGTGAATCACCTCTTGAATGCTTGGTTTTGCACTAACGCTAACCACATTTATTTTTCCAAGTATTTGTTGTCCTTGCTCATTTTGAAGGAATCACTAGACGGTGCCACATTGAAGAGTGCCCACTTCAAGCTTGAACATGACGACTACTTGGCGAACGTCCACTTCTACACGGTGAAGCCATCTCTTTCCCATGGTGATTTGGTTTTCGATCCGAGGTCGGATCTTTCCCAAGGGAGGGGAGATGATGCAGCGCATCCTATGGACATCACCATGTCAAGAGTCCGTTTGGCAAGTGACACGTGCGACATCTACTTCACATACACAAAGGTGAATCGTCCCCTTTACATGTGCTCACTTGACCCCTTCGGGGATGGTATACTACTTGACGCCCCTCTTGTGTGCATGCATAGGTATTACCGGAACCTCACGGGTGACGAGGAGGAGTGCAAGCACCAAAGAACACCTACACCATCCGCGAGGGAAGCATGGAAGAGAAGACGGAAGAAGCGGAGCTGCTACAAGCTACAGCCACCGGACGTCCGGACGCCACCGGACATCCGATACCTGACGCAGCCGAGACGGCTAGAAGAACTCCAGGCGACAAGTGCTACAACGGCCAGACGTCGGACGAGTCCCAGCGCCCGGACGACCGGCACTGACCGAACGATCGGTGCCACTACACCCGATAAGAATCAATGGACATCCGACGCGCTGGACGTCCGGACCGTCCTGAGCCACTGGACGTCTGACCCCCACCGGTCATCCGGTACCTGCCTATGCACAGTCGTGGGCCTTGGCCTTGTATCCCTCTCCCACTTACCCCTTCGTGGCTTAGACTATAAATAAACCACCTCCACCTCCTGTCTAGAGTTAGCAAAGGATTAGCTCATTTAGAGATAGAGCATTGCTCATCCATACAGATCTACTCCACGATAGAGACAGCGACCTCTACAGAGAAGATCCACCTTGGATTCAAGACCCCTCACGGGAAGATCCCCTCGTGGATTCAAGACCTCCTTTGCAGCGATCCGACCTCAAACGGTCAAATCTCTGTGCATAAGTGTCATCCCTGGATTGGTAATGCTGACACACAGAGTACTTCGAAGGATTAATGACAGTGTAGCAATCACACACTTATTACATTGATAGTCTCAAGAGAGTACTTAATACAATAATATGGCTTAAGGCCATCTCATTAAGATAACAGCGGAAGTCTTGGAAGATAAAGTGAGTCCATCAATTCCAACGGCATATCTGAGTGCACGACAACGACCTAGCGCACCTTACTCTTCGTCTGAAAAGTCTGCAACATGATATGTTGCAGCCCGAAATGGGTCAGCACATGGAATATGCTGGCAAAATAACACAGTAAAGCAATGAACAAGTAAAGGCTATCACTACATGCATATATGGCTGGTGGAGGCTCTATGGTTATAATGTTTTTGCAAAAAGCCAATTTTTTCCTACAACAATGGAATATATTTTTATTTAACTATAATGGTAGTTGATAAACATTGAGAATGGTGCCCCCATATCAATCCCAATTAAAAAGTAATTAATAACCCAACAAACTAATTTAGAGTGATGAGATCAACATGATAATCCAAGAACTAGATACTCAAGATGTCCATAACCGGGGACACAGCTAACCATGATTAGTTTGTACACTCTGTAGAGGTTTGCGCACTTTTCCCCACAAGACTCAATTGCCTCCGTTGGATTTCTCACACTACATGGTGTTTGAGAAACGGATGACCGAGACACAATCTTTCAGAAGCATTAACTCTTCGCTCGGGGTAGACAGTACCAACCTACATCCCCTACATCCCCTACTCTACCACTGAAAGAGGTCATGCAACATACTCAACAATGCTAGAGCCCATAATAGCTTGTGGCTGCACACGGAAGTTTCTAGCATGAATAATCTTATGATCCCTTTGAGCCTGGGTGGCGAGCCAAAGGACAACACTGGTATATTCCCAGGTGCCCGTAACCAATCCACCCAGATGTGTATTTAATTAGCCACCTTAAGTTAACCATTAATTAAAATCTCACATGTGTCATGGATATACTCAAACCCTATCCACGTCTACAAGCATAGCATAACAACATAAGCATAACGTAGAAGTAACTCCCAAGGGTTTGATAATAAAAAGGGCAATAGGTTCTACCTCATCATCTACTTCCCAAATACCCACATGTTAACCACATCCTAATCATGTAGTGTTTGAGGATGGAAACTAATGCATAAAAACTGGGTAATAAAGGGGTATGATCAAAGTGTTATTTGCCTTGCTGACGATCCGCAAAACTTAGAGACTCATAGTAGCATGCTTCGCACTCCGGGAATTCTATCGCAAACAAACAATAGCATACATAAGCACTCAAGCATAGATTTAAGGGTAAAACTCAAATAAGAAGACCCAAATCAGAAATTCCAACTTAAGAGCTTCGATTTGCAAAAAGAATCAATCGAATCAGAGCTACGGAACTAAAACTACGATCAAAAGAACTTGGAATTCAAATCTGCTTGAAACCAAATTTTAAATTGTCAAAATCATGTTTAAATTGTTTAACTGGAAAGAGGGCTTCGAGACGAAGATTTTGGCGTTGGTTTCACTGGATTTGGACAAACTGTTAAAAAGTTGCGACGGTTTGAAGATCAAGGGCTAATCTGCGATAAAAATAATCACGGATAGGTCCCTGGTGAAATTAAAACGGAAAAGGAAAAATCTATCGGACGAACGCCCGCTAACAGAGGCAAACGAACGAATTCGTTCGTTAAAATGAATAACGAACGAACGTTCGTAAAATAAACTAACCGAGAAAAACCGAACCGATCTAAATAAAATAAAAAAACCAATCTAGGGTAAATAAAAATCAGGCGGTTTTATACCTAAAACCAAAAAACCGGCAACGAGAAATCCAGCGGGTGGCGGCGGCTCCGGCATGTGGGCGGCGTGAGGCGGCGCGGGCGCGGGCTGTGGAGGTGGGGCGCGGCGCGGCGGCAGGCGGGGGACGCAGGGCGGCGGTA
>NC_041388.1:329999989-330011656 GCF_002162155.2 Triticum dicoccoides
GGTAAAGCGGGCGGCGGAGCGGGCGCTGCTGCTGCTGCTGCTTGCAGCGGCGGCTGGCAAGGCGAGGTGGGGAGGGGCGGTGGCGGCGGGGGGTTATAAAGGCCTCGGGGGGTGGTCTGACTTGGGGGAGGGGGCGGCGACGCGTGTCAGGGACGGACACGGCGTCCATGGCGGCGGTGGCGCTCGGGAGTCCGCTCCCAAGCCAGAGCGGGAGGCGGCGGCGCGCTGGGCTGTGGCCCGCTCGGCTAGGCCATTGGCCCAGTCGGGCGACGCGGCTTTTTTTCTTTAAAAAAATTCCGCTGAAGGAAAAATCCTGAAGAAATTAAAAAAAATCTAAAAATTCCAAAACAATTTTCACCGTCTAAATAAAATAGTTAGAACAAAGTGAACATTTTCTTGGCCTAAAAATGCAACTTTAAAAATGCATATTTTCCTAACTCGAATAAAATAGCAATAAAAATCCAAATAAAAATATTTATTTGATTTTAACATTTCCCCCAATATTTCCTTTATTTTGGAGAAGTAATTTTATCTCCTCTCTTTTATTTTTAATATTGGAAATACTATTTGGAGAGAAAAATGATTAAAACCAAGATGACCCGCTTTTCAATATTTGAGAAAAACTCAAATATGAAAATAAACGAAATCCCCAACTCTCTCTGTGGGTCCTTGAGTTGCTTAGAATTTCTAGGATCAAAATCTAAATGCAAATAAAATATGATATGCATATGATGACCTATGTATAACATTTCAAATTGAAAATTTGGGATGTTACAAACCTACCCCCCTTAGGATGAATCTCGCCCTCAAGATTCGGGTTGGTTAGAAAATAGGTGTGGGTGGTCTTTCCGTAGCTCTTCCTCTCGCTCCCAGGTGGCTTCATCCTCGGTATGGTGGCTCCACTGTGTTGGAGATATGCCCTAGAGGCAATCATGTATGGTGATATTTCCTATGTGTTTATGAATAAAGATAGTCCTTGGACATTATCAATGATGTGTATCAGCAAGTACGTGACTTGTTTGTGGGACTATGCATTGTATGATGATTGTCCTAAAAGGTCCCTAGTCGAAAGGGTTGTGTGGACGTGCAGCCAACTAGACTAGCATATGACACGGTCGATGGCTTGGTCTCACTAGCCATGGAGCATTGGATGCTAACCGGATAATATGGACTTGGAAGGATCTGGTCGGATTCGACGTAGTCGGATCCGAGCCGAGATAAGGTCTGAGTCGGACAGACCCAACTATGAGACGCAACGATATGTCATCTGTGAGTATCTAGTACAACATATGTTCTATGTCCTAGGACCTGAGCTGACGCATGTACTCGGGATGGTGACAGACTTGCTTTGGGCCGACCAAACGCTACTCTGTAACTGGGTAGTTATAAAGGTAGGTTTCGGGTTTGTCCAGAACCATGCTGCGAGACGTGGTCGAGCAAGATGGGATTCGCCCCTCCGATCAGGAGAGATATACTCTGGGCCCCTCGTGTGATTTGACCAGGATAAGCATGGCCATGAGACAAGGATTATGAGATAATCTGGTTTGTGGTCGGCATCACTAGAACGAGAAAGAGGTTGGGCTAGCACAAGGATGACAGACTCGTCTTGAGCCCGACAACATATATCGTGTGGCAAAAGGAATGGAAGTATGATGTACAGGTTCGCCGAACCAGCTTCATGGTCTGTCTGGTGTTCGGCATGCCTTGCTAGAGGCCTCTACCAACTGTGCAGTTCGGAGGTGATCCGAACTGCGACCAAGCCAGCTTGAACCTAAGGGGTCGCGCGCAAGGGAAGGAACCTACGAGGTCGGATCCGAGGACACTAGTCGGATGTGATCCGAGCAATATTCAGATTGTGGCCGAGTAGACTTATGGGCTTTAGGGTCCGTGCAAGGCCCAAGTGTTGAGCCTGCGACACACGCCTATATAAAGTGGAGGTGCCGCACACTCACGCGGTTGATCGCTTCAGCGTTGTCACTAGGGTTTGCATGTGTTGCGAATAGACACCTCCACTCGCCGCTGATTGAGTGACCGGACTTAGCAGTCCGCCGCACGATATTCCTCCTGCACGCGCGGATACCGTTAGAGGCGGTGCACTTGCGCCGCTCCGGTGAACCTGTACGTGCGAACCGACTACCGGCTGTACGAGGGAGATCAAATGAGGAGGAGACGATCCACGCGGACGCGCTGCCCCAACTCTTCTTCCGCTGCACGGCACTGCACGTCTAGTGGTAACGAACTGTGATCCATCTCTCATAGCATGTTCTTGGTTGTTCTGCGCGTAGGGAAATTTTAATTTGCAGTCGACGCACCCTATCGTAGAACCCAACACACTGAACTTTGCAACACTTGATAACCTTGTTGCGGGTAACTCGGCTGGCAAACTCGAGAATCTTGACGGGTTTCTCCTCGTAGGTCAGATCACTATCCAACTGAATTGCTTCTAGGGGCACTGTATCTCTCAGAGGGATATCGGCCATCTCAGCATGACATTTCTTCAACTGGGAAACGTGAAACACATCATGAACTCCTAACAGTCCTTCGGGTAACTCCAACTTGTACGCCACTTCTCCCATCCGTTCCAAGACTCGGTATGGTCCTACAAATCTCGGGGCTAACTTTCCCTTAACTCCAAAGCGTTTAACTCCTCATAGAGGTGACACACGAAGATATGCTCTGTCTCCGATTTCATAGACTACTTCCTTGCATTTTGAATTTGCATAACTCTTTTGCCTGGACTGAGCTACCTTCAGTCTATCTCGAATCAACTTAACCTTCTCTTCAGACTCTTTGATCAAATCTGGACCAAACAACTGACGGTCTCCAACTTCATCCCATATTAACGGTGTCCTGCACCTCCTTCCATACAAGTCTTCGAAAGGTGCCATCTTCAAACTGGCCCGGTAGCTGTTGTTGTATGAGAACTCCGCGTAGGGCAAATTTTCATCCCAATTAGATCCATAATCTAGCACACAAGCTCTCAACATGTCCTCCAGAATCTGATTGACTCTCTCGGTCTGTCCATCTGTCTGCGGATGAAAGGTTGTACTAAACTCTAGTCTGGTACCCAAAGTCTGGTGTAGTTGATTCCAAAACTTTGAAGTAAACTGGGTCCCTCTATCTGATACGATGGTCCTTGGAACTCCATGCAGACATACGATCACTACAAAAAAGATACACTTTCGTGATGATACGTGTTTGTCACAGTAGGTCGCTTTTTTTGTCATGCATGTGCATCCATGACAAATTTATGACAGAATCAAGATAGTCATACCTGTGATGTCGTAGAAGTGTTCCATGACATTACCAAAATTATCATCATGGAAGTGTCCAATTCCATGACGATAAATCGCGCGTCACAGATGTGCTTTCGTCAAGGGTGACCGACACGTGGCATCCACCGTAATGGAATGTCGTTAAGCTATCGGGTCGGGTTTTGGATCCGATAACCCGTTAACAGCCCCGACCAATGCGGATTTTCCACGTGTAAAATCATCATTGGCTAGAGGAAACATGTGTCGGCTCATCATCGGGACAGATGTCATCCACTCACTGGATAGAAGGCGCCTATGATACGTCGACACGTGGCACGACCCAACAAGTTTAAATGGGCCGGCCCAACTAAAGGCCCACAAGATTTTGCTGACCATAATGGGCCGGCCCAGCTAAAGGCCCACGAGATTTTGCGGACCATAATGGGCTGGCCCAGCTAAAGGCCCACAAGATTTTGTGGGCCATAATGGGTCGGCCCAGGTAAAGGCCCACAAGATTTTTGTGTGCCATAGTGGGCCGACCCAGGTAAAGGCCCACAAGATTCTTGCGGATCATAATGGGTCGGCCCAGCTAAAGGCCCATGAGATTTCGTCGACATTAATGGGCCGGCCCAGCTATAGGCCCACAAGATTTTGAGGACCCTAGTAGGCCGACCCATTAACTGCCTGCCATGTTTTGGGCCAAATGCCGGCCCATATTTGATCCGGTCCATTATTGGCCGGCCACGCTCCGGGCCTAATAGTGGCCCATATGAGATCCGGCCCATTAAAGGCCTACCACGTTCTGGGCCAAATTACGGCCCAGATCAGGTCTGGCCCTTTAAGAGGCTTTGGGCTCAATTATGGCCCATATCAGATTCGGCCCGTCAACTGGACACTATGCTTTTGGGCCCACTTGCTAAAGGCCCACTTAGTAATTCGGCCTGATATTAGTTTTGCCCTGTTAAGGGCCCGTTTAACATTTCGGCCCTATATTAATTTCAGCCTGTTAAAAGCCCGTCATATAGTTGGGCCTAACTACGACCCGGTTTGCATCCGGCCTACTCGCAGCCGATATCTAATTGGGCCAAACAAGGACCGAGACAATTTTTTGGCCAGTTAAAAGCATGTGATTTGATTCGCACAATCATGGACCGGGGTTCATTTCGGGTTACTACCGGCCCATGAGCTATTCGGCATGTTTCATGCCCAACCTACATCGTGATTGCATGACGGCCCGATTATGTACCGTAATTTTACGGTTTGGCCGGTTTACTGCGAAGACAGGATATATATACAGTAAAATAACTACAGGATCATGAATAAGAAAAAACCTAGACTATACAATAAAGAAATTACGGCATATTACATCCATTGGGCATCAAAGTTCGCCACTATGATAATAAAGCACAAGCAGGCAGCAGATTACATACACTAGGCATCAAAGATCGCCACCAGTGCAAATAAACACGCCGACAAAATAATATACAAAACCGACAGCACTTCAATAGAGTTCAGGAAAGGTTAGCCCTGCTGGGGAGCTGCAGCGCAAGCAGCTGAGCAAGATGATGAGACTGTGCTTGTTCAACACTTATATCTTCCTCACTCTGAAAGATAAACAAGCAGACAGATGACAGGTTTTGCACATAAAAGTATCAGTGCTGACAATTCATCACATTTCTTACCGACGAATAAAGTGACACACTTTAAATTTGCATTAACACAATATGGTATTGTTCAGGTCAAGACATGGCAGGAAATGACATTATGAAGGAGTTGGCAGCTTCACGACACCACTGGATTACAGATCAAGAACTAATAAGTATCAATGGTTAGTGTGCTGTCAATTTATACCATTTTAGATTGACAAATAAAGAGACTTTTTAAATAATAGTAGAATGATATGACATTGTTCATAGTTAACACATTGCAGAATATGACATTGTGCTGTAGTGGGTAGGTTCACCACACCACTGGATTACGGATGAAGAACAGAAGCATACATGTAGTGCAAAAGAAGATCACTTGCTCTGTATAGTTTAATTTACATGGTATGAAGAAGGAACTTGGTTGTACAACAGAAAACTTAAATTGAGAAAGGACAAACTTTTGTTTATGAACTACATATAATAAACTTTAAACAAGCAATTTGATGCAAATACCAAAAATAAACAGTTGTTGCAGTCATGCCTAACCAAATATATACAACAAAGTTTGAAGGCTTGAAATGGACAAACTTACATTATTGGTGAAGACGGGATCTATAAAGGCCTTGTCCATGGTGATGGGGGGGGGGGGCAATTCAAGAAGTTTACCATAGAATCTTCTTCAAAAGCATTGCCTTTATTCTACATTTTGTTAAGAGTAGATATAGATGTGATGATATACGAAAAAATGGAGAATATTTAAGATAAGATGAAGAGTGATGCTACATAACCAAGTAGCTATAAATGTAAGTGTAGCGATACAGGCAAAAGGTACAGCCAAGAGCAATGCACACCTAAACTTCTTGAGTACCAACCTTATGGTAAGAGTAAATATAGATCTGATGTGTAGAAAATGGAGGGCGAAGGAAAATAAGTTGCGGAGTGATGGTACATGAACAACTACCTGTCATTATAAGTACACTCATAAAGGACATCATGTACTTACAAGAACAATGCAGAGCTAAAAAAACATTGGCATTGGATATATTCTACACTAATGTAACCATTCATACAGATCAGATAATTTGGAGCGAACAATTGATAAGCAAGCTATCATGCATACTGCTGTCACATAATGAACCAGGTATGTATGCAAGTACAGTGATACAGGACAACAGGTACTAACAAGAGCAAAGCAGCGGCAGCATATTTGCGATATCCTGTCGTTCTTGTCAAACCAGAATTCTTCTTCGAGCAGATTTCCTGCAAGAAAGATCTGTAAGGCACATGCGGAAAAGTAGAAGTTCAAATTGTCATGTGATTTCATAGACAATACCTCATCCTGGGAACGAGACCAGTGCATAACAAGGTTTTTCCATTCAATGTCTTCTAAATTTAGCATAGGAGACTTCACCGGAAATTCATTTATAGACTTGCCATCAAAGTGTGATTTCCTCAGGTAACACAGATACTGCTGCAATGCTTCCTTGAAAAGCACAAGCAAGCTTTGCTCGTCATAACTATCCAGATTGACCCTCACCTAGTTACAACAATGTAATGTAAATCATTGATGTGTTCAATCGGTAGAAAACAGGAAAATAATAACCATGGATAATAGCACTTACACGTAAGTTGGACAGGAAATGCGAAAATGGTGTTTGTCTTCACAATAATCTTCCCATGATGGGAATATATGCATGTAGTCCCTAACAACATTGAAAGCATTTGTCTTTTAAACTGGGAGTAAATGGAGTGGGGTTCCAATCTGCAGGAATTGGCCGTCTCTGCAGTTGGGATAGATCTTCGGCCGGTGGACTTGCTGTACTTTTTGCTGGAGTGGGATTTTTCTGTGGTACAGCTGGTGCTATGGCAAATGAAATCGGTATACCTTTTGCTAGAGTGCAGGTCCTATGTGGTGGGGCTAGTGGTGTGGCCAGTGAAGTATGGGTACAGTCTGCTGGAGTCGGTCCTACGTTTTGTGTCACTAGCTGTACAGCCAATATAAGTGGGGTGCTGTCTGATTTCTCCGGCACCACCACGTTTTTCAAGGACTTTGCTGGTGCTCCTTCAGGTTCGGAAATCACCCTCTTCCTTTTTGATGTCTGATGCACAAGAACAGCATTTGAGTGGAAAAACATGGTATGATGACAGATGGAATATGTATTGATGATGGATGGGCATGGCATCTCAACATATATGATGAGTAAACTAAGCAGATGGCGGTGCAACAAAGTAGAAGAAATGCAAGACAACATATGCAAGATACGCGCAATCAATAAAACCTTGCCAAATTAGAACAGGCACCTTGATGGGTGAACAGGAGAGGCCATCTGCCTTTGACTCCTCGAGGTTAGAATAGTCATTAGGATGATATTCTGAACAAGAATCAACAGGTGGGGAGTGTACGAGTTTCATTGCTTCCAAAATGGCACTCAATGCCTTGCTGCCAATTTTGTAAGTCATTGCAGTGTTCCACAATATTCTTCTGATGCGCGGATTCTGATATTCACTGTAATTGCGTATAATATCTGAGAACCATGAAAGCATAAATAGTTGTGAGATTATCTTTGTAATGCAGATGATATTCTAATATAGGGGCGCCCCTGTAAACACTTGTGTGCTATCACTGGATTCCGATGAGAGAGCTCATGTGTGTTGTAATATGGTGCGTGCATTTATATAATCTGGCACAAGTACACGAAAAAATAGGCTCCAGAAGTAAGGATAGCTGGCAGATGATAGGTTCATAATATACTGTATAGAGAGTTTATTGCCAAACCATGATAACAAGAGCACACAGCAACTAGGCAGATCATAGGGGTTGTTTGGTTTTAGGACTAGCATTGCCACACTTTGCCACACATTTTTGCCAAACTTGACTAAGGTTAGTTCATCAAAATGAGAGCCACAAGTTGGCAAGCCTAAGGGAATCTTGCCACACTTTTTGTGTGTATGCCATGTGGGGTCCAAGTGTGGCTTGCCTAAGATGTGGCTTGAACCAAACACTCACCTAAGTTGGTCAAACTTGCCTAACCTTAGGTGTGGCAATCTTTGGCAAAGTTAGTCACAAGCCAAACAGCCCCATAGTGTATATAACAGGGGTACACCATAACCAGGATATATAAATCGGGAAAGTGGAACTGGCTGGAAATTACGGTGTTGTATTGCCGCTAGTAATTGAAAGCCTATCGATCACGTACAGGCTAGCTCTATCAGCTGTTGACCGCAGATGTCCCTGCTCCCCTTCTTGACAAGGAACATACTATGCTTCCCATACAGAACACCGCACGGGCCGCCGACCGAACCACCGGCCCCATCGCCTGTGTTCCTCCGCCACCCCCACCCCCGCCCCCACCCGCGTCGAGTTTTCTTCGTTCGACAAGGCCCCACCACCGCCCCTCACAACCACCGTCCCCACCCGAGCCCCTTCAATCGCACCGGCGAACATCGGCGAGCTCTGAAAAATCGACTGACCCAATTTTGAAATTTAGTCTACTGTGCTTTAACTAGTGTGGAATATAAAAGGGGAAAACCATAAGCATTGCGAGTATGGTGTTGAGCGTGCCATGGCGGATCTGAAGGTGCAAAACGGACAAAGGCAACTTCGCAACCAAGACAAGAAATCAGAGTAAAGCAGTGGCGATCTATTTTCTTGTTGCAATAAATAAGTTGAGCAGATACGAAAGAGTGCCGCCTCTGGTGCGGCGCCGTGTATGCATCTGCTGAGAATTTGACGGTGCTGCGGTAGCGATGGCTGTCGGCAGCGTGGAAGCAGGTGTAGGAGGGTGGACGGTGGCGGCGGGGCGCGGTGGACGAGACGGTCGTAGGAGCGGCGCCGGCAAGGTGGACGATGGCGGGGATGAAGCGAGAGGACGGGATGCAAGGATCCCGGTCCGAAGCCGTGGATGAGAGAGGTCGATCTCTTGTAATGGACGACGGCGTCCAGGTATCAGCTCCGGCATGGTAGAGGAGGACGGCGGTGGATGGGGTGGCGGACAGCGGCGGACGGAGGAGGGTGGGGTGGAGAGGGTGTTTTGGCCCCCACGGAGTACGAATGGGGAAAAGGGAGGTAGAGAGGAAAGGGGGAACCATATATTCAGGGCGCGCTTGTCTCAAATGCGAGGAAATTTACAAACTTAGCCCCAGTTTCAAATTTCTACTACATCACAGCAACACTAGTCGGTTGGGGATAGGACGGTAATCTCGCATACACCGAATATTTGCCGATGAGAGTTTGTTTTTGGCGTCCACTGTGTATGAATATGAATCGGGGAGGGAGTCGATTTCGGCCGAGGACACACTATGTTTTGGCACCCACCGTGTATGAATCCGGGTGAGACGCGGTTACGTCACGTTTGGGTGAAATTACAAACCTACCCCTATCGAAACCTATAGAATTCCAACATATAGGCTTTGCGTGGCAGGGATAGGCAGTAGTGATTTCCATCTCGCAGATTTTGGTTTCGGGCGGTTACTGCGACTTTCCCCCCTTCATTCAAATTTTGCAGAGTGCACATTTACCGTGCCAACTCAATTCGAATGCTGTTTGTATTCTATTTTTTCGGGCGGGATCCATTTTCAATTGGAATTACATTCTATATACATCATTTTTTATATATACTTTCAAAAGCACAACACCATTTATACATAAATATGGTTTACAAATGGCATGATCTCAGATTCATAAGGTTGTATCCATCAATTTGGATTTGCAAATATTTGAAACCACTTTATGTTGAAATCCATTGTATGCATTCCTCGCTAACTGTCTCCAATTAATGTGTGTTTCATGCGGGGTTTTTTACTTCTCAAACATGTATAATGTGTTTCACACACGCAACATATAGTGTAATCCCGTTTAGACATTAGTTGCATATAAACCATGCATTGTTTGTAATTGAAGAGTCTATGGATCACCAATATTGATAAACTATATAACATTACATGTGTGCCCAAATTCAAATGAATATGCATGTTTGATACACCAATTTGCGTTATGATATTATCGATGTCGTGATCTCCAGTTTAAATATTTGAATCCCCTTTAATCCAGATATTCGTCTCATATAGCTATCACTCATGCTTATATAGGACTATCTCTCTGGACCTATACGCGTTCATCGTCTCTCAGGTATCTCTCGAGCTACCTGTATGTCGACAATGATCTTTTATCTTCATAACACACTGACGGTACTCTCTCCCTCGACCTTCATCACTCTATCTCTCTCTAAGTATATCTCGCTCCCTGCTATGTGTCTCTAACTATGATTCTCCATGTGGAATCTCTTTCTCTCACACAAACACAAAACTTTGTCTCCGGGGGTCTCATTTCTCTCTACTATTCCCATGTGTGCCACTCGCACACCCCTCATACAGAGATGTCTTTCGCTCCTTAGATATGAGAACCTACGACTCTTCCTGTTCAATATCTCTTTCTCACACACAAACACAAACTCTGTCTCCCAGGGTCTCATATTTATCTATTGTTCTCTTGTATGTCGCTCACACACACCCTCTCTCCCTAGAGATATCTTGCGTTCCCTCGTATGTCTCTCTAGCTATCACTCTCGTTGTGAAATATCTTTCTCTCTCGCAGACACAAAACTCTGTCTCTCTGGATCTCATTTCTCTCTGATATCTGTTTGTATGTGACTCACACGCACCCTCTCTCTATCTCTCTCACACCCACACACATAACCCAGCCATCTGATCCCCTCGACTCCTATCTCTAACGCACACTAGCTAGCATCTTTATCTTTCTATTTATATGTTTCTCCATCAACCTTCTTTCTCGTCCTCACTCTTGATTCCTATCATGCACACTACATATGTTTCTCTCTACATGCAGTCAAGTGCCCTCTCACACACATATATAACTTCACCCTTTGAACCACCCGACGGTCATCTCCAACACCCAAACTAGCGGATGTCCCTCTAGCTAGAATCTCCATCTCTGTATCTATCTGTAGTTTCTCCGTCAACATTTCTTTCTCGCACGGAGTCTTGCTTCCTATCACCCACACTATATATGTCTCTCCATACATATGCATTTATAGGTTGGTCTCTTTTGCACAATCGTTGCACCTCACTCCCTTTGCTCTCCATAGATGCATGCTCCAGCCCACACCACTATCTCTTAAAGACAAAAACACATGCTCAATTGTCGGGATTTCTTCCATGCATTCTCACATGCATGCATATTGTCATACCGATCTGTCTCTCCCATGTCGTTGATCTTATGACTTATGTCTTCTTTCTTTTATCTCGATCATGCGTGCGCGCGCACACACACATCCCACGTATACATGTATACCTCTCACACATGCACGTTCAAGGTCTCTATGTCTCCATACGTAGTTAATTACCCTCAATCCTAATGCCACATCGAATCGTTCTCCTCTTTTGTGCACATAACTTCCACCTGGATGGGTAAAACACACACTCACACTTAACAATCTCCTTCTAGCCACCCCCCCCCGCCTCTCACTCTTCCCCTATATCCCCGAAACCAATAAGACCATCCCTTAGTTTAATTCCCGCCTACATGCACCATTGATATATAGTAGTCTTCCTCAGTGTCTCTCGAACAAACACGTTCTCTCGAAGTCGACTCCTCTCACGCGCACACACCTTCTCTTCCCTCTCTACAGGCATTTTCTCTCTCGGACCCCATCGTTGGTGGCCTCTGCCACACACATCACCTCTCTATGATGAAAGCCATGCACACTTAAATTACATCCGCCACAGAGGACCCCGCGACACACACACAC
>NC_041388.1:330011917-330015071 GCF_002162155.2 Triticum dicoccoides
CTCTCTCACCCCCCACACACACTAAGACTCCATCTCACACACACATGCTCTAGGCGGAGCATTTGTTCCTACCACCCTTCATCCAACCTTACTCGTATGATAAACAATCACCTTTATTTACTTGCATAACATGGACAAATTCCACTTTACTTTAGTAGTCAGCAAACTTATCATCTGTACCCTTATAAAAAACGAGTTGGTGGTGATGGTGTGCCTGCCATCTTGTAATACAGACCGTATGATCTATATCTGAGGATAGAAAGCAAACTATGATAATTTTACAAAAGATACCGGCACCTCTCTCCACATCATTATCTCTCGCAACCTCATTGCTCAGCAATTAAAAAAGGAATAAGTCTCTGGAACAATCTAGCATGCATGGTGGCCGCTGCCGCCTGCCGGCGCCGTCCATCCCCATGCCTCCGCCCATTCCGACCACCAGTCACCACCACGCTCCACTCCTCCTCGCCTTATCTCTCATCTTTCATTTTTTCGATGACATTCTCGAGATACCAGTTTTCCGATAAAATTCTTGCGATATCATTAGTTTTTACACATGGGATTACTCCTGCATGGGTCAATCACAATAGGTGTTCTGTAAAAAAATGCATATTGATGTTCCATGCAATGCACGAGAATCTTGCTTGTAATTATATAATGCAAATCACGAGCAGGAAGTGACATTTTTTGACACAACCACGTTAACATGGCCACGTAAATCACTAGCTAAAGTAAATACCGTTATACTTATATCCCGATGCAAAAGGTTGAGTACATGTTCGAAGAGTAGAGTTGCACACGCGCACTCTGTCTCTCAGAATCTCTCACACACACACCAGTTACGTGATGCCCACTTAAGCAGACACGTATGTTACAATTTGTGCACCCGCAGGTACACGTGATGCTGCGCATTTATTTAAGCCGGAAGGCGAACCCAAACAGTAGCTGCATTCATTCCCCTCCCGCCGCCTCTTCTCTGGTCACCGTCGCCCGGTAGCCATGGGCCGGCCAAAGGTAACAACATACGCCATACTCCCGCTGGAGCGGCGCTTTAATATGGAAATTTTAGTGGTCATGCATGCATCTTTTTGTGCTAGCACTCCTATATAAGGGTTGACCGGTCACTTCCCGCGGACATGCGCGGACGGTGGAAGAGGAAGGAGAAGGGAAGCGGGCTGTGGAGTAAAGTTTTTTTACCACAATTTCTTAGGAAACTGAGTGCAATAATTGAGTAGTTTTGCAAACTACCAGTACTACACCTGAAACGGTTCAAAACCTATACTCCCTTGCCAGCTCGCGCTTCCCGCATGAAACGGTCAGCGTCGCCCTGGAGTTTCAGTGCCGCATTAATGCCCAGCCAGAGCGGAGGCGACCTCTCACTAGCGCCGGCTTTGAAGTGGCGCGACGGCCGAGAGAGTGCCGCTTCCCGGTGCACGCGACTGCTTCGCGTCGAGACTGGCCATAGGCCCTGTTTGGATCCATGGGTTAGAGTTAGTTTGAGCTAGTTGGGGCTCAAATAGCCCTAAACTATCCAAACATGAGGGTTTAAATTGGAGCAAGTTGCACCGAACCCACCAAAAAAACTATCCCACCCAAGAGGTGCTAACTGGGGATAGTTCTCATTGGGACCACTAAAAAATCACTTTCTCTCTCCATGAAGTGCATTTATTGTCAATCTAAGCCTGTCACCCAAACACCTCTTTGGCTACAGTTAGTTCAGGGTTAGTCATGCGTTAGTCTAACCTCTAGCTAAGTTAGAGTATCAAACATGAGCAGTATAGGACATGCAAGTTGCTCAAAGCATAGATGCAAATTCGTACGTGAAAGGATTTTTTTTCTTTTTGAAAACGGAACATGAAAGGAATTTTTTTTAGAATGCTCTTGGCATGTCGCTAACATGTGATAGTTAACCGACCTCAATAGACGGCAGAAATGCCAGCCCGCCGCACTTTGATAGAGACGAGGAGGGAGAAGCGATACAGGTTGCTGGATTACTAGAGATAGGTGTCGCACGGAAGCCAAGAAATATGGTGATAGCGTGGGTTAGCCATCTACTAGTAGGATACTACACTGGGCTGCCATGTTTCGTACTCTTCCAGTCCACTATGGAGATGATTGGTTAATTTTATATCGCTGAGTAATATTAAATATTATGAGTGCAGATGCTCCACCACGAGGTTCCTTGCTCCTTCTCGGTCGTCCGGAATCTATGTTCTTCCACTCTAAATTTTTACGTGAGCTTTGTTCATCCTTTTGCCAACACGCGAGACATCTAGCATCAAGGTGCACATGTTATGCAAGGATCATTCCATCTATATGAAGAACACGTGGGACGGGAACTACAAGACGTACATGTACCCAGGAGTGGACGTACGAACCTGAGTAATGTAGCGCAGTAAGTGAAGTAGAAAGGCACAAATGGTATGAACATGCGTGGCATATAGGGTGTGTTTAGTTGCGTTCTCGTCTCAGCATAGTTGTTCCCTCTTCATGCATGCTCAACTCAGCACCCCTCTTCATGCATGCTCTCTTCATGCATGCTTCTAGTGTATTTGTGCTAAACTAGTGTGGACTCATGCACCCTCCATACACTCTTCCAAACACCCAAAAGTAGGTCGAGAAGGGAACTCTTGGGCGGCATTTGTCTCTTACTACGTACTACCACTACAAAAAAAGACACATCCGTGACATTTTGGGCCGAACGAATTTTTTTCTGTCATACATATGACACTTCTATGACGATAATTGTGACAAAACCCGGTATCATCATAGATGTGGTGGGCTCCTACTTCTATGACAAAAAATCATGACAGAAAATGGTCTTTTCGTCCTGGGCGGGCCGGAGACGCAGCTGCATGACATTCTTTGTGCCGTCCATGACGGGAAAAACCGTGGTAGAAGCGAGGGGGAGGAAAATTTCGGAGAGTTCCCGGTTACGGTGGGAGGTCGGGGGCTGAGCGATGCGCATTTCTCTCGTACACGTACGCGCGTGTGTGCGAGGCGTTGGCTCCAACTGAACCCGAGCGAGGCGTTGGGCTCTAACTGAACCCGAGCGATCGCACTGCAGGCTACGCGTTACTGAACCCGAGCGATCGATCGATGGCTGTTAACTGAACCCGATCGAGCGATTCCTTCGCTACTGCTGCTAATTGAA
>NC_041388.1:330015255-330128513 GCF_002162155.2 Triticum dicoccoides
GGACCCCGTGGTGTTGCCTCTGGATGAACAGGACCCCGATCGATCGAGTCGGTTGGGGCTGGATGAACAGGACCCCGTGGAGGGCTGGATGAACAGGACCACCCCGTGGAGGGCAGGATGAACAGTAGACGGTGGAGAGCAGGATGAACAGTAGACGGTGGAGGGCAGGATGAACAGTAGCCCGTGGAGGGGTGGTTGAACATGAGCCCGTGGAGAGGGTTGGTTGAACAGTAGCCGGTGGAGTAGCGCGCGGTGGAGGCTGGATGAACAGGAGCCCGTGGATGAACAGTCGCGGGTGGAGGCTGGAGGATGTCGACGGTGGATGAACAGTAGCTCGTGGAGGCTGGAGGGGGTCGATGGTGGAGATGAACAGTATCCCATGGAGTCCCGTTTTGCGGTACACCACACCTCTCCCGATGAATAGGACCCCTGTTTCGACCATAGCACTCCAACACAAGTCCGTTTCGTCCGTTTTGCGGTATGCCACACCCCTCCCGATCAACAGGACCCCCGTTTCGACCGTAGGAGGTCCGTTTCCTCCGTTTTGCTGTACGCCAGACCCCTCCCGATCAACAGGACCCCGTTCCGAATGTAGGAGGTCCGTTTCCTCCGTTGTGCGGTAAGCCAGGCCTCGTTTCCCTCACCTGTTCCGTCCAAGCCCTCCCGATGAACATGACCACACATTTCGTTCCAACCCAGCCGGTTGGCTCCCACGCGTTCCGTTGCCTCCCGATGAACACGATGCATTTCGTTGCCTCCCCATGAACACAACGCATTCCATTGCCTCCCCATGAACATGACGCATTCCGTTGCCTCCCCGTGAACATGATGACGACGCTGTTTCTCCGTTCCGACCCAGCCATGTCAACGAGCCCTCGCCGTACGTATGCGCGAGTAGGCGTTCGAGACCTCACCTGTATGTACACATACGTGGCTGTATTTTATTTCTTGCACCCTGGCCGCCTCTACTACGACACGTGCGCGCCTCTACATCCACCAGTATATATGTACGTACATGTTCGCGACCAGAATGACAACGCTACGTACGCTTCGACCAGGTGGGTCCCGACTGTCGGGCACTTCCTTGCGTGCGAAGATGTAGCTGGTGGGTCCCAGCAGTCAGGGGGGCGAAATACGGTGGCCCATCCGGTGGGTCCCCACTGTCAGGTGGAGGAATAATTATTTTGCACGTAATAAGGAGGCACTTCCTTGCTGCGGCCGTGGACCCAGCTGTCAGCCTCTCCACGTACAGTCCACGTCCGATGGAAGCCGTTCCTTGACCACGTTGACCATGCCGCGCCGAGAGCACCATGGCGGTGGACGACGGCGAGGCCTAGGAAGAGGACGACACGGAGCCGAGGAAGACGCGGCAGTGGATGCTCACGCGTAGAGGAGTACGAGGGTTCACTGGTTCGCTGCGGTGTGAGGCTGCCGTCGTCGCAGAATAACATGGGATGTGGGTGAGTAGAGGGATGTTCTGGCTAGCGGTGGGAGTAGTAGGGGGCGGTGAGGCCTCCGTCGCATCGTAGCCGGCCACGGGAGGCAGGAGCACGAGGCACGACCGGCGCTGGTTTTGGTGGCTGGAGCAAGAAGACCAGAGGTTGAAGAAGCACTACGGCCGTTGGATGGACATCGTATGGTCACTGGAGCTAGAATCGTGCATATTGACTAAGTTGACAAAGCCCTCCGTCCCCGTCAACTTAGTAGGCCCACAAGTCAGCCTCCCACCAAGGTGGGTCCCAGCTAGCAGGGGGTATTCATTTTTTTGTGCGTAATAAGGAGGCACTTTCGGTGGGTCCGAGCTGACAGCAGGGGGAACGTTTTTTTGCAAAATACGGTGGCCCGTCGGGTGCGTCCCAGCAGTCAGGGGCAAACGTTTTTTTCATGATATACTGGTGGGCGTCCGGTGGGTCCCTGCTGTCAGGTGGAGGAATAATTATTTTCCGCGTAATAAGGAGGCACTTCCTTGCGGCTGCCGTGGACCCAGCTGTCAGCCTCTCCACGTACAGTACTCTTCCGATGGAATTCGGTCGTTGACCACATTGACCACGCCATG
The DNA here is from genome assembly GCF_002162155.2 of Triticum dicoccoides. NCBI lineage: Eukaryota > Viridiplantae > Streptophyta > Magnoliopsida > Poales > Poaceae > Triticum > Triticum dicoccoides. Next base: position 330,017,312 of record NC_041388.1, read on the forward strand.
CTGACAGCACCACGGCGGTGGACGACGGTGAGGCCTAGGAAGGGGACGACGCGGAGCCGGGGAAGACGCGGCAGTGGATGCCCACGCGGAGAGGACTATGAGGGTTCACTGGTTCGGATGCACTGCCGTCGCCGCAGAATAACAGGGGGTGTGGATGAGTGGAGTGGAGGGATGGCCTGGCCAGCGGTGGGAGTCGTATGGGGGCGTCGAGGCCTCCGCGGCAGCACAGCCGGCCATGGGAGGCAGGAGCAGGCGGCACGACCGGCGCTGCTTTGGGCGGCTGGAGCAAGAAGACCAGAGGTTGAAGAAGCACTACGGCCGTTGGATGGACATCGTACGGTCAGTCAAGCTAGAATCATGCATATTGACTAAGTTGACAAAGCCCTTCGTCCCCGTCAACTTAGTAGGCCCACTATACTGGGTCCCGGCTAGCAGGGGGAGTATTCATTTGTTTTGTGCGTAATAAGGAGGCACTTCCTTGCGTGCGAAGATATAGCTGGTGGGTCCGAGCTGTCAGCGGCGGTAATGTTTTTTTCGTGAAATAGGGAGGCCGTTTAGGTGGGTCCCAGATGTCAAGTGGAGGAAATCATTATTTTGCACGTAATAAGGTGGCATTTCCTTGCGTGCGGCCATGGACCCAGCTGTCAGCCTCTCCACGTACAGTCCACTGCAGATGCATGTCGGTTGTTGACCACGCTGACCACGCCACACCGAGGCACCAGGGCGGTGGACGACGGCGAGGCCTAGGAAGGGAACGGCACGGAGGCAGGGAAGACTCGGGCGTTGTTTTATTTCCCACACGGAGGGGAGTACGACTGTACGAGGGTTTACTGGTTCGTCTGCCGTCGCCGGAGAATAACAGCAGGTGTGGGAGAGTAGAGGGATGGCTAGGCCAGCAATGGGAGTACGGTGGGGCAGTGAGGCCTGCGCGGCAGCACAGCCGACCACAGGGAGGAGGGAGCAGGCAGTCCCGCCGGCGCTTGTTTGAGCGGCTGGAGGAGGAAGAGCAGAGATTGAAGAAGCACGACGGCCGTTGGATGGACATCCAATAGTAACATGCCATCTGTGGAAAGCCTCAAATCTGTGGAAAACAGCATACAGCCCATCTGCCATTATTTCAAATAATTTATATCCCATTTGCTAATTCTTACAGGTTTTTTTGGAGCCCATATTCTTTATGTTAGCATTACAGCCCATATTGTGGCCACGGTTAAAAAATTATACGAAATTTTGCATATGTCGGTGCGGTCTGAACTGTTTTTAATCCCGAAATTTTGAGTCACATTCAAACTGATTTTAAAAATAAATATATATCAATATAAAATCCAATAAATTGTCCATGCATAAAAATCAATGCAATTTAAAATCTCGAAATAAAAAAAAGATATTTGAAAATAATTGCCGATTTGATGTGTTTTAAAAATGTACAGCCCATTTCACATTACTGATAGGCCATTTTCTCGGCCAGCCGAATGAAGCTCCCCTCGTCTTGAAAGATTTGCAGCCCAACAGGCCTGATAAAGCGACTTACTTGACAAATCACAAAAGAACTGGGCTGGCCATTTTCAGAAAGAAAAAAAACTACAGGGCTGGTCTGTGGTAAACATAAAAGAAAAGGCTGTCTAGACAGGCCAGAGTGTCCCGCACAGCCCAGTTGACACCCTGCTTCCGTCTCAAAAACAAATCAGATAAATGCCACTCCAATTATGGCGATTCATAAAAATGCCACTGCAATTTCCAAACTTTGAAAAATGCCACTGCAATTTTTGCAAACTTTGAAAAACGCCACTGCAGTTTGCAAACTTTGAAAAACACCACTCCAGACTTCGAAAAATGCCACTATAAATGGCATGAAATGGCATTTTTCAAAGTTTGAAAATTGCAGTGGCATTTCTTGGATACACCAGATTTGGAGTGGCATTTATCAAATTAACCCAAAACAAAAATAATTGGGTAAGTTGTTGGGTCCCTGGTGTCAGCCGCTCGTTGTGCAATTCTCTCGTTTATTGACTACATTGACAATGGCATGGGACCCAGATGTCAGAAATCCACTAGGAGGAGCCATTTTTTTATTGGCTTGAAATAATTAGGCACTTGCTTGCGTACTGCCATGAACTTGGCGGGTCCCTGCTGTCATCCTCTCCACGTACAATCATCTCCTGATTGTGTACGCATCAACTTGCTAGGCCCACAAATCAGCCTCTAAACCGTGGAGGACAAATACAACCCATTTAAAAAAATAACAACCCATTCCATAAGTTCAAACGGAAAGTTCAACATTCAGAGCAAAGTAACAGGTCTGATCCACATATAGAGTACTGAACTTCCATGTTGACAACCATCATAGCCAAGTTAACTATCTACTCCGACTAACACTCTAGTAGCGTACAAGTACTAACTTACTCTTAGCTAACTAGACGATGCCGGCCGCCATCTGCTGTCCATGCTAAACGCCGGCACCGGCGTCCTGCGCCTCACCTCGGACTTGCCAGAGGTGCGATAGGGCACGTTGCTCGCGCGCGTTGGCCCTTTCCATGCCGGCGTGGTCCACCGAAGCTTCGGCTTCCAAGCGGGAAACCCACTTGACGAGCTGGTAGTAAAAATCGGCGTCGCGAACGCGTGCGTGCCCGATAGCCTCCAGGGCTATTTCCCGGGCGCCGGCCTCCACGTAGTCGGCCCAGTTGCGGGCGCTCTGCTCGCGACTCAGAGCGTCGGTGCGCTGCTGCTCCATGTCCTGCTGGCGGCTTAAATCGACGATACGCTGCTCCTCCGCCAGGCGGTCACGCTCCAACAACTCCTGCTCCTCCGCCACGCGGTCACGCTCCAACAACTCCTCGATCTCCGCATTGCCATCTAAAGACAGATAGAATGCCTCCTCCCTCCGTCTGCCTTCCGGTGAAAACCCGAACACTAGTTCCGGCGGTGACCGCCTCCGGCGTTGCCTACCGCGGACGGGCGGGGGCATGGCGAACGTGGTGAGCGACGTCGGGCCGGTGGGGGCTTATGAGGATATGGCGAGTTGGGTCACGGTGGCACCTGAGAAGGCCGGGAAACAGTACTTATAGGCGGAAGGTAGCGCAACGGTCATCGGAATTCAATGCATAATGGCTTAGAGCGCCAGCTTGCCATGTAAAACTAGAGAAACTGAGATTATGACTATGCCGTCCCGTCCCGTCTGGGTCGCACGCCGGCATGGCGGTCAAACGAGTGCACACGAATCATCTCCCTCCTTGTCAATAATGATTCCACGGATTTAAAGCGTATCTTTTTTCGCATCAGTTAGCTGCCTTAATTATGGTCGGCTGCATGCAGGCACTCAGAATCGCTCACAGGCAGTACGCGAAGCAGCATGCAACGAGTCACAGCCGAGGGCACGCATGCAGCCACTTAAATCGCTGGAATTAATTAGGCTTAAATTTCTGCATGCCGTTAATTATTGCCATGTGTCATGGAATTGTCACGGCAGATGTCCTCTTGCAAGGACTTGATCATGGAGCCATCGCAACTAGGAAGCTTAAAGGGGTTAATCGGGACAAAGGACACGCGAGGTTTATACTAGTTCAGCCCCTTACGGTGAAGGAAGGCCTACGTCTAGTTGGGTTGGAATTGCTTGAGGTTTCGATGACCAGGGAGCGAGATACGCTATGCCCGGTTCTCGATCTCTTGTTTCTTCTTCCCTGAGCCACCAGCGGGTCGTCCCCTTATATACACGGGTCGACGCCCTACGGCTTACAGAGTCCCGGACAGCTCATAAACAGTGTCCGACTCGGTGACTAGTTATTTCTACCTTACAATACAAGTCGCGCCGTCATGGCGGTTTATCACCATGGGCCCTAAATCGTCTGTGGGCCTTTAGACCCTTTACTGAACCGCCATCTTCACATCTTGGTCTTGGGCTTCAAATGGGCTTCTCTTTGCGTAACCCGGCCCCTCCTGGGCGGCTTACGTAAATAATTATATCCCCAACACCATGCCTTGGTCTTGCTGCTTTGCTGATGGGACTAATAAATCCCGGACGGAGGGAGTACCTTGGTTGGTGAGAGGTTTGAATTAAGCCCTGCTAACCGGAAAGGAGGTACTAGTACGTGTGTGATCCGCTATTTATTCGTGTAGGATCGAGTAGGTCGTTTCTTGAATTGAGCCCTGTAAACCGAAAAGGAGGTAGTACGTGCGTGATCCGCTATTTATCCGTGTAGGATCGATAGTGTAGCTTGTCAGTTTCTTCAGAGGTAGGCATTTTTATCCGTGTAGGATCGATAGTGTAGCATGTTAGTTTCTTCAGAGGTAGGCATTTTATTCAAAAAAACTGCCACTTCGCATCTTGCATCGCAAATAAAACTGCCAGGAGCGCATTTGTAGGCTAGCTAGTGATCGATCAGTAACTTGTAAACACTGAGCGAACAGAAATAAGTAACTGTTAATGCATCTCAATGATTCACAGATCATATACAAATATGTAGCTCCAAAAGCAAAGATCAGCCACTTCGGATCTCGCGTCGCAACTAAAACTAAGTAGTACGATTCCCATACATAAGATCAACATGTTAATGCATCTCAATGATTCACGGATCATATACAAATATGTAGCTCCAAAAGCAGAGATATAGAAAAAATATATGTTCTTCCTACTAACATGGATGCTTCTCTTGGCCAACATTCAATACAGACTGAAAGACAAATTTGTTTGTGAAGTCTACAATTCCTCTTGCAAACGTAAGTGGTTTCACCAACAGCTGGAACCATGAGAATGAACCACACATGATGGAGGAACATCCACTGTAATATGATTTGGTCTTCTCTCGATCACACCGCGAGACTATTTTCGGAATACAAACTTTAACTTAGGCAAAATGATGCCCATTGTATAATCAGACCAAAGCAATGAAGCACCTAGTGTTGGCTAATAAATAGTATAGTACTACTTTTCTGCAGTCCACGAAGTGACTATACAATCTTTCTGTGTCTATTTTCAAATGGCACTACATGCAGTGACTATACTATTCTCTTGTGCAGTTTAACCAAAATTGCGGACACTTTGTTTGTTTGCAAAATAGCAACGGGCAGACATCTCTATCTGCACAAATATCAAGCAGCTAGTAAACATATACCACACCATGTATTTTCGGTTTAAACATGTCTCTTCCGCTTAGCATCTGTCATGTTCTGCACTGGACAATCTGATATAGTTATGTTTTACCCTGGACAATTTCATACTGAGTTGGTTTGCTAGTTCAGAGCAGAAATATAGCGCCTATTCTTCATCAGACCAAGGATATCCATGTTTGTAGTGATGGAAGAGGTGAAATCAATACGACCGAAATTGAGCATCCAATCATTGAATCCTGTCCTGCACCTCCAATGTAGGTCCACCCTGCCAATAAATTCACATGCAAACCACTAGTATTACTATCTAATGACAGTACAAAAAGAGTAGCAAGATAGTAGCAAACCATGTACCTTTGTAATGAACAGCTCATAGTGCCACCAATTGGATATAAAGGTTTGGAAAAAAACATGCTCCTAATGTTGAACCTGTCGGACTTTTTGTGCAGTTCCACTAAAATCGAGCATCCCTATTTGCATAGATATTGAAAGTGTGATTACTCTAAAAGTGGCACTAGTTGAAGCATAGACTCACAAATATAAGAATTCCAATTTCATAATGGGAAAAGGTAGCAAGACTGTTTCTAACCACCTGTTTGAAGGAATAAATAAAGCAACAGCGGCTGATGTCAGGAAGGCATACATAGTTTTTTCTGAAAAACTGAGCCATTCCTGACCTTTCCTCTTCTTTTAAGCAAATTTTGTGCAGTTTTGCTAAAATAAAATGCCATCACCGCCTTCACAATTCAGTGACACTGTACAAAAGGAAATGACTTAACATTACATCATGATGTCAGGTATGTAGTCGACAGGCATTAGAGACAAACATACAGACCTCCTCCGATAACATAATGAACATTAATTTTAACAAAGGTGTGACTAGCTTTACCGGGATAATTTGAGTGAACTCTACACCCTTTGTTCCTTAATATAAGACGTTTTCACGGTTCAATTTAAAGTACCCAAACGCCTAGTATTTAGAAAAACAGGTAGTAGTTTTCTTGAGCACATATCTGGGAAAGCTTGCCACACTTTATTTATGTCCATACGCTAATGCAACACCATTCGAATACTACAAATATACACTAATCTAGTGGCTAGTGCAACAATAGAGTAGTTAGTTTATTACAGGGTACAGTACAATGGTTTTACTGAACAGATTTCAATAAACTCTAGCACTGGAAGGTTTCTATAAGAATTAACAATACAAAATGTAAAGGTAACAAGTTTCAGCATTGGTATACTAGCTCTGCATGAGAATTAAACCAAATATAAAAGTCTAAAGGTAACTAGCATTATTAACTAATGACAGTATAAAAAAATTGCAAACCATGTACCTCCAAGGTAAATATCATTTCGAACTCGGGGGGACCTTAAAAATTGCTATCCCAATCTTGATAATCGATCAAACATAAAAACTTGATCGAACTAATCAAGAGAACAGCCGGAGGAGGAGGTGCCCACTCTTGACCTTTCCTCTTGTCTTCATAGTTGTCTATGCAGTTTAACCAAAATAAAATGACATCAGCGCCTTAGCATTTTGGTGACACTGTACAAAAAAATTAACTTATCTCATGAAAGTGAGGTATGTAATCTATAAGCATTAACAGTGCAAAAATCCGAAGGTAGTAACAAGTTTTATCGTTGGTATACTGGCTGTGCAACAGCATTAGAATGCCTTAGCTGAAAAATCTTTACTACATCCACAATCAATAGCTAACCCTGAAATAATCTAGTGACATTAAATGGCATTGCTTAAATTTATCGGTGGCATTAGACTGAGAGCGGGATTAGTTAAATGTGGCATCACTTTAGCAGCAGCATTGCTTGACTTGACTGCTGGCGTTATACTAACAGCAAAAAAGTGGCAATAAGAGCATGGGAGGCCCATTCGGATAGTGGGCGCACCAGTACGATGTACCTCCATGGACACAGAGTGGTGAGGGAGGTATGGTTGCCCAGAGCAACAAATATCCAGGCAGCATATGTGGATTACGTCCCATTTTTGCTCTCTTTAGCCACTTTTTTCCTATGCGAGGACAACAAACCGATCGACCTGGTCATTCTCTATTGCGTTGTCATGCCTTTCTACCCTTCTTCAACCAATAGGCACGAGACTCATTCCTTAGCTACTGATTTTCCCCTTTTCAACCTAGATGCGGGTTCGATGCCTACTCTCTTGGACAGTACAGTATCCCTTCCTTTCCTTATTCAACCAAGACATGGATTAGTCTGCATGAAGTAGGGTTTCCTTTAATAGTGTAACACCCTCGATGCGACTATACCTCCCACGTGTCGAGGCACGACTTAGAGGCATAATCGCATTGAAGGCATATGTCGCAAGTTAGGCAATCTTCACAACATCCCATGTAATATAGATAATAAAAGGGGAGATAACATAGTTGGCTTACACTCGCCACGTCAATCAAGTACATAAATAACATTACATCATCCAAACACTCATGGCCCGACTACGGCGCCAAAATAAAAGATAACCCAACATGTGACACGGTCCCGATCAACCCCAACTGGGCACCACTACTGATCATCAGGAAAAGAAACATAGTAACGTTGAGACTCTTCGTCGAACTCCCACTGGAGCTTGAGCGCGTCACTTGGAGTGGAATCATCGGGCCCTGCATCTGGTGTAATAGTAATCTGTGAGCCACAGGGACTCAGCAATCTCGCACCCTCGCGATCAAGACTATTTAAGCTTATAGGTAAGGCAAGGTACAAATATATGTGGAGCTGCAGCAAGCGACTAGCAAAATATGGTGGCTATCCTGTTCGCAAAAGAGAGCGAGAAGAGGAGGCAAAGCGCGAGTGAGAAATTAGAGAACAACCTACGCAAGCATTACTCCAACACCGAGTCCACTTCCCGGGCTCCGCCGAGAAGAGGACGTCACGGTAACACACTCAGTTTCATTTTAATTAAGTTAGGGTTCAAGTTATCTACAACCGGACATTAACAAATTCCCATCTCCCATAACCGCGGGCACGGCTTTCGAAAGTTCAAATCCCTGCAGGGGAGTCCCAACTTAGCCCATGACAAGCTCTCACGGTCAACTAAGGAATAGACCTCCTCCCAAGACGTTCCGATCAGACTCGGTATCTCGGTTCTTCAAGACACTTCGACAGGTTAAAACTAATCCTGCAACACCGCCCGAATGTGCCGACAAATCCCGATAGGAGCTGCACATATCTCGTTCTCAGGGCACACTCAGATGAGCCAGACGTCGGGTAGGCCAGCCCAGAGTTGCCCCTGGTAGCCCCGAACATCGCTCGGTGGGACCAACACTCAGAGGAGCACTGGCCCGGGGGGGCTAAAATAAGATGACCCTCGGGCTCCGGAAACCCAAGGGAAAGAGAGGCTAGGTGGCAAAAGGTAAAACCAAGGTTGGGCATTGCTGGAAAAGCTTTAATCAAGGCGAACTATCAAGGGGTTCCCATTATAACCCAACCGCGTAACGAACGCAAAATCCGGGAACATAACACTGATATGATGGAAACTAGGGCGGCAAGAGTGGAGCAAAACACTAGGCGAGAGGCCGAGCCTTCCACCCTTCACCAAGTATATAGATGCATTAAGATAACAAGATAATATAATGATATCCCAACAAGTAAATAAATGTTCCAACAAGGAACGGCCTCCATACTTCACCTGCAACTAGCAACGCTATAAGAGGGGCTGAGCAAAGCGGTAACATAGCCAATCAATGGTTTGCTAGGACATGGTGGGTTAGAGGTTTGACATGGCAATATTGGGAGGCTTGAAAGCAACTGGTAGGCATCGTAGCATTGGCATAGCAAAAGAGCGAGCAATCTAGCATAGCAAAGATAGTAGTGATTTCGAGGGAATGAACATCTTGCCTGCAAAGTTGTCAGAGTTGACTGGATCCTCGAAAGCAAACTCAACGGGCTCCTCGTTAGCGAACTCGTCTCACAGCTCTACCCAAACAAGACAAACAAGCAACAAGGACACAATCAACCACGTGCAAGGAACAAACAAGATGAAGCAAAGATGATATGCTATGCGGGATGCGATGTGGGATGCATATGCAAGATGTGACAAGGAATGCATGATCCTGGCCTCAACTTGGGAATCCAAGTGTGCCACTGGAAAGATGAGATGAAATCGCTTGAAAACGATATAAAGAATGCCGGAATCGGAGTTACGGTTTGGAAATGGCAAGCGATTTAAATATGACACCGGTCTGCGATTACAGCAAGTAACCATCTAAATGCAATGAGATGAACGTGCTACAGCAACCAAACATGGCATAAAAATACATGGCAGGGATGTATTCACGATGCTTAACAAAAGTCTAGCACTGAGCTACGGCCAATTCATCCATTAACAGGTTCAAACAAGCATGGCAAAAATGCATATGGCAAACAGATTTCAGACAGAGTGAAATTAACACTTGTCTGGAATTTCAGATCAGATAGCACTCTTCGGAGCGACAAAACTACATGTTACAGGACCTGAACATGGCAAAGTAAAGCATGGCATAGAGCTACTCAAAGATCTTAACAAAAGTCCTTTAGTGACCTTGAGCCAAAAGGGATCAGAAAATACAATTGCAAGCATGTGAACATGGCAAAAACATAATCAGTTTTCAGACTTAGTGAAAACTGGCACATGCTAAAACATAACTCAAGTAAGCATGTTTACGAGCTCGATGCACTCAATACGGAGCAACTCATGATAAGCTAAGCATACATCTAACAATAACACACAAAATTAAAGCTAGACATGGCAAGAACAATAGCATAGCATGCACGGATCAACTACAACATCAACGGCAAAATTGCAAACAAGTTGACAATCTGCCCAGATTCACAAAGTAGCAAAAGTAGAGCTCGATTGACTCAAGCTAGGGTGCTCCATAATTGCAAACAAAGACATGGATTGATAAAGCACTATGATATTAACAAAACATCCTTACTGATCATCCTCAAAAGAGGGACGGATCACTAGGAAACAACATGAACATATGGCAACATGAGACAAACAGATCAAGGACTTAGTGGAAATGCCAAGTCCCTGAAATCAGAATTACCAAGTGCCTCACTTTGCAAGCTTGTGATAGTCACCACACACATCACAAAAATACATGGGTTGCACCTCTGGAAAGATGACAAAACCCTTAACAAAATATATGTAGAGCTCATGGGCATATCAAGCACACAATAGTCATGGCAAAAATGACAAAAAGCTAAATAGAGCAGCAGATCTGACAAATATCTCAAGTAGCCCTCTTCTAACAGCATTTCGCGCATCAAGATGAACTCAAATGAAAATGACACAATGGAATGAAATGATGTACTCTCTGAGGTGAACATTTTGATATGCTATATGCCAAAAATGGAGTTACGGATGCGGAGATACGGCATGATGAACAAGAGCACTTGGATCTGGGAATTCGGGGACTTAGAAGAAAAAACACCTCGCGGAAAAAGTCAACTCCGACGGGGCGAGGCCGGATCCGTCTTCTCCGGCGACTCGCGGAAAAACTAAATTTATGAATGGCTTTCGAGTCGCTTCTCTGAGTGAGTGGTGCGACGAGGCAAAAAAATATTTTCCGAATACATAATTGTACATGCATTGCAACAGGTTATCGGATGAGGCCAATCAACAATAGTAGTACACTATTTGTACTAGCTTCACATGCTTCGCGCGTCGGGCGGGTGTTTTTACTGTAGCCATATGTTAATGTGTTCGTTGTACGTAACCAGCACCTCGAATCCTCGATACTAGTACTATATAGTAGGAGTAAGTAGTAGGAGTAGTAGGGTGGCATGGTCCAGAACAAGCATTCACGTCCAGGAGTACGGCACACGCCACCACCACGACATCCATCTGACACCATATTATTTCTTGGACTCCATGCTAGAGCAATCTCTTCAACCTCGTCGTTTCTCTAACTTCAGCCATCGTGTGGCGGGCGAGGTGGGGGTTTGCGGATAGTCGGTTTCCTTAACTGCGGTCCCACTTGTAAGGCCAACTCCAACGCATGACCCCAAACGCACCTCCGTTTTGCACGAACTCCAATGATAATTTTGACTAGAAAAGCAAGACGAAAGAAAACAAGAACCACAAGAATACATTTTACTACTCGTGTAAGTTGGATTAGTGCCTTCTCGATGCATTCATTGTTGATCTGCGGAGGCTCGATCTTGCGTCTGTGCTAGCTAAAAGTGATAGAACATCTACTAAATTGTGCTCTATCAATATATGGATGTACTCTTCTTCCCAATACAAAAACTTGCATCCATTCTACTCCCTCCGTTGCACAATACATGCCTTCTATTTGTCAAAATATATATGTATCTAGACATGTCTTAGTATATAGGTACATCCATTTTTGGACAAACGGAAGTCAAGTATTTTGGAACGGAGGGAGTACAAAAATAAAAAATTTAAGTTAGCACAACTAGTCTAATCCGAGAGTAGAACTGAAAATTTGGTCGGGTTCTTCCTCCTTTTGCCGACACGTGGGACATCCAGCATCCAGGTCGTGTCATGAAAGAAAATAGAGTGGTAGTTGAAGCCACGAGATGTGCATCTTGGGTTAAACTATAAATAGAATCTTACTACTCTTGAGTAACTCCAAAAGCGGCCACCAAAGATCTTTATTGGATTTGTTTTTCATCACCAGCACGTCGAGGTGAAAGATGTGCAGGTTCAGTGGGTCCTCTTGCGTTTTCACTGACATGTGGGGCCGCATGTGAGCAAACAGACGATGGGCTCCGCGCATCCGCTGGCTGGTTGAGAAGAGAGATAGAGGAGGGTTGAGCACGGACTACAAGAAATTTGTTCTACTTATCTCGATATAGGCTCGATATAGTGGGGTGGCATGGGCCATAACTAGCATGGAGTACGTACGAAAATTATGAAGTTGATGCGAAAGGTAAGATAATTACTGTAGTATCATATACTGCTACATGGATTTGACGGAAAGATAAAAATACATACGGATCCATCAACGTTCAACGACATCCTCACGCCCTAGTGTGCCGGGTCACCAAACGACATGTGAGGAGCAGCGGCGTTGGCGGCGAGCTCAACATGCTTCTGAATAGTGCCGTCCAAGGTTGCCTTGCGCTCCAAGAAGGCCAGCGTCCTATCGTCCTCCTATTGCATGTAGTAGTCCTTGTGGACGATTTGCGCATATACGTGGGTGATTATGTCGATGGTGTCTTGCTGCGCCAGGCGCTGCGCGGCGAGCGCGACCTCGAGGTGGACATTCTCCAGCGCGATGGCGGGCAGTCGCAGGGCCACCAGTGCGTCGAAGAGGTTGTTACCATAGTGGCCGTTGAGGCTGGCGGGCATCGCAGAGCCTGGGCGCGTCGGGTGGAGGCTTACGTCAAATTCGTCTGCAAGCTTCTTGACGACAGTGAACTTGTCGAGGAAACCGACGAGGACCTCGTCGAACAAGGAGACGAAGCTGTCGTCCAAGCGGCCCCTCGCCCTGGCGGCCTCAAGCAATACTACCTGGAGACGTTCCTCGGTGCCGGGCTGCAGGACGGCGTTGTGGACCATCTGGCATAGCCGGCTGATGCTCGCGCTCATCGCCTCCATGGGTCTAGCGTAGCTTCTAGTCAACTGATCTTGCGATTCGAGTGATCACTCAGCCCTTGGTTAGCGTGCGTAGGTGCGTAGGATTTCGTACTACTCCTCGTCCCTCTACTGCACCTGCCTTTGGCTGTATGATAGGTGGGCCAGCCACCCCCTGGGGCCACATGTCATTCACCCAAAGGCAGTTGCCGTAAGTCAATGAAGTTGTGTCCCCCTCCGTGTCGGTGCAGTATAGTCATCTCACGGACCTCTAGTTGGGGCCAAACGAGAGAAGTTTGATGTTTACTGGTTTATTGGTCCCCTTTGCATTTTGTGCCAAGTTTTGACCTTTGATTTAACTAATAAAATGTTAATGCATGTAAACAAAAATGTTGTGTAAGTCACCTTACGAAAACCAAATAATCCCAAAATAGTTAGGCACGGTGCATTAACTCCCTCCTTGTTTATTATTTCGTGACACATCAACCAATGAGAGATGTGGGTCGTGCATGCTTTCAATGAATTGAGACTACCAAACATGACATGCAGTGTTTAATTCATTGCATGTAATCCTATTAGTACTCTAGTTAGGAGTAGCAAAAAAACATTAAGTTCTCTCGCCGATAGGAATAAAACACCATGTATTTATTTACAGAGGGAGTAGTACATTTTTGGTGACATGCATTACTAGATATTGCTAGTCAAATACTAAAATCTAGATGGACATGGTAGTACTCCTAAATCCAAACGGTGGTGCTACTAGTACTAGTAGTAGTAGTACCAATGTAGGAGTAGTAGTAGGAGTACTAGCATTGTACTATCCGTTGGGCAAATTATTACGTGCTGCTCCTCACAGTGAAGTGACAAGACCCTGCGCCGGTGGCATTTCTTGGATACACCAGATTTGGAGTGGCATTTATCAAATTAACCCAAAACAAAAATAATTGGGCGAGCTGTGGGGTCCCTGGTGTCAGCCGCTCGTTGTGCAATTCTCTCGTTTATTGACTACGTTGACAATGGCATGGGGCCCAGATGTCAGAAATCCACTCGGAGGAGCCATTTTTTATTGGCTTGAAATAATTAGGCACTTGCTTGCGTACTGCCATGACCTTGGCGGGTCCCTGCTGTCATCCTCTCCACGTACAATCATCTCCTGATTGTGTACGCGTCAACTTGCTAGGACCACAAGTCGGCCTCTAAACCGTGGAGGACAAATACAACCCATTTAAAAAAATAACAACCCATTCCATAAGTTCAAACGGAAAGTTCAACATTCAGAGCAAAGTAACAGGTCTGATCCACATATAGAGTACTGAACTTCCACGTTGACAACCATCATAGCCAAGTTAACTATCTACTCCGACTAACACTCTAGTAGCGTACAAGTACTAACTTACTCTTAGCTAACTAGACGATGCCGACCGCCATCTGCTGTCCATGCTAAACGCCGGCACCGGCGTCCTCCGCCTCGCCTCGGACTTGCCAGAGGTGCGATAGGGCACGTTGCTCGCGCCCGTTGGCCCTTTCCATGCCGGCGTGGTCCACCGAAGCTTCGGCTTCCAAGCGGGAAACCCACTTGACGAGCTGGTAGTAAAAATCGGCGTCGCGAACGTGTGCGTGCCCGATAGCTTCCAGGGCTATTTCCCGGGCGTCGGCCTCCACGTAGTCGGCCTAGTTGCGGGCACTCTGCTCGCGACTCAGAGCGTCGGTGCGTTGCTGCTCCATGTCTTGCTGGCGGTGCAAATCGGCGATACGCTGCTCCTCCGCCAGGCGGTCATGCTCCAACAACTCCTGCTCCTCCGCCATGCGGTCGCGCTCCAACAACTCCTCGATCTCCGCATTGCCATCTAAAGACAGATAGAATGCCTCCTCCCTCTGTCTGCCTTCCGGTGAAAACCCGAACACTAGTTCCGGCGGTGACCGCCTCCGGCGTTGCCTACCGCGGACGGGCGGGGGCATGGCGGATGTGGCGAGCGACGTCGGGCCGGTGGGGGCTTATGAGGATATGGCGAGTTGGGTCACGGTGGCACCTGAGAATGCCGGGAAACAGTACTTATAGGCGGAAGGTAGCGCAACGGTCATCGGAATTCAATGCATAATGGCTTAGAGTGCCAGCTTGCCGTGGAAAACTAGAGAAACTGAGATTATGACTATGCCGTCCCGTCCCGCCTGGGTCGCACGCCGGCATGGCGGTCAAACGAGTGCACTCGAATCTTCTCCCTCCTTGTCAATAATGATTCCACGGATTTAAAGCGTATCTTTTTTCGCATCAGTTAGCTGCCTTAATTACGGTCAGCTGCATGCAGGCACTCAGAATCGCTCACAGGCAGTACGCGAAGCAGCATGCAACGAGTCATAGCCGAGGGCCCGCATGCAGCCACTTAAATCGCTGGAATTAATTAGGCTTAAATTTCTGCATGCCGTTAATTATTGCCATCTGTCGTGGAATTGTCACGGCAGATGTCCTCTTGCAAGGACTTGATCGTGGAGCCATCGCAACTAGGAAGCTTAAAGGGGTTAATCGGGACAAAGGACATGCGAGGTTTATACTAGTTCAGCCCCTTACGGTGAAGGAAGGCCTACGTCTAGTTGGGTTGGAATTGCTTGAGGTTTCGATGACCAGGGAGCGAGATACGCTATGCTCGGTTCTTGATCTCTTGTTTCTTCTTCCCTAAGCCGCCAGCGGGTCGTCCACTTATATACGCGGGTCGACGCCCTACGGCTTATAGAGTCCCGGATGGCTCATAAACAGTGTCCGGCTCGGTGACTAGTTATTTCTACCTTACAATACAAGTCGCGCCCTCATGGCGGTTTATCACCATGGGCCCTAAATCGTCTGTGGGCCTTTAGACCCTTTACTGAACCGCCATCTTCACATCTTGGTCTTGGGCTTCTCTTTGCGTAACCCGGCCCCTCCTGGGTGGCTTACGTAAATAATTATATCCCCAACATTAGGCCCCAGATTGATTTGAACCGGTTCATGTCAATCTTTAAAAACCTTATAAACTAGCCCTTAGTCTTCTATTTTGCGCGGAAATTCTAACCCGCCGTGACGTCATCATCCGGATCCGGGTCAAATCTCTGTGACATCATCTTCAATAAAATTCATATTTTAATCCGTCATATCCTCCAAGGAATCTTTGCCTTTACTGACCATCCCGAGAACCGAGGCGTTGGGGCCGCTGGATAATTATGCTTTGGTATCCTCGTTTCTTGCGCCATCTTGGTCGGCCCCTCCTTATAAATAGATGTGACCTAGGCCTTCTCCATTTCCTTCAGTCGTCTTCCTCCTCACACTTCTTCCTTTGCTGCTCAAGCTCCGCCGCCGCCGCCATCGAACTCCTCGTCTTCACCGACTCAGGCCGCTGCATCACCCTGATTCCGACCAGAAAACAACGGCGACCCTCCGCAGCTCTTCCGCATCTGTGAGTTCCTCTTTTCCCCTTTCTCAGATATGTCTTGAAATCGTCTTGAGTTCGTCGGTGTTCATCACCGCTCGACGCACACCTCCATTAATTTCACCTCCAATGCCTTTGTTTAGATTATAGAAACAACATAAAACTGCTGCGGAAAATATTCGTGCTTATCCTGTATAAGAACAGATCTCATTTCCCTTGTTTTGGAAACCCTCCGTGAGTATATGAACTTCTCTGTACTGTTTTTAGGTCTAGAAATATTTTCTTTCTCAGAACCTCGTTTGATCCAAAATAATGATTGCAACTTGTGAAACCTGTTTGTTCCACACTTAACCAAAAAACCGCATCTGTTAACTCTGCTTCAGCCATAATAATTCATGTGACCGGTTTAAAATAATACCGGTTGTCAGCACCGCTTGCTTATGGCTACTTAAGAAAACCTTAATCATCTTTAGTACCTGCAGCTGCTAATCATTATCACATAGTTACCTGTATGTCATTAGGCCCCTTCTTAAGCCGCCATCTCAGATAACCCAATAATGCTTATTCTCCGGGTTATAATGAACCGGAAAATTTCCTTTATCTTGTTGTAGGCTTCAATTTATCCAATGGCACCCAAAGCTGTTAAGCCTCCGATTACCTGCAACTGGGTCCCATCCATTGTTACAGAGAGCAAACTATCCGAGTTTGTAAAGTCTGGCCATCTGCCCAAGAAGGATGTCATGTCTTATCGTGCTCCTGACCCGTCTGAAGAGAAACCTCAACCTAAGGAAGGGGAGGTGATCATTTTCACCGATCACATGAGCCGGGGATTTGCTCCTCCCAGTTCAAAATTCTTTAGAGACGTTTTGCACTTCTTTGACTTAAGACCTCAAGACATCGGGCCCAATTCGGTGTCAAATATCTGCAACTTTCAAGTTTTCTGTGAGGTCTACCTTGGAGAAGAACCCAGCCTACTTTTGTTCAGGGAGTTGTTCTATTTGAACCAGCAGAATGAACGCGCCAACGGACCCAGTCTAGAACTTGGTGGCATCTCGATTCAGCGACGAAGAGACTGCCTTTTCCCTTATGCTGAACTGCCGAGTCATCCAAAGGACTGGAACCAAACGTGGTTCTACTGCCAGGACACTTCTCTGGCTGGTGAAAACCCGCTGCCCAGCTTCCGTGCATTGCGCCTTGAACCTACTCACCCGCTGCCGGATAAGTTGACAGCTACTGAACGTCTGCCACTCACCCCCAAAATCAAGAAGATAAAAGCTCTATTAGGGAACGGCTTAGATGGCATTGACCTGGCCCGAGTCTGGGTTGCTTGGAGAATAATTCCGTTAAGCCGCCGCCCCGGCTTAATGTGCAATTATTCAGGCGAGAAAGATGACCCTCAGCGTCATAGCCCTGACGACTTACCAGATGACGTAGTGGAAGCTACAACTCAGTCCTTGTTGAAGGAGGGCACAGTGAATAGTAACGCCTTCGGCTTACTACCTTTTTGCCAGAAGAACCCGGCACCTGCAGTAAGTTTCCAGCCGTCAGGTTATTATTATATCCTTTTTTATCATGTTAGGCTGTATTCTTACGCATAACCCGTTATAACCTTTTACAGGCAAATGATAACTTCTGGAAAACCCAATGTGATCGTGAGGCAGCCAAGAAAGCCAGGGCGGCCAAGAGAGCCGAAAAGAAAACCACCAAACCCACCACCTCAAGGAAGAGGAAGCCAAGCGCCTCTGAGCTGTTTCATCTTGATGATACTGATGATAATGAGGAAGAGGTAACCTTTGAATTTCCCTTTCTCCTTTATCACTACC
The DNA here is from genome assembly GCF_002162155.2 of Triticum dicoccoides. Taxonomy (NCBI): domain Eukaryota; kingdom Viridiplantae; phylum Streptophyta; class Magnoliopsida; order Poales; family Poaceae; genus Triticum; species Triticum dicoccoides. Next base: position 330,035,197 of record NC_041388.1, read on the forward strand.
TTACTGATACTAACCTTCTTTCAGGAAGACACGGGAAACAGCCAACCCGTCGAGGAAGAGGTAATTATAATCTCCTCCGACTCCGAGCTTCAGCCGCGTCAGAAAATTCAAAGAGTAACCCGGAAAGTAAGATTTTCACATCCTTTGGCTTACCAAGATCCTGACTTTCTTTTGAAGCGACAGATTTATGAGAGCCGGAGGCAGACCCGAACCAGCAAAGACGCGGAACTCTCCTCCAGCTTACCTGATGTGACCAGGAAACGCCAGGCTGAGGTTACCTCCGATTCACACCTTCTTTTTTCTTTGGCGGGTTTCATTCGTTATCCTCTCAATTCTTCTGACTCCAATTATCAGGATATTTCACCTTCCTCTGGTGAGTCTAGGCAGTCCAACATGCCAGCCTTCAAAACTGCTCCTGGGTAATATAAACTTGTTGTACCTTATGCCTTTATTTTACTCATACTTTTCGTATTTAACCTGTCTACTTTTTCCGCAGTGTGCAAGTAAAGCCCAGCAAAAGGGCAAAAAAGAATAAGCCGCCCCAAGAGCCGGTTGTGACTGAACCAGAGCTGGGAACAGCTGCTCCTGATGCCCCTGCTCACGAGCCGCCGCCTCAACCATCTCATGACGCTCCTATATCTTCCTCTGACCCGCCTACTGAGCAAATCTTCAACAAGTCTGGTAACCCGGAGGCTCCTAGGCCCGCCAAAGCAAGTGATCCGGAAGTTGAGATCCTCAAAACTCAGTTTGTTGAGCCGGCACAGCCATCTGTACTTGCCAAGTGTTCTAAAGAGGAGTTGGTAGAACGTTGAAAGGCCAAGCTGGACGTCACTGACTATACTCATTTGAGTATCAGAGAGATTGTCTCCGACTATATCAATCAAGTACATAGCAGCCGTGACCTGGAAATTGACATGGTGAAGCAGATACAGCAGAAATCTGAGCTATGACTTATGCTAGCTTTCTTTAACCATACTTACTGTACCAGCCCCCAAGTCTATTGCTTATAAGTAAATATGCTGTAGAAATTTGAAAATTTCCTAGCACTGCTTATCCGGCTTAGGAAAAAGACTTTTAACCCGGTAACACTTGCGATACACATTAGCCCCCAAGTGCTAAACATCTTTGCTTGCAAAGTGTTTGGGACTTTAATTTCCATGAACCGGAGTAGTAATTGAAAATTCTTCAGGATACATTAGCCCCCAAGTGCCAAATACCTTTGCTTGCAACGTGCTTGGGACTTAACACTATTTACCGTAATCTTGAGTGTTATCTGGTGCAATGCAGGTCATGATAAGTCAATTTGAATCGGAAATTGTTGACCTGAAGAACCGCGTGGCAGCCCAGGAGACTAAAACTCAAAAGGCTAACTCCAAATTTGAATGCAACGTCTCTGAACAAGAGAAGCTGAAGCAAAATTTTGAATTGGAGAAGAAAATTTGGGCTGATGAAAAGGCCGCACTGGTGACCCGGGTCGAGACAGCAGAGGCATCGCTGGCGGAAGCAACGGCCGAACTGTCTGACTTAAAGCGCCAGATATCTCGAATGGTCTCAGCAATCTTTGGTGAGTAACTTACTCAAATCTTAAACACTGCAAAACTCCTGGAATGACCATTTCGGTTGTTTCCTCTGACTCGCCTTATGCTTAATAACGCAGGCCCTAGGAGCACAAATCTCAAGCAGAACATGGTGATTAAGCTGAAGGCAGTTTATACTCTGGTGGAACAGCTCTACACCGGGTCACAACGTGCCCTGGCCCTTGTGTCTTTATCAAATGATGTTCCCTATCTCCTGCAAGATGTGCTGAAGCGGCTTGCTGTGCTACCTCAGCGGATCCAAGAGTTAAGACGGGCATCTGCAAGAGCCGGAGCTATAGCCGCATTGAGCCGGGCCAAGGCGTGGCTTCCAGAACTAGACCCTGCTGATATTGCTCTTGGGTATCCAAGTTTAAAGGAAGATGGCACCGTTTTTAATGATAAAGATTTCACCGCCTGTGTGAAAGATATACGTCCGGTGGCTACTCTTATTGGGAACGACACTGACCTCTCCAAGTGTCAGCCGGGTTATGACAAGGAGAATCGGAGAATCCCCACGCCGCATTATGACGGCGTCAGCTTGATCCCTCCAACCCGTAAGCACACCTTTGCTCCTGAAGTCGACCCGACCGGTTTAATAGATGATGAAGCTGAGTTTGAGGCCTTGAGTGGCATTGACTGGGCCTCATCATCCTTCCAGGACAAAGCAGCCGGCGGAGAGGCGGAGAAGGATAACCCGGAGGCTTCAAATCAACCCCAAGAGTAGATTATCAGGCGCCACCTGCTTATGTAGTTGTAGAAAAACAATGCCGCATCATTCAGACTCGGAGAGTCTTGTAATAGAGTAAAAAATACCTTGAGTTTTGATATGCCTTTGCGTATGCTTATGGACTTTAGTACTTGCATAAGCTGCCATCACTATATACTTTATATGAATCTGTTATGCCCTTTGCACAAATACCTTGCATTGCCATATAGTGCTTACAGCTGTTTTTCCGGTTTATATAAACCAACCCCTGAGGGTAAACTTAACTCCTGAAAATTGGCACATACAAGTTCACCTGGTTCTTAACAACCTGATGTAACTAATATTAATTCTGGAAGATTGTAATGTATTCCATTGTACCTTCAAGAGGGTCACAAGATATCTAATGTTGGCACTTGTAAAATATGATGAACAAAATTCAAGGGTTTCTGATTCGAATACGATCAGTGACCCGTTCCAAAGGGGTTGAGCTAAGATTCGGATATGATCTGTTAGCCCCCAGTGGCTGTGGCGATGCCGATCAAGTGGGTATCGACAGCTATGTTCTCTTTGGTTCGAATACGACCTATGTTTGAACAGGAAGCCCCCAAGTGACCATAAGAGTTGTTTAATGACGCTGATTCGAATACGATCCACGTCAGACCCAAAAGTAGTTAAGCTATGATTTAGATATGATCAAGAAGCCCCCAAGTGGGTTTGGCAGTATGCCGATCAAGTGGGTATCGACAGCTATGTTCTCTTTGGTTCGAATACAACCTATGTTTGAACAGGAAGCCCCCAAGTGATCATGGCTAGATTCAGATATGATCATAAGCCGGACCAAAGGAAAGCCGGATTCAGATATGATCCGCTTCTCCTTGGTCATCTCCACCACCTGACAAGGAAAACACATAAACCTTTTTGGGAGTGGAAAAAAGGACAGAGGTCCTGCTTTATTGCTTTATATAATATACATAGTATAAGTATATACACATTAGAGCTGATGGCTCAAGTATAATAAGGCCGAAGATGAGCGATATTCCATGGCCGACGGGTCTCCTCCTCCGACTTACGTGAGTCTTTGTGTTCCCGAACGTCGATAAGGTAGTATGATCCATTGTTCAGATTCTTGCTGACCACAAAGGGTCCTTCCCAAGGAGGGGATAGCTTGTGCATGTTAGATTGATCCTGGATAAACCGGAGCACTAAGTCGCCTTCCTGAAAGGTTCTGGACTTAACCCGGCGGCTGTGGTAGCGGCGCAGGTCTTGCTGGTAAATCGCCGAATGGGCTATTGCCAAGTCTTGCTCTTCATCCAACAGGTCAAGTGCATCTTGTCGAGCTTTTTCATTGTCTTCCTCAACATAAGCTGCCACACGGGGTGAATCGTGACGGATGTCACTTGGCAGGACCGCCTCTGCTCCATACACCATAAAGAAAGGCGTGTAACCCGTAGATCTATTAGGTGTAGTATTGATGCTCCAGAGTACAGAAGGTAACTCCTCCACCCAACAACCCGGCGTCCGCTGTAAGGGGACCAAGAGTCGGGGCTTGATACCCTTCAAGATTTCTTGATTGGCTCGTTCTGCTTGACCATTTGATTGAGGGTGAGCTACAGCTGAAACGTCAAGCCGAATATGCTCTCGTTGACAGAACTCTTCCATAGCTCCTTTGGAAAGGTTAGTACCATTATCAGTTATGATGCTGTGTGGAAAACCAAAGCGAAAAATCACCTTTTTCATAAACTGGACTGCTGTGGCTGCATCACACTTACTCACTGGCTCCGCCTCCACCCACTTTGTGAACTTGTCAACCGCCACCAAGAGGTGAGTCTTTTTATCCTTAGATCTTTTGAAAGGCCCGACCATATCAAGCCCCCAGACTGCAAATGGCTAGGTAATTGGAATCATCCTCAATTCTTGAGCCAGCACATGGGCTCGTCGTGAGAATTTCTGACATCCGTCACATTTACTGACCAGGTCTTCTGCATCAACATGAGCTGTTAGCCAATAAAACCCATGATGGAAAGCTTTGGCCACGAGAGATTTTGAGCCGGCGTGATGACCACAATCGCCTTCATGAATCTCACGAAGGATCTCCTGACCCTCTGCAGGTGACATGCAACGTTGAATCGCGCCAGTGATGCTATAATGATGTAACTCGCCATTGACAATTGTCATGGACTTAGACCACCGGACGATCTGTCTTGCCAAGGTCTCGTCTTCAGGCAACTCTCCCCGGGTCATGTAAGCCAAATAAGGCACTGTCCAATTCGGGATAATGTGGATAGTCGCCACCAGCTGTGCCTCCGGGTCTGGTATTGCCAGATCTTCTTCTGTGTAACTTAACAGAAGGATTATGCAAAACATCAAGAAAGGTGTTAGGCGGCACCGGCTTACGCTGAGACCCCAGCCGGCTTAAGGCATCAGCCGCCTCATTCTTTCTTCGATCAATGTGTTCCACTACGTAACCCTTGAAATATCCAGCCACAGCCTCGACTTCACGACGGTAAGCCGCCATGGGGGGATCTTTAGAGTCCCACTTGCCTGACACCTGTTGAGCCACAAGGTCTGAGTCTCCTAAGCATCTTACCCGGCTCAAGTTCATCTCTTTGGCCATCCGGAGACCATGGAGCAGGGCCTCGTACTCAGCTGCATTGTTAGTGCAAGGAAACATAAGCCGGAGCACATAACAAAATTTGTCACCTCGAGGGGAAGTTAATACAACTCCAGCCCCCGAGCCTTCCAACTGTCTGGACCAATCAAAGTGAATAATCCAATAAGTGTTATCGGGCTTCTCCTCAGGTGCCTATAGCTCTATCCAGTCGTTGATGAAATCCACCAAAGCTTGAGACTTAATGGCAGTACGCGGTACGTACTTCAGACCATGAGGCCCGAGCTCGATGGCACATTTGGCGACTCGTCCTGTAGCCTCTCTATTTTGAATAATGTCTCCCAAGGGGGCAGAACTTACCACAGTGATAGGGTGACCTTGGAAGTACTGCTTCAGCTTTCCGCTTGCCATGAACACCCCATAAACAAGTTTCTGCCAATGAGGATATCTTTGTTTTGACTCGATGAGTACCTCACTGACATAATAAACCAGCCGTTGAACCGGATGTTCCTTACCAGCCTCCTTGTGCTCTACCACAATTGCCACACTGACGGCTCGTGAATTAGCAGCCACATATAACAGCAAAGGCTCTTTGTCAATGGGAGCCGCAAGAACCGACGGCTCAGATAACTGCCTCTTAAAATCCTCAAAAGCAGCATTAGCAACATCACTCCAGACAAAGGTGTCTGCCTTCTTCATTAATTGGTACAGCGGTAGGGCCTTCTCACCTAACCGGCTTATGAACCGGCTTAAAGCGGCAACACGACCCGCCAATCGCTGAACATCATTAATACATGCCGGTTTAGCCAAAGAAGTGATTGCCTTAATCTTCTCCGGATTAGCCTCGATGCCCCTGTTTGAGACCAAGAATCCCAAAAGCTTGCCTGCAGGCACACCAAATACACACTTCTCCGGGTTAAGCATCATTTTGTAAACCTGGAGATTGTCAAAGGTTTCTCTGAGATCAGATATCAAGGTTTCCGCCTCTCTGGATTTCACTACTATGTCATCCACATAGGCATGAACATTGCGCCCAATCTGATTTCGGAGACAATTCTGTACACACCGTTGATAAGTTGCCTGGGCACTCTTGAGCCCAAAAGGCATAGACACATAGCAGAAGGCTCCAAACGGGGTGATGAAAGCCGTCTTCTCCTCGTCCTTAACTGCCATCTTGATCTGATGATAACCAGAATAAGCATCCAAAAAGCTCAAACGCGCACAACCTGCCGTAGCATCAATGATTTGATCAATACAGGGGAGGGCAAAAGGATCAGCCGGACAAGCCTTATTTAAGTCCGTGTAATCCACACACATCCGCCAGGTGCCATTTTTCTTGAGTACGAGTACCGGGTTAGCCAACCACTCCGGGTGAAAAACTTCGACAATAAACCCAGCCGCCAAGAGCCGGGCGACCTCTTCTCCTATAGCTTTTCGTCGCTCTTCATTGAATTGCCGCAGAAACTGCCTGACCGGCTTATACTTCGGATCAATATTAAGAGTGTGCTCAGCGAGTCCTCTCGGTACACCTGGCATGTCAGAAGGTTTCCGTGCAAAGATGTCCCGGTTCTCACGGATGAACTCGATGAGCGCGCTTTCCTATTTAGGATCCAAGTTGGCACTGATGCTGAATTGCTTAGATGAATCGCCCGGAGTAAAATCAACAAGCTTAGTCTCTGCAGCCGATTTAAACTTCATGGCCGGGTCATGCTCCATAGTCGGCTTCTTGAGAGAAGTCATATCCGTCGGGTCAATGTTATCTTGATAAAATTTGAGCTCCTCTGCTGCACAGACAGACTCGGCGTAAGCCGCATCACCTTCTTCACACTCCAGGGCCACCTTTCGGCTTCCATGCACAGTGATGGTACCCTTGTAACCTGGCATCTTGAGCTATAGATAAACATAACATGGCCGTGCCATGAACTTGGCATAGGCCGGCCGCCCGAACAAAGCGTGATATGGACTCTTGATTTTGACCACTTCAAAAGTTAATTTTTCCGCCCTAGAATCATGCTCGTCTCCGAAGGCCACCTCTAGCTCAATCTTGCCCACAGGATACGCCGACTTATCGGGCACCACTCCATGGAAGACGGTGTTGGAAGTCTTTAAATTCTAGTCAGTTAAGCCCATGCGCCGAAAGGTCTCGTAATAGAGGATGTTGATGCTGCTACCTCCATCCATGAGCACCTTAGTAAACTTAACCCACCAACCTGCGGTGCCACCACTAGGGCCAGTTGACCCGGATTATCAACCCGGGGAGGGTGATCCTCCCTGCTCCAGACAATAGGCTGTTCCGACCACCTCAAGTAACAAGGGACAGCCGGTTCAACAGAATTCATAGCCCTCTTATGAACTTTCGGATCACGTTTACACAAACTTGTGGTGAATACGTGATACTGCCCACTGTTTAACTGTTTCGGATGGCTTTGATAACCCGACTGCTGCTGCTGCTGACCTCCTTGACCAGACTGTTGTTGATTATAACCACCCTGGTTTCCCAGAAAACCGGATCCTGAACCACCGCCCGGTCCATGAAAGCCGTCGGCTCCTGAGCCGCCGCTTGGGCCTTGATTGCCATCAAACGTATTAGAATTCTTGAAAGCTTTCATGATTGCACAATCCTTCCATAAATGAGTCGTTGGTCGTTCCCGGGTGCCGTGTTTCGGGCAGGGCTCATTGAGTAGTTGCTCAAGAGACGGTCCTGACCCACCAAACCGGGGTGGCTTCCCTTTGCGCTTCTGATTGTTACCCTGTGCATTGGCCACAAATTCCGGGTTACCATCCGCCTTACGCTTATTGCCTCCTTGACTTGCCGGGTTATGCTGCTGACCCTTTCCATTACCGTTCTTCTTTCCCTTCCCCGTCTTTTCATCATCAGACGTGGGGTCCTTGGTACTATCAGAATCGGCATACTTGACTAAAGCCGCCATCAGCGTCCCCATTTCGTTGCAATCACGCTTAAGGCGCCCCAGCTTCTGTCTTAGAGGCTCGAAGCGGCAATTCTTCTCCAGCATGAGAACTGCTGAGCCGGCATCCATCTTATCAGACGAATGTATTATATCTTTGACCCGGCGCACCCAATGAGTCGTAGATTCACCTTCTTCCTGCTTACAATTTGTTAGATCCACAATTGACATAGACTGCTTGCAAGTATCCTTGAAGTTCTGGATGAAACGGGCCTTTAGCTCCGCCCATGAACTAATGGAGTTGGGTGGCAAACCCTTTAACCAAGAACGGACCATTCCGTCCAAAATCATGGTGAAATATTTAGCCATCGCTTCATCACTAACCTCCAGCAGCTCCATGGCCATCTCGTAACTTTCAATCCATGCCCCAAGCTGTAAATCGGCCGTATAATTCGGCACCTTCCGAGGTCCCTTGAAATCCTTGGGCAGACGTACATTACGTAGAGCCGGTACCAGACAAGGAACTCCTCCGGTTCTAGTAGCAACTCCCGCCTCAACGGAAGTCGTCGGGTAAGCCGGTGAGTTCTGTTGGGCTGCTAGCTGAGCCGCTAGCTGAGCCGCCCGCTCGTCCTCCTGACGTATTCGATCCTGAACCGGGTTATACCCACCGGGCTGGTTCCGGCGCTGAGCGTTACTTGACAAGGCCTCTGACTCCATGTGTCTACTGTAACTCGGGCTCCGATTTTGACGAGGCGGGGCTAACCAGGGCGGAGGAGTCGAGTGAATCCTATCCCGGCTGTAGGAGTAGGTCTCTTGCTGAGCCAGGGCTGTTTGGACAAGTTCTCTGATCTTCCAGGTTTCCACCGCTGTCGGATCATCCCCATCTACTGGGAGAGCCGCCAAACGTGCTAATGTTGCGATTAAGTTCTCCATGGGGTTGGAGAAGTGACCCTGTGGTATTGGTACGTAATTGGGCGGTGCCATATTGCCGTGAGGAGGTGCCATCCCCTGAGGCTGGACTGGACCTCCCGCTCTGGATGTAATAAGCTGATTCGCACCTGGCGGGTTACTTGGGCCGGCCCCGGGTGTAGCAAAGAGATTTCGAGGATCATAATTCTGAGGTAAACGGGACTGAGTTTTCTGATGTCTCCTCCTCATTACCTCATTAGATGCGTTTAAGCTCAACGTGAGCTGCAAGGCCTCTTCCTGAAGTTGCTGCGCCGTACGTCCAAAGCCGCCCGCTCTGCTGCTAACCTAGCGTCCTCAGCTGCTAAGGTTTCCTTGACTCGGGTGATCTCGTCACGAACCTGTGCCACCTCTGCCTCATGCTCAGATTGGTTTGCAGGGATGACTGTAACAGTTAACAAAGCCGTAAGCTTATCCATGAGATCCATCACCACCTGAGCCGGTGAGCGCACGGGGCCTCCTGCCCCGGCTGCTCCTAACCCGGACGTTATCGCCGCTGAGGCCGTAGAATTTTGGCCGGGTTGAGTACCAGCCATGAAGACTCCTGCCCAGTTTGGCGACTCTGAGAGGTCCAGAATAGTGCTGCCATCGGAACAGCCCCCAAGCACACCATCTTGAACTTGATACAGCGAATCTGTTGAGCCGGCGGATGAATCACCGTCAGAGAGGACGGCCGGCTCACCATCACCTTCAGATCCTTCAGGAAGTTCACCTCCATGGATGCAACCCACAAAGGCACGCTTCACGACGGGTTGAGCTCGGGCGGGTTTCGCACGCTGAACCGTCTCAACGAGGTCGGTGCAGCTGTCCGGCTCAGAGCCCGGCTCACCAATCCGGCCGATGAAGACGTGAATTCCGCCAAAGGGGACCCGGTAGCCATACTCAATTGAGCCGGCGTCGGGGCCCCAGCCTTCGTCGTCGATGTAGATCTTGCCGCGACGACTCTTGGTCATCCGGCCAACTGCGTATCCCTTGAGCCCTTCGAAGCTGCCCATCAAGAACTCAAATCCACCGTGCGCTGGCCCCACGGTGGGCGCCAACTGTCATGGAATTGTCACGGCAAATGTCCTCTTGCAAGAACTTGATCGTGGAGCCATCGCAACTAGGAAGCTTAAAGGGGTTAATCGGGACAAAGGGCACGCGAGGTTCATACTAGTTTAGCCCCTTACGGTGAAGGAAGGCCTACGTCTAGTTGGGTTGGAATTGCTTGAGGTTTCGATGACCAGGGAGCGAGATACGCTATGCCCGGTTCTCGATCTCTTGTTTCTTCTTCCCTAAGCCGCCAGCGGGTCGTCCCCTTATATACACGGGTCGACGCCCTACGTCTTACAGAGTCCCGGCCGGCTCATAAACAGTGTCCGGCTCGGTGACTAGTTATTTCTACCTTACAATACAAGTGTCGCCCTCATGGCGGTTTATCACCATGGGCCCTAAATCGTCTGTGGGCCTTTAGACCCTTTACTGAACCGCCATCTTCACATCTTGGTCTTGGGCTTCAGATGGGCTTCTCTTTGCATAACCCGGCCCCTCCTGGGCGGCTTACGTAAATAATTATATCCCCAACATTAGGCCCCAGATTGATTTGAACCGGTTCATGTCAATCTTTAAAAACCTTATAAACTAGCCCTTAGTCTTCTATTTTGCGCGGAAATTCTAACCCGCCGTGACATCATCATCCGGATCCGGGTCAAATCTCTGTGACGTCATCTTCAATAAAATTCATATTTTAATCCGTCATATCCTCCAACGAATCTTTGCCTTTACTGACCATCCCGAGAATCGAGGTGTCGGGGCTGCTGGATAATTATGCTTTGGTCTCCTCGTTTCTTGCGCCGTCTTGGTCGGCCCCTCCTTATAAATAGATGCGACCTAGGCCTTCTCCATTTCCTTCAGTCGTCTTCCTCCTCACACTTCTTCCTTTGCTGCACAAGCTCCGCCGCCGCCACCATCGAACTCCTCGTCTTCACCGACTCAGGCCGCCGCATCACCCTGATTCCGACCAGAAAACGACGGCGACCCTCCGCAGCTCTTCCGCATCTGTGAGTTCCTATTTTCCCCTTTCTCAGATATGTCTTGAAATCGTCTTGAGTTCGTCAGTGTTCATCACCGCCCGACGCAGACCTCCATTAATTTCACCTCCAGTGCCTTTGTTTAGATTATAGAAACAACATAAAAAACTGCTGCGGAAAATATTCGTGCTTATCCTGTATAAGAACAGATCTCATTTCCCTTGTTTTGGAAACCCTCCGCGAGTATATGAACTTCTCTGTACTGTTTTTAGGTCTAGAAATATTTTCTTTCTCAGAACCTCGTTTGATCCAAAATAATGATTGCAACTTGTGAAACTTGTTTGTTCCACACTTAACCAAAAAACCGCATCTGTTGACTCTGCTTCAGCCATAATAATTCATGTGACCGGTTTAAAATAATACCGGTTGTCAGCACCGCTTGCTTATGGCTACTTAAGAAAACCTTAATCATCTTTAGTACCTGCAGCTGCTAATCATTATCACATAGTTACCTGTATGTCATTAGGCCCCTTCTTAAGCCGCCATCTCAGATAACCCAATAATGCTTATTCTCCGGGTTATAATGAACCGGAAAATTTCCTTTATCTTGTTGTAGGCTTCAATTTATCCAATGGCACCCAAAGCTGTTAAGCCTCCGATTACCTGCAACTGGGTCCCATCCATTGTTACAGAGAGCAAACTATCCGAGTTTGTAAAGTCTGGCCATCTGCCCAAGAAGGATGTCATGTCTTATCGCGCTCCTAACCCGTCTGAAGAGAAACCTCAACCTAAGGAAGGGGAGGTGATCATTTTCACCGATCACATGAGCCGGGGATTTGCTCCTCCCAGTTCAAAATTCTTTAGAGACGTTTTGCACTTCTTTGACTTAAGACCTCAAGACATCGGGCCCAATTCGGTGTCAAATATCTGCAACTTTCAAGTTTTCTGTGAGGTCTACCTTGGAGAAGAACCCAGCCTACTTTTGTTCAGGGAGTTGTTCTATTTGAACCGGTAGAATGAACGCGCCAACGGACCCAGTCTAGAACTTGGTGGCATCTCGATTCAGCGACGAAGAGACTGCCTTTTCCCTTATGCTGAACTGCCGAGTCATCCAAAGGACTGGAACCAAACGTGGTTCTACTGCCAGGACACTTCTCTGCCTGGTGAAAACCCGCTGCCCGGCTTCCGTGCATTGTGCCTTGAACCTACTCACCCGCTGCCGGATAAGTTGACAGCTACTGAACGTCTGCCACTCACCCCCAAAATCAAGAAGATAAAAGCTCTTTTAGGGAACGGCTTAGATGGCATTGACCTGGTCCGAGTCTGGGTTGCTTGGAGAATAATTCCGTTAAGCCGCCGCCCCGGCTTAATGTGCAATTATTCAAGCGAGAAAGATGACCCTCAGCGTCATAGCCCTGATGACTTACCAGATGACGTAGTGGAAGCTACAACTTAGTCCTTGTTGAAGGAGGGCACAGTGAATAGTAACGCCTTCGGCTTACTACCTTTTTGCCAGAAGAACCCGGCACCTGCAGTAAGTTTCCAGCCGTCGGGTTATTATTATATCCTTTTTTATCATGTTAGGCTGTATTCTTACGCATAACCCGTTATAACCTTTTACAGGCAAATGATAACTTCTGGAAAACCCAATGTGATCGTGAGGCAGCCAAGAAAGCCAGGGCGGCCAAGAGAGCCGAAAAGAAAACCACCAAACCCACCACCTCAAGGAAGAGGAAGCCAAGCGCCTCTGAGCTGTTTCAGCTTGATGATACTGATGATAATGAGGAAGAGGTAACCTTTGAATTTCCCTTTCTCCTTTATCACTACCTTACTGATACTAACCTTCTTTCAGGAAGACACGGGAAACAGCCAACCCATCGAGGAAGAGGTAATTATAATCTCCTCCGACTCCGAGCTTCAGCCGCGTCAGAAAATTCAAAGAGTAACCCGGAAAGTAAGATTTTCACATCCTTTGGCTTACCAAGATCCTGACTTTCTTTTGAAGCGATAGATTTATGAGAGCCGGAGGCAGACCCGAACCAACAAAGACGCGGAACTCTCCTCCAGCTTACCTGATGTGACCAGGAAACGCCAGGCTGAGGTTACCTCCGATTCACACCTTCTTTTTTCTTTGACGGGTTTCATTCGTTATCCTCTCAATTCTTCTAACTCCAATTATCAGGATATTTCACCTTCCTCCAGTGAGTCTATGCAGTCCAACATGCCAGCCTTCAAAACTGCTCCTGGGTAATATAAACTTGTTGTACCTTATGCCTTTATTTTACTCATACTTTTCGTATTTAACCTGTCTACTTTTTCCGCAGTGTGCAAGTAAAGCCCAGCAAAAGGGCAAAAAAGAATAAGCCGCCCCAAGAGCCGGTTGTGACTGAACCAGAGCTGGGAACAGCTGCTCCTGATGCCCCTGCTCACGAGCCGCCGCCTCAACCATCTCATGACGCTCCTATATCTTCCTCTGACCCGCCTACTGAGCAAATCTTCAACAAGTCTGGTAACCCGGAGGCTCCTAGCCCCGCCAAAGCAAGTGATCCGGAAGTTGAGATCCTCAAAACTCAGTTTGTTGAACCGGCACAGCCATCTGTACTTGCCAAGTGTTCTAAAGAGGAGTTGGTAGAACGTCGAAAGACCAAGCTGGACGTCACTGACTATACTCATTTGAGTATCAAAGAGATTGTCTCCGGCTATATCAATCAAGTACATAGCAGCCGTGACCTGGAAATTGACATGGTGAAGCAGATACAGCAGAAATCTGAGGTATGACTTATGCTACCTTTCTTTAACCATACTTACTGTACCAGCGCCCAAGTCTATTGCTTATAAGTAAATGTGCTGTAGAAATTTGAAAATTTCCTACCACTGCTTATCCGGCTTAGGAAAAAGACTTTTAACCCGGTAACACTTGCGATACACATTAGCCCCCAAGTGCTAAACATCTTTGCTTGCAAAGTGTTTGGGACTTTAATTTCCATGAACCGGAGTAGTAATTGAAAATTCTTCAGGATACATTAGCCCCCAATTGCCAAATACCTTTGCTTGCAAAGTGCTTGGGACTTAACACTATTTACCGTAATCTTGAGTGTTATCTGGTGCAATGCAGGTCATGATAAGTCAATTTGAATCGGAAATTGTTGACCTGAAGAACCGCGTGGCAGCCCAGGAGACTGAAACTCAAAAGGCTAACTCCAAATTTGAATGCAGTGTCTCTGAACAAGAGAAGCTGAAGCAAAATTTTGAATCGGAGAAGAAAATTTGGGTTGATGAAAAGGCCGCACTGGTGACCCGGGTCGAGACAGCAGAGGCATCGCTGGCGGAAGCAATGGCCGAACTGTCCGACTTAAAGCGCCAGATATCTCGAATGGTCTCAGCAATCTTTGGTGAGTGACTTACTCAAATCTTAAACACTGCAAAACTCCTTCAATGACCATTTCGGTTGTTTCCTCTGACTCACCTTATGCTTAATAACGCAGGCCCTAGGAGCACAAATCTCAAGCAGAACATGGTGATTAAGCTGAAGGCAGTTTATACTCTGGTGGAACAGCTCTACACCGGGTCACAACGTGCCCTGGCCGTTGTGTCTTTATCAAGTGATGTTCCCTATCTCCTGCAAGATGTGCTGAAGCGGCTTGCTGTGCTACCTCAGCGGATCCAAGAGTTAAGACGGGCATCTGCAAGAGCCGGAGCTATAGCCGCATTGAGCCGGGCCAAGGCGTGGCTTCCAGAACTAGACCCTGCTGATATTGCTCTTGGGTATCCAAGTTTAAAGGAAGATGGCACCGTTTTTAATGATAAAGATTTCACCGCCTGTGTGGAAGATATACGTCCGGTGGCTACTCTTATTGGGAACGACACTAACCTCTCCAAGTGTCAGCCGGGTTATGACAAGGAGAATCGGAGAATCCCCACGCCGCATTATGACGGCGTCAGCTTGATCCCTCCAACTCGTAAACACACCTTTGCTCCTGAAGTCGACCTGACCAGTTTAATAGATGATTAAGCTGAGTTTGAGGCCTTGAGTGGCATTGACTGGGCCTCATCATCCTTCCAGGACAAAGCAGTCGGCGGAGAGGCGGAGAAGGATAACCCGGAGGCTTCAAATCAACCCCAAGAGTAGATTATCAGGCGCCACCTGCTTATGTAGTTGTAGAAAAACAATGCCGCATCATTCAGACTCGGAGAGTCTTGTAATAGAGTAAAAAATACCTTGAGTTTTGATATGCCTTTGTGTATGCTTATGGCCTTTAGTACTTGCATAAGCTGCCATCACTATATACTTTATATGAATCTGTTATGCCCTTTGCAGAAATACCTTGCATTGCCCTGTAGTGCTTACAGCTGTTTTTCTGGCTTATATAAACCAACCCCTGAGGGTAAACTTAACTCCTGAAAATTGGCACATACAAGTTCACCTGGTTCTTAACAACCTGATGTAACTAATATTAATTCTGGAAGATTGTAATGTATTCCATTGTACCTTCAAGAGGGTCACAAGATATCTAATGTTGGCACTTGTAAAATATGATGAACAAAATTCAAGGGTTTTTGATTCGAATACGATCAGTGACCCGTTCCAAAGGGGTTGAGCTAAGATTCGGATACGATCTGTTAGCCCCCAGTGGCTGTGGCGATGCCGATCAAGTGGGTATCGACAGCTATGTTCTCTTGTGTTCGAATACGACCTATGTTTGAATAGGAAGCCCCCAAGTGACCATAAAAGTTGTTTAATGACGCTGATTCGAATACAATCCACGTCAGACCCAAAGGGAGTTAAGCTATGATTCAGATATGATCAAGAAGCCCCCAAGTGGGTTTGGCAGTATGCCGATCAAGTGGGTATCGACAGCTATGTTCTCTTTGGTTCGAATACGACCTATGTTTGAACTGGAAGCCCCCAAGTGATCACGGCTAGATTCAGATATGATCATAAGCCAGACCAAAGGAAAGCCGGATTCAGATATGATCCGCTTCTCCTTGGTCATCTCCACCACCTGACAAGGAAAACACATAAACCTTTTTGGGAGTGGAAAAAGGACAGAGGTCCTGCTTTATTGCTTTATATAATATACATAGTATAAGTATATACACATTAGAGCCGACGGCTCAAGTATAATAAGGCCGAAGATGAGCGATATTCCACGGCCGACGGGTCTCCTCCTCCGACTTACGTGAGTCTTTGTGTTCCTGAACGTCGATAAGGTAGTATGATCCATTGTTCAGATTCTTGCTGACCACAAAGGGTCCTTCCCAAGGAGGGGATAGCTTGTGCATGTTAGATTGATCCTGGATAAACCGGAGCACTAAGTCGCCTTCCTGAAAGGTTCTGGACTTAACCCGGCGGCTGTGGTAGCGGCGCAGGTCTTGCTGGTAAATCGCCGAACGGGCTAGTGCCAAGTCTCGCTCTTCATCCAACAGGTCAAGTGCATCTTGCCGAGCTTTTTCGTTGTCTTCCTCAACATAAGCCGCCACACGGGGTGAATCATGACGGATGTCACTTGGCAGGACCGCCTCTGCTCCATACACCATAAAGAAAGGCGTGTAACCCGTAGATCTATTAGGTGTAGTATTGATGCTCCAGAGTACAGAAGGTAACTCCTCCACCCAACAACCCGGCGTCCGTTGTAAGGGGACCAAGAGCCGGGGCTTGATACCCTTCAAGATTTCTTGATTGGCTCGTTCTGCTTAACCATTTGATTGAGGGTGAGCTACAGCTGAAACATCAAGCCGAATATGCTCTCATTGACAGAACTCTTCCATAGCTCCTTTGAAAAATGCCACTGCATTTTTTGCAAACTTTGAAAAACGCCACTGCAGTTTGCAAACTTTGAAAAACACCACTCCAGACTTCGAAAAATGCCACTATAAATGGCATGAAATGGCATTTTTCAAAGTTTGAAAATTGCAATGGCATTTCTTGGATACACCAGATTTGGAGTGGCATTTATCAAATTAACCCAAAACAAAAATAATTGGGCGAGCTGTTGGGTCCCTGGTGTCAGCCGCTCGTTGTGCAATTCTCTCGTTTATTGACTACGTTGACAATGGCATGGGACCCAGATGTCAGAAATCCACTAGGAGGAGCCATTTTTTTATTGGCTTGAAATAATTAGGCACTTGCTTGCGTACTGCCATGACCTTGGCGGGTCCCTGCTGTCATCGTCTCCACGTACAATCATCTCCTGATTGTGTACGCGTCAACTTGCTAGGACCACAAGTCGGCCTCTAAACCGTGGAGGACAAATACGACCCATTTAAAAAAATAACAACCCATTCCATAAGTTCAAACGGAAAGTTCAGCATTCAGAGCAAAGTAACAGGTCTGATCCACATATAGAGTACTGAACTTCCACGTTGACAACCATCATAGCCAAGTTAACTATCTACTCCGACTAACACTCTAGTAGCGTACAAGTACTAACTTACTCTTAGCTAACTAGACGATGCCGGCCGCCATCTGCTGTCCATGCTAAACGCCGGCACCGGCGTCCTCCGCCTCGCCTCGGACTTGCCAGAGGTGCGATAGGGCACGTTGCTCGCGCGCGTTGGCCCTTTCCATGCCGGCGTGGTCCATCGAAGCTTCGGCTTCCAAGCGGGAAACCCACTTGATGAGCTGGTAGTAAAAATCGGCGTCGCGAATGCGTATGTGCCCGATAGCCTCTAGGGCTATTTCCCGGGCGCCGGCCTCCACGTAGTTAGCCCAGTTGCGGGTGCTTTGCTCGCGACTCAAAGCATCAGTGCGCTGCTGCTCCATGTCCTACTGGCGGCGCAAATCGGGGATACGCTGCTCCTCCGCCAGGCGGTCACGCTCCAACAACTCCTGCTCCTCCGCCATGCGGTCGCGCTCCAACAACTCCTCGATCTCTGCATTGCCATCTAAAGACAGATAGAATGCCTCCTCCCTCCGTCTGCCTTCCGGTGAAAACCCGAACACTAGTTCCGGCTGTGACCGCCTCCGGCGTTGCCTACCGCGGACGGGCGGGGGCATGGCGGACGTGGCGAGCGACGTCGGGCCGGTGGGGGCTTATGAGGATATGGCGAGTTGGGTCACGGTGGCACCTGAGAAGGCCGGGAAACAGTACTTATAGGCGGAAGGTAGTGCAACGGTCATCGGAATTCAATGCATAATGGCTTAGAGCGCCAGCTTGCCATGGAAAACTAGAGAAACTGAGATTATGACTATGCCATCCCGTCCCGTCTGGGTCGCACGCCGGCATGGCGGTCAAACGAGTGCACTCGAATCATCTCCCTCCTTGTCAATAATGATTCCACGGATTTAAAGCGTATCTTTTTTCGCATCAGTTAGCTGCCTTAATTACGGTCGGCTGCATGCAGGCACTCAGAATCGCTCACAGGCAGTACGCGAAGCAGCATGCAACGAGTCGCAGCCGAGGGCACGCATGCAGCCACTTAAATCGCTGGAATTAATTAGGCTTAAATTTCTGCATGCCGTTAATTATTGCCATGTGTCGTGGAATTGTCACGGCAGATGTCCTCTTGCAAGGACTTGATCGTGGAGCCATCGCAACTAGGAAGCTTAAAGGGGTTAATCGGGACAAAGGACACGCGAGGTTTATACTAGTTCAGCCCCTTACGGTGAAGGAAGGCCTACGTCTAGTTGGGTTGGAATTGCTTGAGGTTTCGATGACCAGGGAGCGAGATACGCTATGCCCGGTTCTCGATCTCTTGTTTCTTCTTCCCTAAGCCGCCAACGGGTTGTCCCCTTATATACACGGGTCGACGCCCTACGGCTTACAGAGTCCCTTCCGGCTCATAAACAGTGTCCGGCTCGGTGACTAGTTATTTCTACCTTACAATACAAGTCGCGCCCTCATGGCGGTTTATCACCATGGGCCCTAAATCGTCTGTGGGCCATTAGACCCTTTACTGAACCGCCATCTTCACATCTTGGTCTTGGGCTTCAGATGGGCTTCTCTTTGCGTAACCCGGCCCCTCCTAGGCGGCTTACGTAAATAATTATATCCCCAACACCATGCCTTGGTCTTGCTGCTTTGCTGATGGGACTAATAAATCCCGGACGGAGGGAGTACCTTGGTTGGTGAGAGGTTTGAATTAAGCCCTGCTAACCGGAAAGGAGGTACTAGTACATGCGTGATCCGCTATTTATTCGTGTAGGATCGAGTAGGTCGTTTCTTGAATTGAGCCCTGCAAACCGAAAAGGAGGTAGTACGTGCGTGATCCGCTATTTATCCGTGTAGGATCGATAGTGTAGCTTGTCAGTTTCTTCAGAGGTAGGCATTTTTATCCGTGTAGGATCGATAGTGTAGCCTGTCAGTTTCTTCAGAGGTAGGCATTTTTTTCAAAAAAACTGCCACTTCGCATCTTGCATCGCAAATAAAACTGCCAGGAGGGCATTTGTAGGCTAGCTAGTGATCGATCAGTAACTTGGAAACACTGAGCGAACAGAAATAAGTAACTGTTAATGCATCTCAATTATTCACAGATCATATACAAATATGTAGCTCCAAAAGCAAAGATCAGCCACTTCGGATCTCGCGTCGCAACTAAAACTAACTAGTACGATTCCCATACATAAGATCAACATGTTAATGCATCTCAATGATTCATAGATCATATACAAATATGTAGCTCCAAAAGCAGAGATATAGAAAAAACATATATTCTTCCTACTAACATGGATGCTTCTCTTGGCCAACATTCAGTACAGACTGAAAGACAAATTTGTTTGTGAAGTCTACAATTCCTCTTGCAAACGTAAGTGGTTTCACCAACAGCTGGAACCATGAGAATGAACCACACGTGATGCAGGAACATCCACTGCAATATGATTTGGTCTTCTCTCGATCACACCGCGAGACTATTTTCGGAATACAAACTTTAACTTAGGCAAAATGATGCCCATTGTATAATCAGACAAAAGCAATGAAGCACCTAGTGTTGGCTAATAAATAGTATAGTACTACTTTTCTGCAGTCCAGGAAGTGACTATCCAATCTTTCTGTGTCTATTTTCAAATGGCACTGCATGCAGTGACTATACTATTCTCTTGTGCAGTACAACCAAAATTGCGGACACTTTGTTTGTTTGCCAAATAGCAACGGGCAGACATCTCTATCTGCACAAATATCAAGCAGCTAGTAAACATATACCACACCTTGTATTTTCGGTTTAAACATGTCTCTTCCGCTTAGCATCTGTCATGTTCTGCACTGGACAATCTGATACAGTTATGTTTTACCCTGGACAATTTCATACTGAATTGATTTGCTGGTTCAGAGCAGAAATATAGCGCCTATTCTTCATCAGACCAAGGATATCCATGTTCGCAGTGATGGAAGAGGTGAAATCAATACAACTGAAATTGAGCATCCAATCATTGAATCCTGTCCTGCACCTCCAATGTAGGTCCACCCTGCCAATAAATTCACATGCAAAGCACTAGTATTACTATCTAATGACAGTACAAAAAGAGTAGCAAGATAGTAGCAAACCATGTACCTTTGTAATGAACAGCTCATAGTGCCACCAATTGGATATAAAGGTTTGGAAAAAAACATGATCCTAATGTTGAACCAGTTGGACTTTTTGTGCAGTTCCACTAAAATCGAGCATCCCTATTTGCATAGATATTGAAAGTGTGATTACTCTAAAAGTAGCACTAGTTGAAGCATAGACTCACAAATATAAGAATTCCAATTTCATAATGGGAAAAGGTAGCAAGACTGTTTCTAACCACCTGTTTGAAGGAATAAATAAAGCAACAGCGGCTGATGTCAGGAAGGCATACATAGTTTTTTCTGAAAAACTGAGCCATTCCTGACCTTTCCTCTTCTTTTAAGCAAATTTTGTGCAGTTCTGCTAAAATAAAATGCCATCACTGCCTAGACAATTCAGTGACACTGTACAAAAGGAAATGACTTAACATTACATCATGATGTCAGGTATGTAGTCGATAGGCATTAGAGACAAACATACAGACCTCCTCCGATAACATAATGAACATTAATTTTAACAAAGGTGTGACTAGCTTTACCGGGATAATTTGAGTGAACTCTACACCCTTTGTTCCTTAATATAAGACATTTTCGCGCTTCAATTTAAAGTACCCAAACGCCTAGTATTTAGAAAAACAGGTAGTAGTTTTCTTGAGCACGTATCTGGGAAAGCTTGCCACACTTTATTTATGTCCATACGCTAATGCAACACCATTCGAATACTACAAATATACACTAATCCAGTGGCTAGTGCAACAATAGAGTAGTTAGTTTATTACAGGGTACAGTACAATGGTTTTACTGAACAGATTTTAATAAACTCTAGCACTGGAAGGTTTCTATAAGAATTAACAATACAAAATGTAAAGGTAACAAGTTTCAGCATTGGTATACTAGCTCTGCATGAGAATTAAACCAAATACAAAAGTCTAAAGGTAACTAGCATTATTAACTAATGATAGTATAAAAAAATTGCAAACCATGTACCTCCAAGGTAAATATCATTTCGAACTTGGGGGGACCTTAAAAATTCCTATCCCAATCTTGATAATCGATCAAACATAAAAACTTGATCGAACTAATAAAGAGAACAGACGGAGGAGGAGGTGCCCACTCTTGACCTTTCCTCTTGTCTTCATAGTTGTCTGTGCAGTTTAACCAAAATAAAATGACATCAGTGCCTTGGCATTTTGGTGACACTGTACAAAAAAATTAACTTATCTCATGAAAGTGAGGTATGTAATCTATAAGCATTAACAGTGCAAAAATCTGAAGGTACTAACAAGTTTCATCGTTGGTATACTGGCTGTGCAACAGCATTAGAATGCCTTAGCTGAAAAATCTTTAATACATCCACAATCAACAGCTAACCCTGAAATAATCCAGTGACATTAAATGGCATTGCTTAAATTTATCGGTGGCATTAGACTGAGAGCGGCATTAGTTAAATGTGGCATCACTTTAGCAGCAGCATTGCTTGACTTGACTGCTGGCGTTATACTAACAGCAAAAAAAGTGGCAATAAGAGCATGGGAGGCCCATTCGGACAGTGGGCGCACCAGTACGATGTACCTCCACGGACGCAGAGTGGTGAGGGACGTATGGTTGCCCAGAGCAACAAATATCCAGGTAGCATATGTGGATTACGTCCCATTTTTGCTCTCTTTAGCCACCTTTTTCCTATGCGAGGACAACAAACCGATCGACCTGGTCATTCTCTATTGCGTTGTCATGCCTTTCTACCCTTCTTCAACCAATAGGCACGAGACTCGTTCCTTAGCTACTGATTTTCCCCTTTTCAACCTAGATGCGGGTTCGATGCCTACTCTCTTGGACAGTACAGTCTCCCTTCCTTTCCTTATTCAACCAAGACATGGATTAGTCTGCATGAAGTAGGGTTTCCTTTAATAGTGCAAATTATGGTTTTCGTCTGCGTGGCCAGCAGAGCAGAGGATAGCAAATTGGGAAGATGCTGGAGTGGAAAAAGATCCACATGCAACGACGTGGCCGATGGGGCAATAGAACAAGGATATGGTTAGAAAAGAGGTAGCATACCTGAGGGTCGATGGGAAGTGGCTTCGCTCGTGGTCGTCATCCTCCGCACACACTACGGCAGCGAGCTTGGGGACGAAGGCCATCCCACGTGGGCGCTAGGTCTGAGAGGATGGCCCTGTCATTAGTGCGTGACCTCGCTCACCGACGACGAGTGCGTCAACGCTGCATGTACTTTTCTTCCCCAGCGGATCTGTGACCACCGGTGAGGAGGGAGAGAGGGGCCATCTTTTTTAAATCTGGAGAGAGGGTGGCAGTGTGAGAAGCAAGTGGGCAGCCCTTAGCAAGAAAGCGCTCAAGCTCCAGCCTATATATCTTTTTTATACTACTAGTACTAGAGGTGGAGTAGTGGTAGAGTAGTTTATATTTTCTCTGCGTACAGTACCAGTTAGTCGTGCTTCAAAACTGATCGGCACGCCATTAAAAAAATAAAGGTCGATAACTAATGCGGCACCTCGGGCCAACGCGGCCAGATCGCATTTTGCACAAGAAATTACACACCATGTTTCGTTGACATGTGGTCGCGTTCCAACATATCAGTGAGACGACGGCGAGTAGTAGGAGTATTTCCGAACGGACATGTAGGCCGGGGCGCCTCTTCGTGAACTGTGGCAAACTCGCAACCGTCCACCGACTCTTCGCCTTTCCCTCTCGATTTGGAACTGCTGTCGCACGCTCTTCCTTTCCCTCCTCCATTTTCCTTCAGCCCTTCACCCTTTGTTCTGCCATTGTTCGATCATCTTCTCCATGGAGGGAACAGGCCGGAAACGACCCCGTTATTCTTGCCCCGATCTGAAAGATGACGTGGTGGAGGAACTCATTGATCGGTGCGACGTCATCACCTCGGCTAGCATGGCAGGTTCGTTCAAGCCCATTCTCGACTCAACTAATAACATCATTACAAAGAACCCAAGAGTCAAGGAGCGGTTTGATCTCCCCTATCTTCTTCGCCGTGACCCTGATGATGACTGGCGCCGGCACGACGGAGGCCTCGCCCTGTGCAAGTTGATGCCGCTTGATAATGATAGGTATGATGTTAAGATGCCATCGCTTGAGGGCAAGGCTTGGGCGGGCGCAAATGGAGATTGGGTTGTTTACATTGGGTCCAACTGCGAGTGGGAACTTGTGAATGTGTACACTCGTCCGGGTTCCACTTCCAAAAATCTCAGCACACTGCCCAGAGGTTGAGCACACCGGTAATGTACGCACGTTCAAATACGATCGTGCTGACTGTATTCTATGGAAGATAGCAATTTGTCAAGTTCCCAACCGCTCTTGGAATTACAGCAACTATGATGTTGTTGCTATCTTCGACAAGCTTGTTGCCATCCTTGATGGTTTCACTCGATGGATATTGCTCAAAAATCAGTTTCTGTACACGGATGAGTACTGTGATGCAATTCAATACGAGGGCCTTGTGTTTGCTGCCACCACTCGTGGCACTGTTTTTGCATGGCATCCTAGTAGTTTCAGTACGTTTGTCTTCCACCGTAACTATAATTGTTTCATCCACATGCATGCGGGTTAGCAAGTTTCCCTTTACTAATTAACCCTCTTCTTGTGTTTCCAAGGTCCTGTGAACATCCCACCACCTATACTTGAAAAATTTTATAACCAAGGGGGAGATGACGATGGTGATGATCACGAGCAGCGCCCATATACTCTGTGGCGCCTGGCAACTAATTCCGATGGATCACCTCTTCTTGTGTGTATACAGCCCATTGATGATGTTACTGCTAAGGAAGCAGGTGTCTCCCATGGTCGCACTCTCCGGACCTATTCCAACACCTGTTGCATGGTATTCGGGATGGATACTAGTGTGCTAGCGCCAACTCCTTCTCCCTGGTACAGAATTGATAGTCTTGGAGAAAACTCGCTCTTCCTTGGACAAAACTATCCGATGATGGTGAAAGGCGATCCAATTGCTGTTGACACAACGTTAACAGTTCCATTTATGAGAAGAAACTATGTCTATACCTCGGACATTTGTGTGGTTCCCTACCCTGGTAGGGATATAGTAGGCCGCCTCAGCCTGGATGATCAGTCCTGCGTTGGTTTCCAGATCGACAATCGATGGCCCGTCCCAGAGAATCACTTGTGGTTCAAAGCAAGCATTTCCAACGCCAAGGAATGGTTGAGTTGAAGTTCATTTCATTGCTTGTTATTTGTTGTGTGGTGAAAACTTTAGTATTCATAATGTATCCTCGTTGTCGATGTGGGTTGATGACCTGTTGTATGTAATAAAATGATATGCGTGTGATAAACTTACTAAATTAATGAATGGCTTTCGATTCGCTTCTCTAAGTGAGTGGTGCGACGAGGCAAAAAAATATTTTCCAAATACATAATTGTACATGCATTGCAACAGGTTATCGGATGAGGCCAATCAACAATAGTAGTACACTATTTGTACTAGCTTCACATGCTTCGCGCGTCGGGCGGGTGTTTTTACTGTAGCCATATGTTAATGTGTTCGCTGTACGTAACCAGCACCTCGAATCCTCGATACTAGTACTATATAGTAGGAGTAAGTAGTAGGAGTAGTAGGGTGGCATGGGCCAGAACAAGCATTCACGTCCAGGAGTACGGCACACGCCACCACCACGACATCCATCTGACACCATATTATTTCTTGGACTCCGTGCTAGAGCAATCTCTTCAACCTTGTCGTTTCTCTAACTTCAGCCATCGTGTGGCGGGCGAGGTGGGGGTTTGCCGATAGTCGGTTTCCTTAACTGCGGTCCCACTTGTAAGGCCAACTCCAACACACGACCCCAAACGCACCTCCGTTTTGCACGAACTCCAACGATAATTTTGACTAGAAAAGCAAGACCAAAGAAAACAAGAACCACAAGAATACATTTTACTACTCCTGTAAGTTAGATTAGTGCCTTCTCGATGCATTCATTGTTGATCTGCGGAGGCTCGATCTTGCGTATGTGCTAGGTAAAAGTGATAGAACATCTACTAAATTGTGCTCTATCAATATATGGATGTACTCTTCTTCCCAATACAAAAACTTGCATCCATTCTACTCCCTCCGTTGCACAATACATGCCTTCTATTTGTCAAAATATATATGTATCTAGACATGTCTTAGTATATAGGTACATCCATTTTTGGACAAATGGAAGTCAAGTATTTTGGAATGGAGGGAGTACAAAAATAAAAAAATTAAGTTAGCACAACTAGTCTAATCCGAGGGTAGAACAGAAGATTTGGTCGGGTTCTTCCTCCTTTTGCCGACACGTGGGACATCCAGCATCCAGGTCGTGTCATGAAAGAAAATAGAGTGGTAGTTGAAGCCACGAGATGTGCATCTTGGGTTAAACTATAAATAGAATCTTACTACTCTTGAGTAACTCCAAAAGCGGCCACCGAAGATCTTTATTGGATTTGTTTTTCATCACCAGCACATCGAGGTGAAAGATGTGCAGGTTCAGTGGGTCCTCTTGCGTTTTCACTGACATGTGGGGCCACATGTGAGAAAACAGACAATGGGATCCGCGCATCCGCTGGCTGGTTGAGAAGAGAGATAGAGGAGGGTTGAGCACGGACTACAGGAAATTTTTTCTACTTATCTCGATATAGGCTCGATATAGTGGGGTGGCATGGGCCATAACTAGCATTCACGTCTAGCAGTACGGCACACGCCACCCACACGAGTCCCATACGACACCAATTTTCTTGGAGTCCGTGCTACAGCCATCTCTTCTCCCTCCTGTTTTCTCAGCCATCACGCGGTGGGCGGGGTGGGGGTTTGCCGATAGTCGGCTTGCTCAACTGCGGTCCCACTTGTAAGTGAAAATGCAACACCGCACGCATTCCCGCTTGAGCGGCGTGCCGGACCAACCGTATCGGGGTGCGACGCGAACACGGCAGGCTTTTCCTTTTGAACTCGTAACTTGTAAATTTGGTTCTGCTCCATGGTGCGACCGGTAGATAGAAAGTAACGATTTTGCCTAGAGTAATGAGAAGTTTGGATCTGGCGCCGTTCATGCATGGAGTACGTACGAAAATTATGAAGTTGATGCGAAAGGTAAGATAATTACTGTAGTATCATATACTGCTACATGGATTTGACGGAAAGATAAAAATACATACGGATCCATCAACGTTCAACGACATCCTCACGCCCTAGTGCGCCGGGTCACCAACCGACGTGTGAGGAGCAGCGGCGTTGGCGGCGAGCTCAACATGCTTCTGAATAGAGCCATCCAAGGTTGCCCTGCGCTCCAAGAAGGCCAGCGTTCCATCGTCCTCCTCTTGCATGTAGTAGTCCTTGTGGACGATTTGCGCATAGACGTGGGTGATTATGTCGATGGTGTCTTGCTGCGCCAGGCGCTGCGCGGCGAGCGCGACCTCGAGGTGGACATTCTCCAGCGCGACGGCGGGTAGTCGCAGGGCCACCAGTGCGTCGAAGAGGTTGTTACCATAGTGGCAGTTGAGAGTGACGGGCATCGCAGAGCCTGGGCGCGTCGGGTGGAGGCTTACGTCAAATTCGTCCGCAAGCTTCTTGACAACAGTGAACTTGTCGAGGAAACCGACGAGGACCTCGTCGAACAAGGAGACGAAGCTGTCGTCCAAGCGGCCCCTCGCCCTGGCGGCCTCAAGCAATACTACCTGGAGACGTTCCTCGGTACCGGGCTGCAGGCCGGCGTTGTGGACCATCTGGCACAGCCGGCTGATGCTCGCGCTCATCGCCTCCATGGGTCTAGCATAGCTTCTAGTCAACTGATCTTGCGATTCGAGTGATCACTCAGCCCTTGGTTAGCGTGCGTAGGTGCGTAGGATTTCGTACTACTCCTCGGCCCTGTACTGCACCTGCCTTTGGCTGTATGATAGGTGGGCCAGCCACCCCCTGGGGCCACGTGTCATTCACCCAAAGGCAGTTACCGTAAGTCAATGAAGTTGTGTCCCCCTCCGTGCCAGTGCAGTATAGTCATCTCACGGACCTCTAGTTGGGGCCAAACGAGAGAAGTTTGATGTTTACTGGTTTATTGGTCCCCTTTGCATTTTGTGCCAAGTTTTGACCTTTGATTTAACTAATAAAATGTTAATGCATGTAAACAAAAATGTTGTGTAAGTCACCTTACAAAAACCAAATAATCCCAAAATACTTAGGCACGGTGCATTAACTCCCTCCTTGTTTATTATTTTGTGACATATCAACCAATGAGAGATGTGGGTCGTGCATGCTTTCAATGACTTGAGACTACCAAACATGACATGCAGTGTTTAGTTCATTGCATGTAAT
Organism: Triticum dicoccoides; assembly: GCF_002162155.2. NCBI lineage: Eukaryota > Viridiplantae > Streptophyta > Magnoliopsida > Poales > Poaceae > Triticum > Triticum dicoccoides. The sequence goes on from NC_041388.1 coordinate 330,062,763, forward strand.
CCTATTAGTACTCTAGTTAGGAGTAGCAATAAAACATTAAGTTCTCTCGCCGATAGGAATAAAACACCATGTATTTATTTACAGAGGGAGTAGTACATTTTTGGTGACATGCATTACTAGATATTGCTAGTCAAATACTAAAATCCAGATGGACATGGTAGTACTCCTAAATCCAGACGGTGGTGCTACTAGTACTAGTAGTAGTACTACCAATGTAGGAGTAGTAGTAGGAGTACTAGCATTGTACTATCCGTTGGTCAAATTATTACGTGCTGCTCCTCACAGTGAAGTGACAAGACCCTGCGCCGGAGATGACACCAGAGTATAGGCGTCGTGTTCGGCATACCATAGTCAGCCTCACCGTCTGCAGTCACTATCATCATGGCTGTAGAGCTAGCCTGCTTACAACTAGCCCTGTTTGACATAATTTCCCGTGCGTAGATGCCCGTGCATTGCACGGAACACCAAGATTGGGGGTGGACAGCTCCGGCAGCGGCCATCGCGCCAGGTTTTTCCACGGCCTTCTACTCCTAGATGTGGTGGGGAGGAGATGAGGCTGATCATGAGAGACAAGGAGTTGTTCGTAAATAGGGAACAAGTGCGGGCATCTATTTGCAAAAATGGAGAAGCTTGGTTTGTATGCGTCAGATCTAGATCCAACGGCTATTGGTGAAAGATGGGAGGCACAACATCATCACCAACTCATGACCTGTTTGATTCGCAGGATTTTGAAAACGCAGGAATAGGACACGGCAATATTACAAGTTTCAAACTGATATTACAAATGTTAGGAGTAATGCTGCACCTACGAAGAGGGAATTACTAGGAAGTTTACGTAAGAACTTTCGTTACTTTAGGTGGATGCAGCATCATCGTACAAACTAAAATCCACCGCCCTAACAAGTCACTAATGGGCAAATAAGTTTTCGAGTCTCTGGCCACTTGATGTTTCAAAAACAAATTCAGCTTCTGCGGAGACTTTGTCATTTAGGCTTAGACGCTTGCGGTGATCAGCACGCAATTCATTGTTGCGCTAGAGAATGCCAAACCTCATTACCTTGAGCACACTTGCCTCCAGAAAAAAGAACCTGGCCAATTTAATCGCCTAATCCTAGACTTACAAAGGGCTACGTAGCTGCTGCGTATACTTTCCATCTAATCCATATATGCCCCCCTGATTTTCAGGTGGGGTGGGCCTAATCCTCTCCTTGAATCCAATCAAATAGTCCCACATCACATCAGTTTGTAACTTTACGTAAACCATTACATGGATGTAGCATTGCTCAATTTAATCTCAGATGTGCTGCCTCGATAGTCGATCAAATCAATTTCTGTAAGATGGAGATCAAGGCATTCGATGAGATTGTTATAGTGCACCACATTTTTCACTTTCGGGTCTTTTTTATATGCAAAAGAAGAGAACATATTAGAGCAGCTGGCTGCATAAGATTGCCGTGTCATCAAGAGGTACCAATATCATTCGCTCATACGATAGGGTTGGCTGGCTAGTGATAATTTTTCACTCACTCTCTCTCTCTCTCTCTCTCTCTCTCTCTCTCTCTGTTTCCTCTCATTTAACTAGGAGCACGTGAAGAGCTTGGGCATTTGTTGCCTTCCACTATGTGGCCAATGCCATATTTCGCAAAAGTATGCCACATAACACGCATTGATGTCAAATCAAAAGATTTTGGCACCGCTCTCGTGATGTGAGAGAGTTGGCACCGCTGTGCACACAGACCCACATGTATAAACAAATCAATCAAACCAACTACACCAGCCTCTCACTCTCCCAAACAAGTGTTTTTTTATTGCCTCAGTCCTCTCTCTCTCTCTCTCTCCCACGCAGTGTTTTTTCATTGCGTGAGTTAATTTGGCACTGGAGCAAAGTAGGTGATCCAGATTGGGACACCAGGTGAGCAATGGAGGGGCATCGATGCCAAATGCATCACAAGTGAATTTGGCACATGTTTTGGCCTACATAGCCCACTTATGTAATACTACCTCGTATTTAGTATAAAATTTTGACCATAGATTTTACCTAAGAAAATGCCAATGCATGTCACTAAAAATTACACCATTTGAAATTATGTTCAAATACGAATCCAACGATATAGTTCTTAGTGACATGCATTAACATTTTGTCAGTTAAATCTATGGTCAAATTTTGATACTACAAAATTGGAAGAGTAAACCAAGAGAATTTGGCAGACAAGTACACCAACCTGTCAATTTCGGCGCGTCAATGACCCTGATTTTTGTTGGACCTTCTAGATCCGATACAGGCAATCTCTCAAGGAAAGGCGCATTCTTAATGACCATAACATGGAACAGCTGGAGTGATCTCTTCCCAGTTGATGTCTTGTTGTGGGGCCAGCAAGACACATAAATCCATCGGAGATTCGTCGAGGCGATGTGGAGGCTAATGAACCCGTGGATCTGCTCAAGACGAAGGTACTCGAGCGTAGTATAGCTGCGGACCAGGTGCTCCATAGCCTTCTTCGAGATGACAATGTCAAAGAGGTCGAGCTGCTTGAGTTGAGGGAGAAGAAGAGCGGGCGCGGCATTAATCTGGGGAAGATAGCAGGAGCTGAAGCTGGCGCGGCGTAGCGTTGGCGTGAGGCGGAGCGCGGACGGCGGCAGAGAGTGACATCGTCCAGCTTCAAAGCTGAGCTCCTCGAGCTGATCTAGGGCGGGGGATAAGAACCACTCGTCGAACTTGGGTTGGGCCTTGCAGTTGGTACTGAACATGCGGATGTCAAGGCGTTTGGCTGGCCCAGGGTGCGATGAAAGGATCTTGGAGACTGCGGCCATGCGTTTGCAATCCCCGTCGCAGAGGCAGCTGTCGACGGTGATGTCTAGGGGGACGCAGCGCCAGAGGGGGCGCCACCGCCGGGAGAGCAGGGCGATCTGCACGGCAGATTTGGTGGGGAGGAAGCCGATGATGACAAGCAGGGTCTCGTCGGGGAGGCTGCTGATGAAGTCCAGGCTCGCCGGATGCGGTTTTGGCTCGAGCTGCCTCCGCTTGTTGGCTGCCTCGCCATCCATCTCAACTGGGGGCGACGCCAGTGTACACGTGTGCTGGTGTGTGTTGTGTGTTGGGTGTGCGCAAGTGCGTCCTTCTGTGCATGCCTCCGCGCAGTGGTGAATTGTGCGCGAGTGCGTCCTTCGCGCGCAAGAAGTTTGTCCCCAATGCGCCCTCAATTTACTAGCGTGCGGGGTGCTACCCCGAGTGGTTTCAACTTTGTTTACTTCACCGCATGTCAGATGGGCCTCTAGTTTACTTATTTTCACCCACTGCCACATGGGCCAACACACGAAGATACAGAACATGAGCTGACAGGGCAGCATGTGGATTGGTTGACCGGTCAACTAAACAATATACGGAGCTATACGCTGACACAGTGAGCGTATAATCCGTCGATATAGAGAGTTCGAGTGAGAGGGGAGGCCCATGAGAGATAGCAGAGAGAGAGGGAGAGAAAGAGCTACTCCCTCCGTTCAATAATGTAGTTCCAACATTTTTTTAAGTCAAACTTTTGAAACTTTGACCAAGTTTATAAAGAAATTACTTATATCTACAATACCAAAGATAAATGATAGTATGAAGTAAGTACATGTTGTGATGAATCTAATGATCGTTCCAGATGTAAATGTTTTTCTCCACATATACCTGGTCAAATGTTTCTGAGGTTTGACTTTTCAAAACATCCATATGCTTATGGATGTGACAGAGTCCCTAACAAGAGAGAGGGGGGAGAGAGAGAGAGTGAAAAAAGTGTGTGTGTGTGTGTGTGTGTGTGTGTGTGTGTGAAAGATACATGGACAACACACGATAAAAGTAGAGAAAAAGCGTGTGTGTCTTATGCAAACATATCACACATGCATCTTCGACAACGGAGGCAAGGTGAGGAGATAGTGTGTGGTTGTTTGGAACCGAGAGAGCAAGACCCCTAGCACGTCGCCAAGAGGGGTCTGACAAAGAAGGGAGAGAGGTCGAGAGAGACGTACAGAGAAAATGCAGACATGGGGAGGAGAGAGTGTATGTTTGTCATAGAGAGATCCCCTGGAGATCGTGATGGGACTACATGGGTGGGAGATCGAGTGACAAGGTGTGTGCGCGATAGAAGATGCCCCGAGAGATATCGAGATAGACGTATGGATGGAAGGAGACAATATGTGTGTTCCTGTTGGCTAGTAAGAGATAATCATACTTAGGAGGGGGGAGTGCTTGCGCCTATGCTGGATTGAGGGATTATGGTACTTAGGGGGGTGCGTGTCACAAGGAGAGAGAACAAGGGCGGAGAGTGTTGGATGGGTCTATATGTATAGCGCGAGCGAGACATGTGTATGTGTGAACCAGGGAGATATAAGGCCAGTTTGGCTTGCGTCATGAGCATCTTTTGCCTGGCCTGGGGTTGTGGATGGATTTTGGACACTTGTTTGGTTGCTACCCTGTGAAAAAGAAAGCACGCCTGGCATGGGTTCCCTTGCACTTTAATTAGCCTGGCTGAACTCCAGACACTGCAAGTAGCCTGGCCCAGGCGACCGATTTCGAACGCCTGGTCGTGTGGCCATGAGGCTAACAGCAACATGGATGGATATTAGCATTAAATAATTGATGCATGGATTGATTGATAGGACGTTGATGCTTTTCCTGGCCCAGGCATGAACCAAACGCTTCAGCACCACACAAGCCTGGCCAGGCAGAAATATTTTACATCTCACGTCCACACCAGGCAGTACCGGCCATCAAGGCATGAGGGTCAGGTCACGAACCAAACTGACCAATAAATTTTGAGAGAGATTGAGGAGCCCCGATAAGGCTGAGTAGTGCATCAGATAGCTGAGAGGGAGAAAGAGATATTCCATCCGCTCGATAATGCAGTGCATGTAAATTTTTTAGAAGTCAAACTTTGGAAACTTTGATCAAGTTTACGCAAATGTTATTTATATCTACAATACCAATGATACATCATACAAAACTACATCTCATGGTGAATATAATGGTATATGTTTGCCGTACTAGATGTAATTCTTTTTCTCCACATACATGGTCAAACTTTGTGATGTTTGACTTTTCAATAAATCTATATGCTATGGACCGAGGAGAGTGCCTCGGTCGAGACAGATCAAGTGCGTGTGAAGGAGAATGAGTAAGTGTGCAAAAAGAGTATGTGTGTGAAAGAGAAAGTGACAACAAACGATAAATTAGAGAAAGTGTGTGTTTTTTCGTTTCTTATGCGAACATATCACGCATGCATCTCCGAGATGGAAAAGCGAGGTGAGGAGATACACGAAGATAGCTAGTGTGTGATTGTTTGCAACGGAGAGAGACACCCCTATAGCACATGTCCAATAGAGTGTGGCCAACAAGGAACAAAGGTCGAGAGGGACACATGGATGGCATGGACACATGGGGAGGGAGAGAGGGTGTGTTTGTGATAGAGAGATCCCGTCGAGATCGTGAGGGGACTATATGGGTGGGAGATCGAGGGAGTGAGTGCGCGATAGAAAGATGCCCCGAGAGAAATCGAGATAGACCATGCACATGTTTGTGATGGAGACTAAGATTAGCTAGTCATATACATATAGGGGGGACTGCATGTCCCTACAATTGAGTGAGAGACCATCATACTTGGCTAGCTAGGCATGAGATTGTGTGTGTGCGCGTGTGAGATGGAGAGAGAACAAGGGGGAGAGATAGAGTTTTAGATGGGCCTATCGAGTGCGAGTGAGATATGCATGTGTATGTGTGACCCAGGTGGATGGAGAGTTTGAGAGAGAGGGGGAAGAGCTCCGAGACGACATAGTGGTGCGTGAGAGAGTTACAGGCAAAGAGCCAAGGAATCTATGTGCGTACGATGAGTGCACCCAAGATATCTAGCTTGGACTAGCTAGAGTATCATACATAGTGTGCGAGAGAGACCTATAGATGGTGTATATATGCATGCGAACTAGAAAGACCCCCCACACACACACAGAGAGATGGAGAGAAAGTGAGAGGGATGAACAAGGTTTTTGTGTCGGATGCATGCGACAGAATTGAAGATTTTCGGCGAGAGAGAGAGAGAGAGAGAGAGAACAGGAGTCCGGGAGAGGGGGAGGTCGCGTTTTATGCATCAAAGACTGATATAAACCATGTTTCGATATAAACTTGCATTCAAATATTTAAATTGGAGAACATGTTGTCTGCAATCCACACATGAAAGGATATATGCGTATATCAAACAAGTTCATTAATTTGACTTTCAGCATGTTCATGGAGTACTATAATACTGTACAACATGCTACTCGATTGAGGTGTTCTATTTTGGATTTAGTTCACTATTTTGACCTACTGAACGAGCTATTTCATTGAATCGAGATATTTCATTTTGGGTTTGATTCGCGTTTTTGAGTGGGTCAACTATTTGTCATATAGTAAATCGCTAGCAACGAGCATGTAAAAACACATTACTCCCGAGCATCATCTCTCCATCTAAAAAGGAAGTGGCAAGCTAATATTTCAAAATTTGACCCGAATCGACTTGGTAAGGTAGACGTGGATGCTCGTTCTCCCAAAATTTGAACGAACCGTTAAACATCCTCTCTGCTCGGTGGAATTCGCCCGAGCAAATAAATGGGAGACCCGAAATTACCGTCCTATGTGGGACACGCATAAATTGGCCCGTCGTACATCGAGGGTAGGTTCATAACTTCATCCAAGCGCGCCTTCTCCTCGGCCGAAATGACATGTGCCGAATAATTCATAAACCATGGTCGGCAAAACACGCTCTCCTCGCCCGAAATAGCTCGCGCCCACTATTTCAAAACACGCTCTCCTCGCCCGAAATCGCTCGCGCCCACTATAGTTCAGAACACGCCCTCCTCGCCCGAAATCGCTCCCGCCCAGAGAAGCAAAGTTACTCTACTATCCCCGACCCTCGGTACACAGGCCCAAGCCGAGAAGCCTATAGGCAAGGGTAGAACTGTAACTCCCGCTCACATTTCAGACAAATGCATCCGTAAGACATGGTTCCACTCCTCTCCCAATTTCCCCTGCCCGCCCCCATTCATACCTCGTGGGCGCCAAATCACCTTCTCCCCGGGAAGCTCCCTTCTCCCGAGCCGCGAAACCTCAGCCCCACCTCCATGGCGCCCCCCACCGCATCAATTTCACAGCCGCCCTCCTCCCTAATGCCGGAGACGCTGTCCATTTGCCGTCATGCACTGGGCCGTGTGCCTCTTACTCCGTGCTGCTGGTGCTGCCTCGACGACGGCCGCGTGAATCGTACCGGAGCCGATTCACCCCCGCCGTTGTTCACGGCGCCGGAGCGGCTCCAACTTCGGATCCGTCCAGAGTCCTGGCGCTGCTTCGGCGTAGCCGTCGACCGTCGCGACAACGCTCTTTCTCTGCCGCCGGTCGCCACCACAACCGCGCCGGCCTCACCGACTCGGCAACTGGACCTGCCTACTTCACCATGCTGCTAGATAGGTCGCACCCTCATCTCAAATCACTTTATTTAGGCGTCAGTTGTCTGAATTTTTATTCCGGGCCAATCAATTTGCAATGGGATGCAGCACCCCTCGAGGCGGCGGAGCTCCTAGGCTGCCGGTTCGCTGGTGTCTAACGTAAGGGTGCGGGGCCACAAAGTTCGCTGCGGAAGCAGCGCTTAGATGGCTATCTTTTAGAGTTGTGTGGGTTGAAGGTACTGCCGCCGCCGGATCTGGATGATGGGGAGTCTTTGTGGATTGGCCCGGGGGCGGTGCAACCACGGCAGTGCGGTGGGGCGGGGAGCGGGGTTTTGGCCGGGGCCATGGACGGCGGAGGCAGGATGCTCTGCCGTTGGTCGCTGGCTCTTCGGGGAAGATTCCGAACAGTGTCAGCCGAGAGGCACAAGACGGCCAGCCATCTGGCGTAGATCAGACAGTACCAAAATAAAATAAAATCGTGTGACCCCAATTTAGTCTTCAGTCAACAGACGTGTGACCACTCTTGTACCTTGTTGTTGATCTCTTAGGGTATTTCTTCATATCAGAAAGATGTGTCATTCTTAACATTATGCGTTTTCTACATCTTCAGCCACACCGTCTTCCAACTCACAGCAGCTGCTCCAACAAGGGAAGCATACACCAGAAGGGAGCTATAGTCCCCACTCAACAGTTCCCTGCATCGAATGTGCGTGCCCGACATGCACAGCCACAACAACTGCAGGGCCATCGACAAGTCAGCACATGATGCTCACTCCTATGGATGGCAGCCAGATAGGTTGTACCCTCATCTTACTTGTGTGCAACATTTATGGCTTTGTTATTCATCTAAGCATGGAAAATAGATCGTCACATTTCACTGTATATTCATGTTGATCTCTTACGGGTCTTGTTCAGGAGTTAACGATGTTCCATAGTTTAGCTAAGATACTTGTTCTTTAGGTAACACTGTTCCATAGTTATCATCCATCAGCCAATGCTATCCCACAGGCTGGTGATTATAGTATTTTACCACTTCTAGTAATTCCTATGTTGTTCTTTAATACTTTTGTGTGCCATCTAGTTAATCTCGAGTACAAACGATACATATTCGGTAGCTTTCATCTGTGTTCTCCCTTGAGTTTATGAGACCTGTTGCTGCTAGTTAACCCCAGTCCTACTATTTATGTCGTCTCCTATAGGCACTCATTACATAAATCTAACTACTAGTTGTCTTCCATGCATGTCAGATATAATTGCACACACTGATATATCCACAAGAACCTCACGGAGCAATGTAAAGGCCAATAAACTTGATGTCAATGATACCCAATATGATGGAACATGTAAAGGCAGTTCTTCAGAAGACTTGCAGAAAGATGATGAATCCTCTTCACCCCACAAGGTCCTTGCTCTAACTTGGCCTGTGATATGGGTACAACATGCATATAATGTCCTAGAGTGTATCTACTCTGTTGCAATGCCATGTTCTTAGCATGCTGATCATGCATGTAAATATGCCATGCCTTCCTGTTTTTCAATACCTATTCCATTCATGATAACATGTTTTCAAATTCAAGTGATGTCATTCTACTCTATTGCAATGCCATCTGCTTAATTTGGACATCATGCTTCTGAATATCTTATGCATTGTTATTCATCAGTATGTACTTCATCTGTCTACCATACCATGTTTTTTACATTGAAGTGTTGTTCTAGTGCTCTGTTGCAATGCCATCTTATTTTCCCAATCATACACGTGTATGTTGCCTTAGTTATTTCTGTACGTATTCCGCTAGCATACGGTTTTACATTCAACTAGTGTTTTTTTGCTGTGTTGTCCTGTCGTATCCCTAGCTCTTACACCATACTCCCTCCGTATGGATTACACGTTGCCGAAATGGATAAAAAAGGATGTACCTAGAACTGAAATACGCCTAGACCCATCCATTTTTTCCGGATGGAGGGAATACATGTCAATATGTCATGCCTTTCTATTCTTCAGTACCTATTCCATCTCTCTGCTGCCGCATGTTTTATAATTAAAGCACCATTCTTCTATACAAGGCATGCAAGGGGAAGACGACTATGTTAGAATCTGAAGGGTTACAAACAAGGCCTTTGCAAAAGATCCAAACGCCAGGATATAATAAACCAACTCCAGTTTTTATAGATACTGCTCCAGCACCGAGAAACCCAACTCCTACTGATAATAAGCAGATTCCGGTGGCCAAAGAACTAGTCCGCTCCAGTCCAGCAAAAATATGTCAACTCAATTCTAAGAAGCGTGTGTGTATCCTTGCATCATGAAATTTTATAGCATGCTGATCATATTTTCTACATGTTTCTTACGCATCTCTCTTTTAGAAAATAAGCTTAACAGATAGAAGATTTTCTGCAATGGTATCGTTTATGAGGAAAGATTCTTGCAGGAATTCTCTGTGCTCCAATGTAGATGTAAGTACCTGTTGTATATCACTATATTTTTACATCAGCATGTATTTCGTTAATCGGCGTGAATCCAACATTTATCTGATCTAAATTTAGTTGTAGCAAAATGTATGATTAAATGCCACAATGTTGATTTTTGCAAGGAAAACTGCCTGGTAGTTTTGCATCCTGAGCTGCATGAGTGTACTATCTCATATCAGTGGGTTTGAATACTTTGGTTCTGCAGTGGGTTTTTCAGTGTTTTTTTACTGTGTTGTCCTGTCGTATCCCTAGCTCTTACATCATACTCCCTCCGTCCGGATTAAATGTCGCATAAATGGATAAAACTGGATGTATCTAGAATTGAAATACGCCTAGACCCATCCATTTATTTCCGGATGGAGTGAATACATGTCAATATGTCATGCCTTTCTATTCTTCTGTACCTATTCCATCTCTGCTGTAGCATGTTTTATAACTGAATCGTCATTCTTCTATATAAGGCATGCAAGGGGAAGATGGCTATGTTAGAATCTGAAGGGTTACAAACCAGGTCTTTGCAAAAGATCCAAACGCCAGGAGATAATAAACCAACTCCATTTTTCATAGATACTGCTCCAGCACAGAGAAACCCAACTCCCACTGATAATAAACAAATTCCAGTGGCCAAAGAACTAGTCCGCTCCAGTCCAGCAAAAGAATGTCAACTCCATTCTAAGAAGCGTGTGCGTATCCTCGCATCATGAAATTTTATAGCATTCTAATCATATTTTCTACATGTTTCTTACACATCTCTCTTTTAGAAAATAAGGTTAAACGATACAAGACTTCCTCCATTGGGATCGTATTCAAGGAAAATATCTTGCGGGAATTCTCTGTGCTCCAGTGCTGATGTAAGTACCTGTTGTATATCACTATATTTTTACATCAGCATGTATTTTGTTAATCGGCCTGAATCTAACCTTTATCTGATCTAAAATTAGTTGTAGCAAAATGTTAAAGGCGCCAATGTTGATTTTTGTAAGGAAAACTGCCTGGTAGTTTTGCGTACTGAGCTGCATGAATGTGCTATCTCATATCACGCACATTACTGAATTGTAGTGCTTCTCTAGTTACCCATTCATTCATTGTGTCAATGTTGCTTTCGTATTACCTTACCTGGCTGATGATAGATGTGCCATATTGTGTTAATTTGGTGTAGGCTAGTTTCCCAAACGTTTGTTGTGTCAATGTTGCTTTCCTATTATCTGACTTGGCCAATGATAGCAATGCTAGTGTGTTAATTTTGTGCAAGCTGCTGAAGATAAGAAGACAAACTCTGAAAACAGCAAGGCAACCCCATTGTTTCTTTCCAGTAAATCTAAGCCAGGTAATATGGCAATAACTCATGATTAATCTGTTTGGTTCTCGTCCTAATTTATGTTATGATGTAGTGGTCAAGACACTCTCCACTATCAATAATACAAGCCTGCCAAAATCGCCATCTGAATTTGTTCAGTATCCTCTGTCTCGAATGCGACGGAATAAATGTATGTTTATGAACCAATTAATGGCTGAAGCAATGATGGAAATGGTGGATGAATCAGAGGTGCAGAGTCGTGCGACACAACAACCGGTCAATGTTTTCAGAGACAGTGTGGCAAAGCAGCAAGAACTTGCCCACATGCTTATGGGCGTCATCTGTGCTGAGGTTGCAGATTGTGACGTTGTAGATGGTTAGGTTCTGCTCATTTATTTGCACTGGCATCAATCTTTGATTGCCCAGTGGGTGTAATTTCCTGTAATATATTCTGGATGTGCAACATTATTCCCTGTATGCCGTACCTTTGCTCGTCGTAATGGGCTCAAATTATCTAATTTGGCCTAAAGACATGAACGAACTTTAGTGGGCCCATTAAGTTAATGGGCCGTTACTAGGCCAAAAGTTAATGGTCGGCCCTCTTACCTCCCGAGTCGTTAATAGGCCGACATCGAAGTGGGCAACAGGTGGCCCCAATTTATTTCACAGGCCGTTACTAAGTTTAGGCTACATATGGCCCAACTATACCGTAGGCCTTTAGCAGGCCCAAAGAGACAGCGGGCTTGTATTGGACCATGAAGAGCATGGGCCGCTAAGAGGCCAAAAGTCAGGTCGTATTGTAAACGGCCCAACTGTGTTGTGGACCTTTAGCAGGCTGAAAGAGAAACCGGGCTGGTATTGGACCATGAAGGGCATGGGCCGTTAAGAGGCCAAAACTAAGGTCCGACTACAAATGGCCCAACTCATTTATGGTCCGTTAACAGGCCGAAAGGCACACAGGGCCGGGAATTGGCCCAACACTCAAATGGGTCGCTAAAAGGCCAAAACTCATGTCCGAATACAATCGGCCCAACTGATTTATGGGCCGTCAATAGGCTGAAAGTGACACCGGGCCAGAAATTGGCCCAACACTTAAATGGGCCGCTAAAAGGCCGAAACTCAGGTCCGAGTACAAATGGCCCATCATATTTATGGGCCGTCAATAGGCTGAAAGACACACCGGGCCGGAAATTAGCCCAACATTTAAATGGGTCGCTAAAAGGCCGAAAGATGTACATCCGGAAAATTGGCCCATCCATTAAATGGGCCGTTAACAGGCCGAAATCTCATCGGGCCGATATTGAGCCCAAATATATAGCGGGCTGTTAACGGGCTCGAACTGATGATGGGCTGCAATGGTGTCAAATCTTTAACGGGCCGAATTGGCACATCTCGTATGGGCCATGGGCTTAAATGGACCTGACACAAGTAGGCCTTATATGGGCCGGCCTGCTAATTTTTACTGGGTCGGCCTTTTTCACCGGAATGGGCCGCTGTTGAGTCGTGCCACGTGTCGACCTATCATAGGCGCCTCCTGTCCAATGAGTGGATGACATCTGTCCCAACGATGAGCCGACACGTGTTTCCTCTAGCCAATGATGATTTTACATGTGGAAAATCCCCATTGGTCGGTGCTGTTAACGGGTTATCGGATCCAAAACCCGACCCGATAGCTTAACGGCGTTCCGTTATGGTGGATGCCACATGTCAGTCACCCTTGACGAAAGCACTTCTGTGACGCGCGATTTATCGTCATGGAAGTGGACACTTCCGTGATGATAATTTTGGTAATGTCATGGAACACTTCTACGACAGCACAGGTATGACTATCTTGATTCTGTCATAAATTTGTCATGGATGTACATGCATGACAAAAAACGCGACCTACAGTGACAAACACGTATCATCACGGAAGTGTATTTTTTTTGTAGTGTACCACTAAATGTTGTACGTGCAATGCATGGTGATGTTATGGAGTACGTGCCTAAGTACTCTACTACTACTATATTAGTTGGAGGCACATATTAACTTTTATATTTGTTTATGTGTATGTGCCCCGAGACCTTCCAACTAGACGTGTCTTTGTCTCCAGGTCGCACTTTGTATCGTTCATACCACTAAGTACTACTACGTGTGGTCTCTGACCCAGAAGTGGAAGAAGTGGAGACACTCTACCACGCTGTTTTTTTATGCTGGGCTCTACCACGTTGTTCATGTCCCACTCCTTTCACTGACGTGTGGGACATCCAGCACATGCCGTGTTTGGCACCCTTTGTCATAAGAGTTGAAATGCTAGCATTCATCAGAAATAAAAAATAATTACAAATCGGCAGTGATACTATTTTTTTTTGCGAACCAATCAGTAGTGATACTATACCACGCGGTTTCCTTGCTCCTCGATATCGGAAAGAATACTTCCGTTCGCCAACATGTGGGACGTCGACCATCCTGGTCCACTTGCCATGCATGCAGAACTCCAAGGGAGTCACCCAAGTCATCGCGCCGCAGTAACAATAACTAATGAGCTGTCAAATCACATGCCCACTTCCCACTTTGAAGTTGCTTGGACGAAGGAACCATCATGACTTCGTTGAATTCCGATTCTTGAAGAAAACTACTGTACCAGCAGTACTGCTAGCTACAGTAGTTACTCCAACAGACGCCTCCTTTTGTTCATAGGATAGGAATATGAAAATCATAGGAAGTGAGATGACATGCATCTCAATTCCTATAGAGAAAGAGATGCCATTTGATGCTTAGGATAGGAATTTTTTTCATTTAATCTAGGCTAATGTACTAGTAATTTGCTCTAAAAACTACAGTAGTAACTAGTAGTACTGGTACATGCTCGTACTCAGACACACACACACACACTAACTACTAGTACTACTACTTCTCACATGCTGGCCAGACGCCGTCGTTCTCCTTCCCGGCTTTGTCGGCGACACCCCACCGTGCTTGGATCTCCGCCGACCTCTCCGCAACAGCGCGTGCGTCCTTTTCTTTCTTGCGGTGGCGGGCCTCTCTTTTCTTGAGTGCTTTCTAACTTTTCTGCTCCCTTTGTGTGGCTTTGGCTGCCTCTTCCTCTACAGCCCATTCGGCCTTGGCATCTTCAAATTCCTCCCACATAGTTGTGAGGTCGCGAGCGACAATGAACTCGGCACGGCGGGATGCCATCGCTGCCCTACCATTTTTTGTGTGTGGTCGTGGGCGGCGAGGAACTCGGCGCGGCGGGATGCCATCGCTGCCTTACCGGTTAGTGTGCGGCGCGGTGGCATGAACGACGCTTGGTGAGAGCTCTGGGGTGGAGTGGCCAGACAACCGTATAGTGCATTGGTTTGTCAAGAGCTCAAGGATAGAAGACGAAGCAAATTTGGATTCCCCTTCAATCCTGGTCATTTATTACCGAGTAAAATGCATTGGTGGTCATCGAACTTGTCTTGATAGCTCACTTTGATCATTGTATACGAGATATGGTGATTATACGGTCACTGGCTCAGCGTATAGCTCCGTATTTGTCTGGTTGACCAGTCAAACAGTCCACATGCGCCTCATCAGCTCAGGTTCTTTATCTATCTACGCAGGCCTACCTGTCAATGGAGAAAGAAATACTGTAAAAACCAAAATTATGCTAGAGTCCGGACCGCTTCCGGAGCCCGCTCTCACCGCCCTGGCCCCTCAAGACGCCAGCTGCCCGCCGCATGCATGCATATCAAGTAGTACTCCTTATGTGGAGGAGAGAGAGGCATTGACAAAGTCAAGGAGTGGGCTCTGCAAGAGCCCGTCTCTACACGTGCTCCTAGGTATAAAAAATAACTCTAAAAAGGCATAAAAACAATTGTGTCTTAAAAAAGAAAGGTAAAAACATTTGAGAGGAAATAGATAGAGAGAAAGTGAGAAAAACTGTAACCTGGGCATTACATGAGGAAGAAGGGAGTGGTGCACATGCCAAGTTCACTGGGCTGCCGTGTTTCACACTCCTCCGTCGTAACAGTGGAGACAATAGCTTTCATCAAAAATAAACAATGAATACTCGTTGCTCGTCCTCTATATCGGAAAGAATACTTTCATTCACCGACATGTGGGACATCGACCATCCTGGTCCACCTGCCATGCACAAAATTATCCTAGTCTACCCCGGTCGTATCGCAGGCCCAACCTTTCCCACTGTAAGTTGTTCAGACGAAGGAACCATCATGACTTCGTTGAATTCCGCTTCTTCAAGAAAACTTACTGTACCCTCAATACTGCTACCACATGTGAAGACTGGACGGCACTGTACCACGTCATATCACTGAAACCCACTAGGGCAAACTAGCCCGCCTAGGTCATCTATTTTGGAACAGAGGGAGTATGTCTCTGCACTGCTATGATTTTGTGTTGCACGTCATATCACTGAAACCCACTAGGCCAAACTAGCCCGCCTAGGTCATCAATCGCTAAGCCTACAATTTTAGGAGCTAGGGCTATTGTTCGATCAACGAGGGATAAGTATAAGCGTACCAGGAGCTCATCAGCCCCAACGTTTCTCTTTGGTGAGTGTTTTGCAAGTACTATAGCTCGCACAGTAGCTAGCCTACTAACACCATGAATCATCAAACAAGCCCTGCTGATATGATAAACAGTTCAAACTTACATCTAATCATGCCATATATTACATCAAAAGCTGGTGAGGATACATCTATTTCCATAACTCGGAGAGGGTTCGCATGATTCATCGCATGATTCACTATCAAAGAAAAGTAGCAAGATCCACCCACACAAGACAGTGCACTAGCCCTAAGATGGTTTGCTAACACGCATCGTTCTGGTAATTAAACATGGGGCAATGCAAACTACCCTGAAGGATTAGCGCGACCAACTATTTCTTGTCATCGATCTCTCGGGCAATGACCACAGCACGGACAGCGGCATGGGAATCGATTTCTGGGGCGATGTCCGCAGGACTGACCGCGACATCGGTATCGATCTCTGGGGCGATGTCCACAGGATGGACAGCGGCGTCGGAATCGATCTCCGGGGCGATGCCAACAGGACGGGCCACGACATCGGAATCATCAAGGACGTCCACCGGCACCTGCACAACCCTAACATATTAGCAAGCACATTGCAAATAATCAAAAACCACAACTATGGTAATAAGCCATTATGTTTTACCTTGTGCAGCTCACTGGGGGATCTCATCCCTCCGGGGGCCATCTCCTCGTCCTCGATGGGGGACATCACCTTGCCAGGGGAATACTGCTTCTCAATGGCGACTATCTCCTCAAACTCGGTCTTGAGCCTCACATAGGTGGTAATCAGAGTTCCTGGGGTAGGCACGGTGGGGCCCTTGCTGTTCTTCCAACTTCCTTTGAGGAGTTCATCCGCCAACATCCTCAACTCTTTGGCCAATGCTTGTTTCATTGAGTTCTTCGTCTCCATGGGTTGGCCTGCCAACATGGTCAACTCGTTGGTCGGTGCTCGCTTCCTGGAGATCGCTGTCTCCAATGGGTTGTCCGCCGGCAACTCTTTGCCTAGTGCTCCAGGATCCATCAATGAACTGACAAACAAAAAGAAATCGAAAGGAAACCACAATCACAATGAAAACGGGAAAAGAATAGGATGTGAGAATTGGTCGGCGCTTCACAAAAAGAAGATTCTTGGAATGAAAATATAGCAGCATAACTGATTCGCCCACCTTTCCTTCGTCGATACAGAAGAAAAATGGCAGAAGTGAGTAGCCTGGAGTGAGGTTTTCTTCAAGAAAGGGAAGAAAGGGCTTGAACGAGCGTTCCAGTGAAATGATGGTTGCTTCGTCCAGTCCAACTTGGAGGCCACCTTACCACTGCTGGTAAAGGTGTGGGTTTTGTGATATGACGGGTCATGACGGCCACACCGGGGTTACAGGTGAGTCTCAACTGTAGCACCTCGTTGTGATTTGGTGGATGGCACGCGGGCCCGGATGCTTTGAAATGTCCCGCATGTAGATAGAGTGGCTAGTCATATAGGAGTGCTCAATATTGTGCACCGCGACCAAGGCAGAGAGGAAAACGAGAGAACTACGTAATTAATGCATGAGTTTAACTAGGGTAGTTTTTTTAAAGTACGAGATACATTCCTCCAATCGCAAAATGCCTTGGTTCATGAGATTTGAGATTTGAGCCCTATAAACCGGAAGGGCGGGAGTACTGCACACGGTGTAGTCTAGTCACTTGTTGAAATCTCTAGAAAGGCAAATACTCCTTTCCGGTTTACAGGGCTATACTACTCCCTCCGTCTAGGTGTGTAAGTCATCTTAAGAAAACCAAATAGTCCCAAAACACTTAGGCGTGGTGCATTAACTTCTACCTTGTTTCTTGTTTCTTGACATATCAACCAATACGAGATGATAGGTGTGCATGCTTTTAATGACTTGCAATGGCTAGTTCATTGCATGCAATGCTATTAATTAGCAAATAAACATTGGTATGAGTATCAACCAATGGATAATGGAGTTTAGTTGTTAAACAATAGCAATTTTGTCTCATGCAAGAGCCTGGCTAGTACTCCAAGGAACCGCACCACGCGAGCGTTCGCAACTGCCATGTTCGGGTTGCGCTTGGCTCTTCGCCTCTTTGAGAAGACGAACAATAATGATGTTACTCCTACTTCTACAGTATCGAATCCACTGTTGCATGTCCATCCACCTCGTGCGGAGGGATAGTGAAAGCTTCAACTTACTGCTCCTGCCTTTGCGTCCATGACAGGTGGGCCCAATAGGTGGTTGGCCCTCCTGTCATGTAGCCAAAGGCAGGTGCAGTTAAGGCACCGGAGCTCAGTCCGCGAGGGAGAGGGCGTTGTAGTAATCAAATTTCTCGGTCTTGTACGAGTTGACGAAGATAGGGGTTGCTTGCTTGCTAGGGTTGCTCACTACGTATATATAGGTCGGAGCCTCCGCACTTGCTTGCTAGGGTTGCTCTATTCACACACTCTCATCCTCTCCAGATTTAAACAAGATAGGGGTAGTAACATTGTCTTTCTCCCTTCAAAAAACACTGGCTTTCTATCCTCACCGCTGGTTACAGATCCGAACGTATCCCCCTCCGCCGGTAAAGGGGAGGAGGGGCAGCGTTTAGGCCGTCGTCGGCAGCGAGGGAGGAGACCCACTGCCGGCCGCACCGTTATCTCTGGCCGAGCGCCGGCGCGGGAGGTCCTCCGATCCCTTCGTCGTTGCCTGTGGGTGGATCCGGCCTCCCGCCGCCCACCTATCCACATCCCGACGACCTTCAGGTATATCTTCGTTCGAAACCGCCTTAGCTCTACTTCCCCAGCTCGCTACGTTGTTGCATGTGCATCATTTTCTACCTCTCAGCCCCTCTCGATCGGATGGTCCAATGTCACATTTTTTTCTTCTATTGTTAGAGGTAAAGCTACTTCATGGAGTCGAATCTTGTACTCCCTCCGTCCGAAAATACTTGTCATTGAAATGGATGTATCTAGATGTATTTTAGTTCCAGACACATCCATTTTGATGACAAGTAATTCCGGACAGAGGGAGTACTTGGTTCAAATAAGAAATAAAGTGGGGGTGAGGGAATTTAGTATGTACGTACATCGGACTTGGTACAAACAGGAAGGAAAGGGGGTGAAAGTAGTACCGACTGGTCATCCAACCGGTCTCTTGGTTGAAAAGGGAAATATAGTGGTAATGTTGTACACAGTGGTATGACCAGGACTAGATTTGCTATCCACACATAGGAGTAGGTGGCTAGAGTGAACAAAAATGGGACCAACCCAGATATGTTTCTTGGATGTTTGTTTCTCGGGGCAACAAACTATGAATCACCACTTTATGCCCCTGTTTACGTACAAGGTGCTGGACTGCTGGTGCACCCACTGTTATAAGCCATGACAAGTTTAGCCAAATGTTTTTGCCTGTAATTGTTTGAGACTCTGACTGTTTCCTTTGTGCCTTTTTGTGCAAACAGGGATATCCAATTCACCTGGTTGCTGTTGTGACCTTTTGGTGCACTGCACAAAACTCTTCTTAAAAGAAGTGATTTTTGTGTTGCTTAACTGGAATGTCAGAATGGAACAGTTGGTTCATTTTGGTGGAACTACACAAAGGGAGATTTGTGTTCCAATCCTCATCATCCATATTGGCGCCATAACCTTCCTTTAGGTAAGAATGATATTTAATGCATGTGTTCATCTCTATTTTCCGACTGCCATGAGAAAATAATGCTGTTTTTACTAGTACACTTGTACTCCCTCACTGACAAAACCAATTCTGAATTAGAAGGCCAATCATGTACTTGGTTTCACCAACTGGTGAGGAGAAAGAGAAACAGAGCATGAAGAGGAAGAAGAAGAAGAAGAATAAACAGTGCCAAGGCGATCTTGCTGAAGCCAGAGGCCTTAGTCGAGGCCATTCAAGGGCTCCGGCAATGACTACCTTACATGTGAGACGATCCTCCAGGGAGCCCTTCCACTTCTGCTGTCTAACTTAATTAATTAGGAGTACTTAAGTACCACTAATTTATTACTGCCTAATTTTCTTGTTGGAGTTAAACAAATCTTTAGTAGGACCCTATGCTGAATCATGTACATGTGTATGTTTGTCTATGGAGGTGAATCATGTGGTGGAGCAAGGAGGCAATATTATTAGTGTCATGACATAATAGTGCTATTGTTTTGCATGTCAATTTATTGCCATTGGTTCAATGAGGCAATGTTTTGCGTATTGTCCATCATGAATTTGATGCTACTGGTTGAGTAATATGCTAATGTCTTCCTATCCTTTCTCACTAAGCTAATGAAGGTTTCACCTTGTTCCTACTTGTGCAAACAGGGATCATGTTGTGCCAATCATACATTAAATGGAACTACACAAGACAATACAATGAACTATATCCCAGCCAGTTCTTTAATTCTGCTGGAAGTTCTTGATAATCTTTCGATATAATCTCAGCACTGGTAAACAAGAGTGATTTCAACCATACATTTGAAGTGCCCAAAAATATATACTATTGTGTGATTCCAGTGAGTGCTTTATCATCTCTTATGGGACTACATGAATAAGCTTTTTTTTCTCAGGTTGGTACGGGCCTAAGGCCTTCATCCATATTATTTTGATGTCATCTCTATTTGTATCGTGCTACTGTCATGAGAAACTCCTTTATCTTTGCACGTTAAAGTTTTGCAACCTATGATAAATGGCAACCTATGATAAATGGCACTGATTAAATAAACTAATACCTCTCTTTAAGCAAGACTACTATGTTGCTAACTTTACCCATTAAGATAATGAGGGTGCTTCTATTTGTTAGTGTATGTTTCATAAACTAGTCCCACTATTACAGTAATCTCCCTCTCTCAATATATGTGCCAACAGGGATGCTCGATTTTAGTGGAACTGCACAAAAACTTTGGGTGCTTCATTGCCTCGATAGCTTCCGTCCTTTCCTGTCAGTCGCTAAACTCCGCATGCTTTCTTCCTTTGCGGTCAGTCGCTTGGCTTATCTCGGCTTCCTGTTAAAGGAAATAGTAATTGATATGCTACCTCACACAGGTTGGTACTAGTCTTTATCCTGATTATTGTGCATGTCATATGTATTGGTAATTTGGTATTGTGCTATTGTTTGCCGATTTCATAAAGGAATAATTTGGAGCCTGAACTCGCAGGCAAATCATTACATCGGGTGATTTCAGTAGAACTGCACAAAATGATCAGATGGACAGGTACTTATGCTGCTGCTATGTACTCCAAAGTTCACTCAGACAAGCATCGATGTTGACAAGAAGTGTCTATATTCATTCGAGTATCAACCGGCGTCAACCAATTGCCAAACTCCAAGTGTTAGGAGAGTGGACCCCAAAAATATTGCTTGGTGCATAGCCTAGAAAAACGCAGTCCAGTCTTTGGTCCCAACTTGTGCCTTTTGGTTATCGGCACATATGGTAGCGAACTATATGGCATGGAGTCTAAAGATTCCAGACAAGTTGGTTGACGCGTATATTCATCTGGCACTTAATCAGTCTGCACACCAAGGATGCTCCATTTCAGTTGAACTGCACAAAAAATTGGGTGGTTCATTTTCTCAACCGCCTCCTTTCTCATCTTCAATGTAGAATTTTGGCGACATACAGGACCAAGATGACCCAGTAAACTGGTTGGATGAATGTAGTTGCCAAGTTGCTCAAACCTCCCTCGACACGAGGCCACTATTTGAGGACAAACCTACAAGTAAAGTTCAGATTGTCTGTGCTGCCTCTTATGTACTCGAAAGTTTACTCGTACAAGAACTAATTTTAGCAAGAAGTACCTCTGATTGAACACCATTTACCAGTTTGTACCCTAGGTAATTAAAGTTCGTCGATGGATCATATTGGTTGTGATCTCAATCATTTGGATGCATAAACATACTGAACATGTGTATATCTGAATCTTTTTGTAAATTATGTATGAATATTGTCGTGTGATCTATCAATCATTTGGATGCATAGATATGCTGAGCTTGTGTATATATGAATCTTTTGAGTTGTTGATTGTGAATGTTGGCTATGGATATGAACGTGTCCTGTGAACCTGAGTTTGATATGAATGTTTACATTTTCTGTTGTATTTGTGTGTGAACTTGTTAGTATGCCTACTGTGGGGTATAAAACACAGGTCTCTTATAAAAGTAATGATGTGTCCAATTTATGTTTTCCCTTCTAACCACATTATATATATATTTATATTATTACTATTATCGTATATTTTATAGAGACTTATATATACATTATAAAAACATCCCAACTTATAAAAGTAAATGTTTAACGGAAGTTGGCAAGGAAAATCCTGGTTGTTTTTGACTCACAGGCAAATAAAATCCTGGTGATTGCGTACAAAAGCTTGCGGAGATTTTAAGGACCAATTTAATAATAACGCGCTCATTTTTATTTTGAGCAATAACTCGCTAATTTCTTAATTATATATATATAATGTGCCTCTCCGATTTATTCTTTGATATTAATTACTCCTTCTAACATAACATTATACTCCCTTCGTCCGAAAATACTTGTCATCAAAATGGACAAAAAGGGATGTATCTAAAACTAAAATACATCTAGATACATCCCTTTTATCCATTTTGATGACAAGTATTTCCGGACGGAGGGAGTATATATAACGAGCCCACCTAATACGTGTATTTCAAGGAAGTACAAATGGGTTGGGATTTCTTAGAAAATATAAATGGGCCTGATTGACGCGAAATTATTTGTTCACCCAGCCCAGCAAATGGACTGTACATTCTAGAAAACATGGGTTAAATATATGCCACATTTTTGCAGGCTGACATGTGGGCCAATAGGTCGAAGCCTACGCAGGGCATTGTCAACTTGGTCAACAAATGATTGTGTCATCCACAGCAATTGGATTTATATCCAACGGCCGGCATGCACCTTCAATCTCTCGTCTTCTTCCTCCAGCGTCGCCGGGACCGCCTGGTCCGGCCTCCGGCGGCTAGCGGCTCTACTTAGCATGCATCACTGCGGAGCGCTACCCCACCGCCGGCCAGGCTATCCCTCCACCCCTCGACACCTCCTGTTATTCTCCACAGACTACAGCCCCACACCGCAACAGAACCAGTTATAACCCTTCTCCTCATCTCAATCTGCGACTCCACAGCCGCGTTTTCCCATCTCCGAGTCATTCCCGTCCGGGGCCTCGCCTTCGTCCACCGCCTTGCTGCGTTCGGTGCGGCGTGGTCAACAAACGAGAGTCATCGGAAGAGGACTTTACGTGGAGAGCCTGACGGCTGGGACCCACGAGGTCCATGGTCGCACGTAAGGTAAGTTCCTCCTTATTAAGCTGAAAAAAATGTTTCCTCCACCTGACAGCTGGGACCCACCGGTTGTATCTTTGCACGGAAGAAAGTGCCTCCTTGTTTTGCGAAAAAATTATTCATCCTGTTGACAGCTGGGACCCGTCAGATTTGGTGACTGACTTGTGGGCCTACTAAGCGGACGTGTATGCATGGCTTTGTCAACTTAATCAACAAATGATTCTAGCAGCTGGACCGTTGGATGTTAATCCAACAGCCGTGCTCCTTCTTCAACCTCTGTTCTTGCTCCTATCTCCCGTGGGCGGCACCACGGCTGTGCTGCCGCGCACCCGAACCAGTGAAGTTTCCCACTCCTCTCCATCTGCGACTCCACTGCAGCTTAATAAATAGTAACGTCTTCGGTTTTAGCTCGGTTTTCCATAGATTAACCAGGCAATTCTCTTCTTCTTAATTAATCGACGAGGCAATTCTTTTGCCTCCGTTTCGAAAAAAATAAATAGTAACGTCTAACTGAGCCAGTTAGTTAGATGTGTACACTTGGTGTAGTAGGATCTTTATTTAGTTTGATGCGTACACTTGTTCTTTTTTGGTAGCCCTTTTGTAATGATGGCTGATGTTTGGTTTGGAAGAGAGAGTTGCGTCTTCACTCTTCTGGCCTGCTTACTGCTTCTGTTGCACCCCCAGCCCTGGTTGCTGCTGCTGCTGTTTTCAATGTACAATCAGTAGTATATTTCGTCTGTTGGTTGAATAAATGTGTTGTTAGAATGACAAACACAATGTTTTGGAAGTCATTGCACGGTTCGATCCTTTAGTGCCCCGTACCGTATGTAGCGCATACTATTTATCATACGGAACACATTTTTTTTGAAACTCGGAACACATTTTCCACTTGTTGATAACATGCAGCCCACTGATGAAGGCCCAATAGAGAAGCCCATAATTAACTGGAAGGGAGGCTCTCACATGAATCCAGCCCAGGTAAATGCTCATGGTCCCCTAAACATAAATAAGTAAATAAATAAAGCTAAATGCTCATGCACCAGTTCTTTGGGAAAATAGGTAGCCCAGTATTTCTTTTTGAAGAATATCCAAGCTAGGCCTATTTGTTTTCTCCGAATTACTGGGCTGCAAATCTTTCAAGACGAGGAGGGATGCATTCCGGCCTGGCTTAAGAGTATGGTCAATGTCTGTTAAAAGTAATATCAAAAGGGGTTGAAAATTCCAAAAAAATTATAGCAAATGGGATATAAATTTCTTTTTTTGTTTTTGTTCCTAAAAAAAGGTTGACGCACAAGCAGTGACTGTTGGATGGCCATCCAACAGCCATCGTGCTTCTTCAATCTCTGCTCTTCCTGCTCCAGCCGCTCAAACAGGTGCCGGCGGGACCGCCTGCTCCCTCCTTCCTGCGGCCGGCTCTGCTGCCGCGCAGGCCTCACCGCCCCACCGTACTCCCATTGCTGGCCTAGCCATCCCTCTACTCACCCACACCTGTTGTTATTCTCCGGCGACGGCAGACGAACCAGTAAACCCTCGTACAGTCGTACTCCCCTCCGCGTGGGAAACAACTGCTGAGTCTTCCCTGCCTCCATGTCGTTCCCTTCCTAGGCCTCGCCGTCGTCCACCGCCCTGGTGCTCTCAGCGTAGCCTGGTCAACGTGGTCAACGACCGACATGCATTTGAAGTGGACTTTACGTGGAGAGGACGATAGCTGGGTCCACGACCGCACGCAAGGAAATGCCTCCTTATTACATGCAAAATAATGATTCCTCCACCTCACATCAGGGACCCACCGAAAGGGCCTCTGTATTTCACGAAAAAAACGTTAGCACCGATGACAGCTCGGACCCACCAGCTATATCTTCGCACGCAAGGAAGTGCCTTCTTATTATGCACAAAAAATGAATACTCCCCCTGTTAGATGGGACCCAGTATAGTGGCAGGCTGACTTGTGGGCCTACTAAGTTGACAGGGACGGAGGGCTTTGTCAACTTAGTCAATATGCACGATTCTAGCTCCAGTGACCGTACGATGTCCATCCAACGGCCGTAGTGCTTCTTCAACCTCTGGTCTTCTTGCTCCAGCCGCCCAAACCAGCGCCGGTCGTGCCTCGTGCTCCTGCCTCCCGTGGTCGGCTGCGATGCGGCGGAGGCCTCACCGCCCCCTACTACTCCCACCGCTGGCCAGGCCACCCCTCTACTCACCCACACCCCCTGTTATTCTGCGGCGACGGCAGCCTCACACCGTAGCGAACTAGTGAACCCTCGTACTCCTCTACGCGTGGGCATCCACTGCCGCATCTTCCCCGGCTCCGCGTTGTCCCCTTCCTAGGCCTCGCCGTCGTCCACCGCCCTGGTGCTCTCGGCGTGGCGTGGTCAACATGGTCAAGGAACGGCTTCCATCGGACATGGACTGTACGTGGAGAGGCTGACAGCTGGGTCCACGGCCGCAGCAATGAAGTGGCTCCTTATTACGTGCAAAATAATTATTCCTCCACCTGACAGCAGGGACCCACCGGACGGGCCACCGTATTTCGCCCACCTGACTGCTGGGACCCACCAGCTACATCTTCGCACGCAAGGAAGTGCATGACAGTCGGCACCTACCTAGTCGAAGCGTACGTAGCGTTGTCATTCTGATCGCGAACGTGTACGTACATATATACTGGTGGATGTAGAGGCGCGCACGTGTCGTAGTAGAGGCGGCCAGGGTGCAAGAAAAAATTACGGCCACGTATGTGTACATACGGGTGGGGTCTCGAACGCCTACTCGCGCATACGTACGGCTAGGGTTCGTGTACATGGTTGGGTCGGAACGGAGAAACAACGTCGTCATCATGTTCATGGGGAGGCAATGGAATGCATCGTGTTCATGGGGAGGCAACAGAATGCGTCGTGTTCATGGGGAGGCAACGGAATGCGTCGTGTTCATCGGGAGGCAATGGAACGCGTGGGAGCCAACCAGCTGGGTCGGAACGGAATGCGTGGTTGTGTTCATCGGGAGGGCTTGGACGGAACAGGCGATGGAAACGAGGCCTGGCGTACCGCACAATGGAGGAAACGGACCTCCTACGTTCGGAATGGGGTCCTGTTGATCGGGAGGGGGTCTGGCGTACCACAAAACGGAGGAAACGGACCTCCTACGGTCAAAATGGGGGTCCTGTTCATCGGGAGGGGTGTGGCGTACCGCAAAACAGAGGAAACAGACTTGTGTTGGAGCGCTACGGTCGAAACGGGGGTCCTGTTCATCGGGAGGGGTGTGGCGTACCGCAAAACGCGACTCCACAGGATACTGTTCATCTCCACCGTCGACCCCCTCCAGCCTCCACAAGCTACTGTTCATCCACCGTCGACCTCCTCCAGCCTCCACCTGCGACTGTTCATCCACGGGCTCCTGTTCATCCAGCCTCCACCGCGCGCTACTCCACCGGCTACTGTTCAACCAGCCCTCTCCACGGGCTCCTGTTCAACCACCCCTCCACGGGCTACTGTTCATCCTGCCCTCCACCGCCTATTGTTCATCCAGCCCTCCACGGGGTGGTCCTGTTCATCCAGCCCTCACGGGGTCCTGTTCATCCAGCCCCAACCGGCTCGATCGATCGGGGTCCTGTTCATCCAGAGGCAACACCACGGGGTCCTGTTCATCCACCCCCACCAGGAACTGTTCATCCAACCCCCCCCCTGCGCGCAACGCTCACTGTTCATCCAGAGGCAGCATCGATCAGCTTCAGGTAGCAGCAGTAGCGAAGGAATTGCTCGATCGGGTTCAGTTAACAGCCATCGATCGATCGCTCGGGTTCAGTAACGCGTAGCCTGCAGTGCATTCGCTCGGGTTCAATTAGAGCCCAACGCCTCGCTCGGGTTCAGTTAGAGCCAACGCCTCGCACACACGCGCGTACGTGTACGAGAGAAGCATGCATCGCTCGGCCCCTGACCTCCCACCGTAACCGGGAACTCCCCGAAATTTTCCTCGCCCTCGCTTCTACCATGGTTTTTTCCGTCATGGACGGCCCAAAGAATGTCATGCAGCTGCGTCTCCGGCCCGCCCAGAACGAAAAGCCCATTTTTTGTCATGATTTTTTTCATAGAAGTAGGAGCCCACCACATCTATGATGATACCGGGTTTTGTCGCAATTATCGTCATAGAAGTGTCATATGTATGACAGAAAAAAAATTCGTTCGGCCCAAAATATCACGGATGTGTCTTTTTTTTGTAGTGGATCCTGGTCGTATATATCTTAGCCAACTTTGCACTTTTATAAGTGGTTTTCACTGGGATAAAGTGAGCCACTTTGGTCAAACGATCCACTACTACCCAGATAGAATCATATCTCGATCGGGTCATGGGCAATCCGGTGATGAAATCCATGCCAAGCTTGTCCCACTTCCATTCGGGTATCGGCATAGGCTGCAGTAATCCTGCAGGCTTTTGATGTTCTGCCTTCACTCTCTGACATACATCACATACGGCTACATACTCGGCAATATCCTTCTTCATAACAGTCCACGAGAAACGCTCCTTCAAATCCAAATACATCTTGGTGTTTCCGAGGTGTATCGAGTATGGCGAGTCATGAGCTTCATGTGGTATTAACTTCCTAATTTATGCATTATTGGGTACATAAACACGGTCCTCAAACCATAAGGTGCCGTGCTCATCCTCACGAAAACCTTTGGCTTTTCCTTTGCTCATCTTCTCCTTTATCTCGGCAATTTCTTTATCATCCTTCTGAGCTTCTCGAATCTTCCCCAATAATGTTGGCTGAACTTTCATTGCTGCAACAAAACCTTTGCGGACTATCTCCAAATGTAGCTCCTTGAGATCTTTGGTTAACTCATTTGGTAATCCCCCTCTTACGAGGGTATTGGCATAACTCTTCCGGCTTAAGGCGTCTGCTAAGACATTGGACTTTCCTAATGCAACTTCATGTCATAATCCTTTATAAGCTCCAACCATCTCCTTTGCCTGAGATTCAACTCCTTCAGTGTGAAAATGTAATTCAAACTCTTGTGATCCGTGTACACATCACAACGATTTCCAATAAGAAAATGTCTCCAGGTCTTGAGTGCATGCACTACAGCTGCTAACTCCAAATCATGTGTGGCATAATTCAACTCTTGCGGTCGAAGCTGATGTGAGGCATATGAAACCACTCTTCCGTCTTGCATAAGTACACCTCCAAGTCCTAAGCGAGAAGCATCGCAATACAATTGGAAATCCTTATGTATATCCGGTAGAATCAGCACTGGGGCTGTAACCAAACGTTTCTTCAACTCCTGAAAACTTGCCTCACATTCATCTGTCCATTTGAACTTGGTGTCTTTCTTCTACAACTCCGTCATGGGCTTCGCAATTTTATAAAAATTCTTAATCAATCTCCGATAATATCACGCGAGTCCAAGAAAACTGCGGATCTCTCCAACTGAGGTGGGTACCAACCACTCAGTGACAGACTGAACCTTGGTAGGATCCACTGCTATACCTTCTCCTGATATAACATGGCCAAGAAATCCAACTTCCTTTAACCAAAACTCACACTTGCTGAACTTGGTATACAACTGATGTTCCCTGAGCTTCTTGAGAACTAAATGCAAATGCTCCTTGTGCTCCTCTTCATTCTTCGAGTATACCAAGATATCGTCAATGAACACCACAACAAACTTATCCAAGAACTCCATGAGCACCTTATTCATCATACTCATGAAGTAGGCAGGGGCGTTGGTCAATCCAAATGACATAACCATGTACTCATATAGCTCGTACCTTGTGGTGAAGTCTATCTGGGGTATATCCTGTTGTCGGATCTTCAACTGGTGATATCCTTGTTGGCCATAATCCGGCCATAATCCGGCTAGGGCTCTCCTGACAAAGAGAGAGACCTTAGTGAATTCAGAATGTCGCCAAAGGGCGAGTGCTGAAAGATATCCGCGGCAGTGAATTCCATGATCGGCGCCCACTCGGATTCGATTGGCAGGGGCGCGGATGGTTCGGGGTCCGGAAGAGAGTCCGGCACCTTGGAGTCACGGGCTGTGCAGAGGATTATGCTGGTGTTTGGCTCGATCGCCGTCAAGACTGCAGCCCCTAAGGTAGTGTCTAGCCACCCGTCCTTGATTGACGCAGTTGGCTCCGAGCTAAGGGTCGGAGCTGATGCGGGCGCGGCCTTTGGAGTATCGTCCGGTGGCAGAGCTAGGTCATACCCATCGCGACAGTGCGGCGCGCCCGGCTGTGGCTCGAATCCATCAAAGATCAAGTCCCCACGGATATTGGCCATGTAATTCAAACTTCCAAATCTGACCTGATGGCCAGGGGCGTAGCTTTCAATCTGCTCCAGATGGCCAAGCGAATTAGCCCGCAGTGCAAAGCCGCCGAATATGAAGATCTGTCCGGGGAGAAAAGTCTCACCCTGGACCGCATCGCTATCGATGATAGTAGGAGCCATCATGCCTAATGGCGAAGACACAGAGGAACTCTCAATGAAAGCACCAATGTCGGTGTCAAAACCGGCGGATCTCGGGTAGGGGGTCCCGAACTTTGCGTCTAGGCCGGATGGTAATAGGAGGCAAGGGACACTAAGTTTTACCCAAGTTCCGGCCCTCTTGATGGAGGTAAAACCCTACGTCCTGCTTGATTAATATTGAAGATATGGGTGTTACAAGAGTAGATCTACCACGAGATCAGAGAGGCTAAACCCTAGAAACTAGCCTATGGTATGATTGTATGTTGTGATTGTTGTCCTACGGACTAAAACCCTTCGGTTTATATAGACACCGGAGAGGGTTAGGGTTACACAAGGTCGGTTACAAAGGAGGAGATATCCATATACGTATTTCCTAGCTTGCCTTCCACGCCAAGTAGAGTCCCATTCGGACACGAGACGAAGTCTTCAATCTTGTATCTTCATAGTCTAACAGTCCGACCAACGGAGATAGTCCGCCTGTCCGGAGACCCCCTAATCCAGGACTCCCTCAGGAACGTAGTAATTTCAAAAAAAATCCTACGCACACGCGGGATCATGGTGATGCATAGCAACGAGAGGGAAGAGTGCCGTCCACGTACCCTCATAGACCATTAAGCGGAAGCGTTATGACAACGCGGTTGATGTAGTCGTACGTCTTCACGATCGACTGATCCTCAGTACCGAACGTATGTCACCTCTGCGTTCAGCACACGTTCAGCTCGGTGACGTCCCGCGAATTCATGCTGCAGTAGAGCTCGGGGAAGAGTTTCATCAGCACGACGGCATGGTGACGATGTTGATGAAGCTATCACAGCAGGGCTTCGCCTAAACACCACTACAGTATGACCGAGGTGGATTATGGTGGAGGGGGGCACCACACACGGCTGGGAGAGATCTTTGTGATCAACTTGTGTGTCTACGGGTGCCCCCTGCCCCTGTATATAAAGGAGCAAGGGGGAGGCCGGCCGGCCCTTGTTGGCGCGCCTAGGAGGAGGAATCCTCCTCCTAGTAGGAGTAGGATTCCTCCCTTTCCTACTCCTACTAGGAGGGGGAAAGGCAGGGAGAGAAAGAGAAGGAAAGGCCCCCCTTCTCCTAGTCCAATTCGGACAGGGGGAAGGGGGCGCGCTTCCTACCCTAGGCCGGCCCCTCTGTCTTTCCCTTATGGCCCAACAAGGCCCATTAGTCCCCGGGGGGTTCCGGTAACCCCTCCGATACTCCGGTAAAATCCCGATTTCACCCAGAACTATTCTGATGTCCAAATGTAGGCTTACAATATATCAATCTTTATGTATCGACCATTCAAGACTCCTCGTCATGTCCGTGATCACATCCGGGACTCCGAACTACCTTCGGTACATCAAAACATATAAACTCATAAAACCGATCGTCACAGAACTTTAAGCGTGCGGACCCTACGGGTTCGAGAACTATGTATACATGACCGAGACACGTCTCCGGTCAATAACCAATAGCGGAACCTGGATGCTCATATTGGTTCCTACATATTCTACGAAGATCTTTATCGGTCAAACCGCACAACACTATACGTTGTTCTCTTTGTCATCGGTATGTTACTTGCTCGAGATTCGATCGTCGGTATCCAATACCTATTTCAATCTCGTTACCGGCAAGTCTCTTTACTTGTTCCGTAATACATCACCCCGTAACTAACTCATTAGTTATCATGCTTGCAAGGCTTATAGTGATGTGTATTACCAAGAGAGCCCAGAGATACCTCTCCGACAATCGGAGTGACAAATCCTAATCTTGTTCTATGCCAACTCAACAAGTACCATCGGAGACACCTGTAGAGCACCTTTATAATCACCCAGTTATGTTGTGATGTTTGGTAGCACACAAAGTGTTCCTCCGGTATTCAGGAGTTGCATAATCTCATAGTCATAAGAACATGTATAAGTCATGAGGAAAGCAATAGCAGTAAACAAACGATCAAGTGCTAAGCTAATGGAATGGGTCAAGTCAATCACATAATTCTCCCAATGATGTGACCCCATTGATCAAATAACAACTCATGTCTATGGTTAGGAAACTTAACCATCTTTGATCAATGAGCTAGTCAAGTAGAGGCATACTAGTGACACTATATTTGTCTATGTATTCACACATGTATTATGTTTCAGGTTAATACAATTCTAGCATGAATAATAAACATTTATCATGACATAAGGAAATAAATAATAACTTTATTATTGACTCTAGGGCATATTTCCTTCAGTCTCCCACTTGCACTAGAGTCAATAATCTAGATTACACAGTAATGATTTTAACACCCATGGAGCCTTGGTGTTGATCATGTTTTGCTCGTGGAAGAGGCTTAGTCAACGGGTCTGCAACATTCAAATCCGTATGTATCTTGCAAATCTCTATGTCTCCCACCTGGACTTGATCCCGAATGGAGTTGAAGTGTCTCTTGATGTGCTTGGTTCTCTTGTGAAATCTGGGTTCCTTTGCCAAGGCAATTGCACCAGTATTGTCACCAAAGATTTTCATTGGATCCGATGCACTAGGTATGACACCTAGATCGGATATGAACTCCTTCATCCAGACTCCTTCATTCGTTGCTTCCGAAGCAGCAATGTAATCCGCTTCACATGTAGATCCTGCCACGACGCTCTGTTTTGAACTGCTCCAACTGACAGCTCCACCGTTTAATATAAACACGTATCCGGTTTGCGATTTAGAATTGTCCGGATCAGTGTCAAAGCTTGCATCATCGTAACCATTTACGATGAGCTCTTTCTCACCTCCATAAACGAGAAACATATCCTTGGTCCTTTTCAGGTACTTCAGGATGTTCTTGACCGCTGTCCAGTGACCCACTCCTGGTTTACTTTGGTACCTCCCTGCTAGGCTAATAGCAAGGCACACATCATGTCTGGTACATAGCATTGCATACATGATAGAGCCTATGGCTAAAGCATAGGGAACACTTTTCATTTTCTCTCTATCTTCTGTAGTGGTCGGGCATTGAGTCTTACTCAACTTCACACCTTGTAACACAGGCAAGAACCCTTTCTTAGCTTGATCCATTTTGAACTTCTTCAAAACTTTATCAAGGTATGTGCTTTGTGAAAGTCCAATTAAGCGTCTTGATCTATCTCTATAGATCTTGATGCCCAATATATAAGCAGCTTCACCGAGGTCTTTCATTGAAAAACTTTTATTCAAGTATCCTTTTATGTTGTCCAGAAATTCTACATCATTTCCAATAAGCAATATGTCATCCACATATAATATTGGAAATGCTATAGAGCTCCCACTCACTTTCTTGTAAATACAGGCTTCTCCAAAAGTCTGTATAAAACCATATGATTTGATCACACTATCAAAACGTTTATTCCAACTCCGAGATGCTTGCACCGGTCCATAAATGGATCGCTGGAGCTTGCACACTTTGTTAGCTCCCTTTGGATCGATAAAACCTTCAGGTTGCATCATTTACAACTCTTCTTCCAGAAAACCATTCAGGAATGCAGTCTTTACATCCATTTGCCAAATTTCATAATCATAAAATGTGGCAATTGCTAACATGATTTGGACGGACTTAAGCATCGCTACGGGTGAGAAGGTCTCATCGTAGTCAACTCCTTGAACTTGTCAAAAACCTTTTGCAACAAGTCGAGCTTTGTAGACAGTAACATTACCGTCAGCGTATGTCTTCTTCTTAAAGATCCATTTGTTCTCGATGGCTTGTCGATCATCAGGCAAGTCAACCAAAGTCCACACTTTGTTCTCATACATGGATCCCATCTCAGACTTCATGGCCTCAAGCCATTTTGCGGAATCTGGGCTCATCATCGCTTCTTCATAGTTCGTAGGTTTGTCATGGTCAAGTAACATGACCTCCAGAACTGGATTACCGTACCACTCTGGCGCGGATCTTGCTCTGGTTGACCTACGAGGTTCGGTAGTAACTTGATCTGAAGTTTCATGATCATCATCATTAGCTTCCTCACTAATTGGTGTAGATGTCACAGGAACCGGTTTCTGTGATGAACTACTTTCCAATAAGGGAGCAGGTACAGTTACCTCATCAAGTTCTACTTTCCTCCCACTCACTTCTTTCGAGAGAAACTCCTTCTCTAGAAAGGATCCATTCCTAGCAACGAATATATTGCCTTCGAATCTATGATAGAAGGTGTACCCAATAGTTTCCTTTGGATATCCTATGAAGACACATTTCTCCGATTTGGGTTCGAGCTTATCAGGTTGAAGCTTTTTCACATAAGCATCATAGCCCCAAACTTTAAGAAACGACAACTTCGGTTTCTTGCCAAACCATAGTTCATAAGGTGTCGTCTCAACCGATTTTGATGGTGTTGGAAATACGCCCTAGAGGCAATAATAAATTGGTTATTATTATATTTCCTTGTTCATGATAATCATTTATTATCCATGCTATAATTGTATTGATAGGAAACTCAGATACATGTGTGGATACATAGACAACACCATGTCCCTAGTGAGCCTCTAGTTGACTAGTTCGTTGATCAATAGATGGTTACGGTTTCCTCACCATGGACATTACATGTCGTTGATAACGGGATCACATCATTAGGAGAATGATGTGATGGACAAGACCCAATCCTAAGCCTAGCACAAGATCGTATAGTTCATCTGCTAAAGCGTTTCTAATGTCAAGTATCATTTCCTTAGACCATGAGATTGTGCAACTCGCGGATACCGTAGGAATGATTTGGGTGTACCAAACGTCACAACGTAACTGGCTGGCTATAAAGGTGCACTACAGGTATCTCCGAAAGTGTCTGTTGGGTTGGCACAAATCGAGACTGG
The DNA here is from genome assembly GCF_002162155.2 of Triticum dicoccoides. Lineage (NCBI taxonomy): Eukaryota > Viridiplantae > Streptophyta > Magnoliopsida > Poales > Poaceae > Triticum > Triticum dicoccoides. The sequence continues at coordinate 330,097,042 of NC_041388.1, forward strand.
GATTTGTCACTCCGTGTAACGGAGAGGTATCTCTGGGCCCACTCGGTAGGACATCATCATAATGTGCACAATGTGACCAAGGAGTTGATCATGGGATGATGTGTTACGGAACGAGTAAAGAGACTTGCCGGTAACGAGATTGAACAAGGTATCGGGATACCGACGATCGAATCTCGGGCAAGTATCATACAGTAGACAAAGGGAATTGTATACAGGATTGATTGAATCCTTGACATCGTGGTTCATCCGATGAGATCATTGTGGAACATGTGGGAGCCAACATGGGTATCCAGATCCCGCTGTTGGTTATTGACCAAAGAGATGCCTCGGTCATGCCTGCATGATTCCCGAACCCATAGGGTCTACACACTTAAGGTTCGATGACGCTAGGGTTATAGGGAAAGTATGTATGCGGTTACTAAATGTTGTTCAGAGTCCCAGATGAGATCCCGGACGTCATGAGGAGTTCTGGAATGGTCCGAAGGTAAAGATTGATATATAGGAAGTGTGGATTTGGCCACCGGAAGTGTTCCGGGCATCACCGGTAATGTACCGGGACCACCGGAAGGGTTCCGGGGGGTCCACCGGGAGGTGCCACCAGCCCCGGAGGCTTTCGTGGGCCAAGAGTGGGAAGGGACCAGCCCCTAGGTGGGCTGGGGTGCCTCCCACCAAGGCCCAAGGCGCCCTCAAGAGAAGAGGGGGCAAACCCTAGGGGTAGATGGGCCCTAAGGCCCACCCTAGGTGCGCCCCCCTCTCTCTCCCCCTTAGCCGCCACCCAGATGGGATCTGGGGGCTGCTGCCACCCCTAGGGAGGGAACCCTAGGTGGGGGCGCAGCCCCTCCCCTCCCCCTATATATAGTGGAGGTTTTGGGACTGCCCAACACACGAGTCTCTCTCTCCCAAGGCGCAGCCCTACCTCTCTCCCTCCTCGTCTCTCGTAGTGCTTGGTGAAGCCCTACAGGAGTACCGCGCTCCTCCACCACCACCACGCCATCGTGCTGCTGCTGGACGGAGTCTTCCCCAACCTCTCCCTCTCTCCTTGCTGTATCAAGGCATGGGAGACGTCACCGGGCTGCACGTGTGTTGAACACGGAGGCGCCGTTGTTCGGTGCTTAGATCGGAATCGACCGCGATCTGAATCGCCACGAGTACGACTACCTCATCCATGTTCTTGCAACGCTTCCGCTTAGAGATCTACAAGGGTATGTAGATGCACTCCCTTTCCCCGCCTTGCTAGATTACTCCATAGATTGATCTTGGTGATGCGTAGAAAATTTTAAATTTCTGCTACGATCCCCAACAGTGGCATCATGAGCTAGGTCTATGCGTAGTTTATATGCATGAGTAGAACACAAGTTGTTGTGGGTGTCGATTTTGTCAATTTACTTGCCATTACTAGTCTTATCTTGATTCGGCGGCATCGTGGGATGAAGCGGCCCGGACCGACCATACACGTACTCTTAGGTGAGACAGGTTCCACCGACTGACATGCACTAGTTGCATAAGGTGGCTAGCGGGTGTCTGTCTCTCCCACTTTAGTCGGATCGGATTCAATGAAAAGGGTCCTTATGAAGGGTAAATACAAATTGGCATATCACGTTGTGGTTTTGGCGTAGGTAAGAAATGTTCTTGCTAAGAAACCTATAGCAGCCACGTAAAATTTGCAACAACAATTAGAGGACGTCTAACTTGTTTTTGCAGCATATGTCGTGTGATGTGATATGGCCAAAAGGATGTGATGAATGATATATGTGATGTATGAGATTGATAATGTTCTTGTAATAGGAATCACGACTTGCATGTCGATGAGTATGACAACCGGCAGGAGCCATAGGAGTTGTCTTAATTTATTTATGACTTGCGTGTCAACATAAACGTCATGTAATTACTTTACTTTATTGCTAACCGTTAGCCATAGTAATAGAAGTAATAGTTGGCGAGACAACTTCACGAAGACACGATGATGGAGATCATGATGATGGAGATCATGGTGTCATGTCGGTGACGATGATGATCATGGCGCCCCAAAGATGGAGATCAAAAGGAGAAAAAATGATATTGGCCATATCATGTCACTATTTGATTGCATGTGATGTTTATCATGTTTTACATCTTATTTTCTTAGAACGACGGTAGCTTAAATAAGATGATCCCTCGCAATAATTTCAAGAAAGTGTTCCCCCTAACTATGCACCGTTGCAAAGGTTCGTTGTTTCGAAGCACCACGTGATTCTAACGTTCGAATACAACGGGTGTAAGCCAGATTTACACACGCAATACACTTAGGTTGACTTGACGAGCCTAGCATGTACAGACATGGCCTCGGAACACGAAAGACCGAAAGGTCGAACATGAGTCGTATAGAAGATACGATCAACATGAGGATGTTCACCGATGATGACTAGTCCATCTCACGTGATGATCGGACACGGCCTAGTTGACTCGGATCATGTATCACTTAGATGACTAGAGGGATGTCTATCTGAGTGGGAGTTCATTATATAATTTGATTAGATGAACTTATTTATCATGAACAATAGTCTAAGTTGTCTTTGCAAAAAGGGTTGTAGATCAATAGCTCGCGTTGTAGCTCCCTGTTTCAATACGTTCCTAGAGAAAGATTAAGCTGAAAGATATTGTAAGAAATAATGCGGACTAGGTCTGTTGCCTGAGGAGTGTCCTCACTACTACACAGAAGGCTTATGTCTTTGATGCACCGCTCGGTGTGCCAACCCCTCCAGCGTCGTCTGTGGATGTTATGAACATCTGACAGATACGTCCTGATGACTACTTGATAGTTTAGTACACCATACTTTATGGCTTAGAATCGGGATTCCAATAATGTTTTGAATGCCATAGAACATATGAGATGTTCCAAGAGCTAAAATTGGGATTTCAGGCTCATGCCCGTGTTGAGAGGTATGAGACCTTTGGCAAGTTCTTTGCCTACAAGATGGAGGAGAATAGCTCAGCTAGTGAGCATGTGCTCAGAATGTCTGGGTGCTACAATCACTTGAATCAAGTGGGAGTTAAACTTCCAGATAATATAGTGATTGATAGAGTTCTCTAGTCACTATCACTAAGCTACTAGATCTTCGTGATGAACTATGACATGCAAGGGATGGAGATGATCCCAGATTTAGATGGTGCCCTATTTAACGTGAATGCAGCCGTCTCTAAAGCATAACCCCAAAATGATAGCAGTAAATCAGTAAGAGACATCATAGATCGCACCATATCTAGTAAAGTACGATTACGACGTTCGGACACACCATTACGCTGTGGTGTTCTGGGTGGCATGAGTTGCGAAACTATTCTGCATTGTTTCAAATGTAGGCCAAACTTGTAACTCAAATATTCTCCTCCACGATCAGATCGCAGAAACTTTATTTTCTTGTTACGATGATTTTCCACTTCACTCTGAAATTCTTTGAACTTTTCAAATGTTTCAGACTTATGTTTCATTAAGTAGATATACACATATCTTCTCAAATCATCTGTGAAGGTGAGAAAATAATGATACCCGCCGCGAGCCTCAATATTTATCGGACCACATACATCAGCATGTATGATTTCCAACAAATCTGTTACTCGCTCCATAGTTCCGGAGAACGGCGTTTTAGTCGTCTTGCCCATAAGGCATGGTTCGCAAGTACCAAGTGATTCATAATCAAGTGATTCCAAAAGCCCATCAGTAGGGAGTTTCTTCATGCGCTTTATACCAATATGACCCAAACGGCAGTGCCACAAATAAGTTGCACTATCATTATCAACTCTGCATATTTTGGCTTCAACATTATGAACATGTGTATCACTACTATCGAGATTCAACAAGAATAGACCACTCTTCAAGGGTGCATGACCATAAAAGATAGTACTCATATAAATAGAACAACCATTATTCTCAGATTTAAATGAATAACCGTCTCGCATCAAACAAGATCCAGATATAATGTCCATGCTTAATGTTGGCACCAAATAACAACTATTTAGGTCTAAAACTAATCCCGAAGGTAGATGTGGAGGTAGCGTGCCGACGGCGATCACATCGACTTTGGAACCATTTCCCACGCGCATCGTCACCTCGTCCTTACCCAGTCTTCTCTTAATCCGTAGTCCCTGTTTCGAGTTGCAAATATTAGCAACAGAACCAGTATCAAATACCCAGGTGCTACTGCGAGCTCTGGTAAGGTACACATCAATAACATGTATATCACATATACCTTTGTTCACTTTGCCATCCTTCTTATCCGCCAAATACTTGGGGCAGTTCCGCTTCCAGTGACTAGTCTGTTTGCAGTAGAAGCACTCAGTCTCAGGCTTAGGTCCAGACTTGGGTTTCTTCTCCTGAACAGCAACTTGTTTGCCGTTCTTCTTGAAGTTCCCCTTTCTTCTTCCCTTTGCCCTTTTTCTTGAAACTGGTGGTCTTATTGACCATCAACACTTGATGCTCCTTCTTGATTTCTACCTCCGCAGCCTTTAGCATCGCGAAGAGCTCGGGAATAGTCTTATTCATCCCTTGCATATTATAGTTCATCACGAAGCTTTTGTAGCTTGGTGGCAGTGATTGAAGAACTCTGTCAATGACACTATCAACAGGAAGATTAACTCCCAGTTGAGTCAAGTGATTATGATACCCAGACATTTTGAGTATATGCTCACAGACAGAACTATTCTCCTCCATCTTGCAGCTATAGAACTTATTGGAGACTTCATATATCTCAATCCGGGCATTTGCTTGAAATATTAACTTCAACTCCTGGAACATCTCATATGCTCCATGACGTTCAAAACGTCGTTGAAGTCCCGGTTCTAAGCCGTAAATTGTGGCACACTGAACTATCAAGTAGTCATCAGCTTTACTCTGCCAAACGTTCTTAACGTTGTCAGCGGCATCTGCAGCAGGCCTGGCACCGAGCGGTGCTTCCAGGACGTAATTCTTCTGTGCAGCAATGAGGATAATCCTCAAGTTATGGACCCAGTCCGTGTAATTGCTACCATCATATTTCAACTTTGCTTTCTCAAGGAACACATTAAAATTCAACAGAACAACAACACGTGCCATCTATCTACAACAAGATAGATAAGCAAAATACTATCAGGTACTAAGTTCATGATAAATCTAAGTTCAATTAATCATATTACTTAAGAACTCCCACTTAGATAGACATCCCTCTAATCATCTAAGTGATCACGTGACCCACATCAACTAAACCATATCCGATCATCACGTGAAATGTAGTAGATTTCAATGGTGAACATCACTATGTTGATCATATCTACTATATGATTCACGCTCGACCTTTCGGTCTCAGTGTTCCAAGGCCATATCTGCATATGCTAGGCTCGTCAAGTTTAACTCGAGTATTCTGCGCATAGTGATCCTTGAGAAACTGACACCCGCCAGCCACTTGTGCCATAAGGATCGGGCGTAGCCACACTCGGTTCAACTAAAGTTGGAGAAACTGACACCCGCCAGCCACCTGTGTGCAAAGCACGTCGGTAGAACCAGTCTCGCATAAGCGTAAGCGTAATGTTGGTTCGGGCCACTTCATCCAACAATACCGTTGAACCAAAGTATGACATGCGGGTAAGCAGTATGACTTGTATCGCCCACAACTCACTTGTGTTCTACTCGTGCATATAACATCTACGCATAAAACCTGGCTCTGATACCACTGTTGGGGAACGTAGTAATTTCAAAAAAATTCCTATGCACACGCAGGATCATGGTGATGCATAGCAACGAGAGGGGAGAGTGCCGTCCACGTACCCTCGTAGACCGTTAAGCGGAAGCGTTATGACAACACGGTTGATGTAGTCACACGTCTTCACGATCGATCGATCCTCAGTACCGAACGTACGGCACCTCCGCGTTCAGCACACGTTTAGCTCTGTGACGTCCCGCGAACTCACGATCCAGTAGAGCTCGGGGAAGAGTTTCATCGGCACGACGGCGTGGTGACGATGTTGATGAAGCTACCGCAGCAGGGCTTCGCCTAAACAATGCTACAGTATGACCGAGGTGGATTATGGTGGAGGGGGGCACTGCACACGGCTGGGAGAGATCTTTGTGATCAACTTGTGTGTCTAGGGTGCCCCCTGCCCCTGTATATAAAGGAGCAAGGGGGAGGCCGGCCAGCCCTTGTTGGTGCACCTAGGAGGAGGAAACCTCCTCCTAGTAGGAGTAGGATTCCTCCCTTTCCTACTCCTACTAGGAGGGGGAAAGGCAGGGAGAGAAAGAGAAGGAAAGGGGGGTGCCGCCCCCCTTCTCCTAGTACAATTCGGACAGGGGGAAGGGGCGCGCTGCCTGCCCTAGGCCGGCCCTCTCTCTTTCCCTTATGGCCCAACAAGGCCCATTAGTCCCCGGGTGGTTCCGGTAACCCCTCCGGTACTCCGGTAAAATCCCGATTTCGCCCGGAACTATTCGGATGTCCTAATGTAGGCTTCCAATATATCAATCTTTATGTCTCGACCATTTCGAGACTTCTTCTCATGTCCATGATCACATCCGGGACTCCGAACTACCTTCGGTACATCAAAACATATAAACTCATAAAACCGATCGTCATAGAACTTTAAGCGTGCGGGCCCTACGGGTTCGAGAACTATGTAGACATGGCCGAGACACGTCTCCGGTCAATAACCAATAGCGTAACCTGGATGCTCATATTGGTTCCTACATATTCTACGAAGATCTTTATCGGTCAAACCGCACAACACTATACGTTGTTCTCTTTGTCATTGGTATGTTACTTGCCCGAGATTCGATCGTCGGTATCCAATACCTAGTTCAACCTCGTTACCGACAAGTCTCTTTACTCGTTCCGTAATACATCACCCCGTAACTAACTCATTAGTTATCATGCTTGCAAGGCTTATAGTGATGTGTATTACGGAGAGGGCCCAGAGATACCTCTCCAACAATCGGAGTGACAAATCCTAATCTTGATCTATGCCAACTCAACAAGTACCATCGGAGACACCTGTAGAGCACATTTATAATCACCCAGTTATGTTGTGATGTTTGGTAGCACACAAAGTGTTCCACCGGTATTCGGGAGTTGCATAATCTCGTAGTCATAAGAACATGTATAAGTCATGAAGAAAGCAATAGAAGTAAACAAACGATCAAGTGCTAAGCTAACGGAATGGGTCAAGTCAATCACATCATTCTCCCAATGATGTGATACCATTGATCAAATAACAACTCATGTCTATGGTTAGGAAACTTAACCATCTTTGATCAATGAGCTAGTCAAGTAGAGTCATACTAGTGACACTATGTTTGTCTATGTATTCACACATGTATTATGTTTCCGGTTAATACAATTCTAGCATGAATAATAAACATTTATCATGAAATAAGGAAATAAATAATAACTTTATTATTGCCTCTAGGGCATATTTCCTTCAATCCTGATCGTAGATCGAACTTGGAGAATACTTTAGCTCCTTGCAGCTAGTCAAACAATCATTGATCATCGGCAGTGGGTACTTGTTCTTGATCGTCACTTCATTCAATGCACGATAATCAACAACCATTCTCAAAGATCCATCCTTCTTCTCAACCAAAAGCACTGGTGCTTCTCATGTTGACGAACTTCGTTGAATGTAACTTTTCTCCAATAACTCCTTAATCTGCTTCTTTATCTCCTCCAGATCATTTGCGGGCATCCGGTATGGTCTCTTCGATATCGGTCCGGTGCCTCGCAACAGTTATATCAAAAACTCAATGTCTCGATCCGGCAGCATGCCTGGTAGCTCCTCTCTAAATACATCCGGATAATCCTTCACTACAAGCACTTCCTCCTGAACAACTCCTGAGAGGGAATTTACTTGGGTTCTCCTTGGCGCATGCCTGGATACATACTTAATCCTTTTTCCTTCCGGGGTGGTGAGTAGAATTGACCTACTAGCACAGTCAGTGTTTCCTCCATACTTTGACAGCCAATCCATGCCTAGTATCACATCCAATCCTTGTGACTCCATAATTATTAGGTCTGAGGGGAAAACATGGCTACCAATGGTTAAGGGTAACCGATCGCACCATCAGCTGGCCATATACTCTGCTCCTGGTGAGCTTACTAGCATGGGTGACCTAAGGGCTAAGGTGGGTAGCTTAAACGTGTCCACAAATCCCCTTGATATGCATGAATGCAATGCACCAGCATCAAGAAGAACGAGAGGGGTAAATGACTTAACCAAAAACTTACCGATAACTGCGTATGGCTGCTCTTCAGCCTCCTCCATGTTAACGTGGTTCACTTGTCCCCTATTGAAAGGGTTGGGCTTCTTCCCAGAGCTTCCATTGCCATTACCATTCTTTGCTTCCGGGCACTCATTGGCATAGTGTCCAGTCTTCCCGCACTTGAAACAGGTAATGTGACTTTGGTCCTTCTTGGCGGGTGTGGCTGGGTTAGATCGGTTCTGATTGCTACCTGCTCCATTCCCATTTCCATTCTTGGGGACACTTTGGTTATGCGAACTTCCTCCATTGTGCGTATGTCCTCCATGGTTATGGGTATACCCTCCCGAGTTCGGGGTAGAACGAGGCTTCTGCTGAGCTCCTGAATTGTACTTCCCTTGTCCATACTTCCTTTTGCGGCTCTCAATCTGCTGCTTCTTCCCCTCAATCATAAGAGCCTTGTCTACCAACTCCTGGTAGTTGTTAAATGTTGCCACCATTAACTTCATACTCATCTCATCATTGAGCCCTTCCATAAACTTCTCCTGCTTAGCAGCATCTGTGGCCACATCATCTGGGGCATAACAGGCTAACTTGCTGAACTCATCCATGTACTGCCCCACAGTACGGTTTCCCTGGCGTAAGTTGCGAAACTCATGCTTCTTCATGCTCATAGCTCCAGTTGAGACATGTGCGGTGCGGAATGCTTGCCGAAACTGCTCCCAAGTGACATTGGCTATAGGGAAAGAGGTTGTGTAATTCTCCCACGATGAGGCTGCGGGTCCATCCAATTGATGTGCGGCAAAACGCACCTTCTCAACATCTGTGCAAACTGCGGTGGCCAACTCCCTTGCAATCCTACGTAGCTAGTCATCAGCAACTATCGGCTCGGTGCTACTGGAAAACACCGGCGGCTGCAACCTCAGAAAATGAGCTAAGTTGTCAACTGGAGGTGGTGGCAGTGGGTTGTTGTTATTGTTGTTGTTGCCTTGGTTCTGGAATAGTAACAGCATCAAGGTATTCTGCTGTTGGATCAAATGTGTGAGCTCCGGTGGGAAGGCAAATCCGGGGTCACGTCTCGGAGGCAGCTGATGGGTTTAGAGGTGAGAGATTAGAATAGAATGAGGTCTAGTGAGAAAGCACTACCCATATGCACATGAGACAAACACACTCATAACACACCAAATCAATTCAAACAAGGGCATACAATCGATCTAACTATCATTACAGTGCTCGGACTATTACTATATACATGGGGGAATACTATGGTGGTCGAGTAGAAATTTTGATCGGTGGAAGACTCCATGATATCCGCTCCAGCTTTGTCTTCATAGTCATCATCACTACTGTCGGGGTCAGAGTCAGTGTCGTCAATGATGATGTAGTCCTCAGGATGGTCGTCATCTCCTCCTGGTGCGGGGTCTCCCATGAATACTCCTAGCTTCCTTGTCAGGTCGTCATTCTTCTCCACCAGTATTGCAATTTCCTCCTCATATCCGTCGCGTGTAGACTTGAGTTCCTCTTCTAGCTCCTGGTTCTTGGTCATCACCTTCTTCAGGTCTATCATGCTTGCGCACATTTGGTTCTCCTGGCGACGAATGTGCTGGTTTAACTCCTGGATGAAGGCTGCAATGGACTTGTCCCTCCTGGTGCTGATCATCTCCCATTGCTCATCTCAGCACCCACATATATGATAGATGGTGTCCTTAAAATCCTTGTGATAAACTTCGCCGATGTGTCCCATGGCGATGTGGGATGCCATGCTCTTTCCTAGACTCCAGGTTAGTGCATTAAAGGAAAATTCTATGGGCTCAGTAACTGGCGTGAATGTCCTTCCTGGAACTTGAACTTGAATCATCCAACGTTCTTCTTCTGGTAAAGTGGCGGTGTAGGTCCCGGTGAAACTTGGTATTCCGACGTTCAGGTACCTAGTGACTTCCTTCAAGTGTCATCCAAAAGGTGTGTCTTCATCCGGTTGTGCAAACTTGTTCCTTCAGTCCGCCTGCCTATAGTGTGGAAAATGGAGAGGAGTCAGAAATGAGTAGAGAAGAGTGACCTATGGCTCACCTTAGTGGTCGTGTCCTACAATCAGTGTGTGCTCTGATACCATCTTGTAGCGATCCAACCTCAAACGGTCAAATCTCTATGCATAGGTGTCATCCCGAGATCAGTAATGCTGACACACACAGTACTTCGAAGGATTTATAACAGAGTAGCAATCACACATTTATTACATCGATAGTCTCAAGAGAGAACTTAAAACAATAATATGGCTTAAGGCCATCTAATTAAGATAACAGCGGAAGGCTTGGAAGATAAAGTGAGTCCATCAACTCCAACGGCATAGCTGAATGCACGACAACGACCTAGCGCACCTTACTCTTTGTCTGAAAAGTCTGCAACATGATATGTTGCAGCCCGAAATGGGTCATCACATGGAATATGCTGGCAAAATAACACAGTAAAGCAATGAACAAGTAAAGGCTATCACTACATGCATATATGGCTGGTGGAGGCTCTATGGTTATGATGTTTTTTTGCAAAAAGCCAATTTTTCCTACAACAAAGGAATATATTTTTATTTAACTATCATGGTAGTTGATAAAGATTGAGAATGGTACCCCCATCTCAATCCCAATTAAAAAGTAATTAATAGCCAAACAAACTAATTTAGAGTGATGAGATCAACATGATCATCCAAGAACCAGATACTCAAGATGTCCATAACCGGGGACACGGCTAACCATGATTAGTTTGTATACTCTGCAGAGGTTTGCACACTTTTCCCCACAAGACTTGATCGCCTCCGTTGGATTTCTCGCACTACATGGTGTTTGAGAAACGAATGACCGAGACACAGTCTTTCAGAAGCATTAACTCTTTACTCGGGGTAGACAGTACCAACCTACATCCCCTACATCTACTAGTCTACCACTGAAAGAGGTCATGCAACATACTCAACTATGCTAGAGCCCATAATATCTTGTGGCTGCACATGGAAGTTTCTCGCATGAATAATCTTATGATCCCTTTGAGCCTGGGTGGCGAACCAAAGGACAACACTGGTATATCCCCAGGTGCCCACAACCAATCCACCCAGATGTGTATTTAAGTAGTCACCTTGAGATAACCATTAATTAAAATCTCACATCTGTCATGGATACACTCAAACCCAATCCACGTCTACGAGCATAGCATAGCAACATAAGCATAATGTAGAAGTAACTCCCAAGGGTTTCATAATAAAAAAGGGCAATAGGTTCTACCTCATCATCTACTTCCCAAATACCCACATGTTAACCACATCATAATCATGAAGTATTTGAGGATTGAAACTAATGCATAAAAATTGGGTAATCAAGGGGTATGATCAAAGTGTTACTTGCCTTGCTGACGATTCGCAAAACCTAGAGACTCGTAGTAGCACGCTTCGCACTCCGGGAATTCTATCGCAAACAAACAATAGCATACATAAGCACTCAAGAATAGATGCAAGGGTAAAACTCAAATAAGATTATCCAAATTGAAAAGTCCAACTGAAGAGCTTCGATTTGCAAAAAGAATCGATCGAATCGGAGCTACGGAACTGAAACTACGATCAAAAGAATTTCGAATTCAAATCTACTTGAAACCAAATTTTAAATTGTAAAATCATGTTTAATTTGTTTAACCAGAAAGGGGGCTTCGAGATGAAGATTTTGGCGTTGGTATCACTGGATTTGGACAAACCGTTAAAAAGTTGCGAGGGTTTGAAGATCAGGGGCTAATCTGCGATAAAAAATAATTGCGGATAGGTCCCTGGCGAAATTAAAACAGAAAAAGAAAAATCTATCGAACGAACGTCCGCTAACAGAGGCAAACGAACGAATCTAAAACGAACTAACGAACGAATGTTCGTAATAAACTAACCGAGAAAAACCGAACCGATCTAAATAAAATAAAATAAAACCAATCTAGGGTTAATAAAAATCGGGCGGTTTTATACCTAAAACCAAAAAAACGGCGGCGATAAATTCGGCGGGCGATGGCGGCTCTGGCGCGCAGGCGGCGTGAGGCGGCACGGTCGCGGGGCTGCAGAGGTGGGGCGCGGCGCGGCGGCGGAGTGGGCGCTGCTGCTGCTTGCGGCAGCGGTTGGCGAGGCGAGGTGGGGAGGGGCGATGGCAGCGGGGGGTTATAAAGGCCTCGGGGGGTGGTCCGACTTGGGGGAGGGGGCGGCGACGCGTGTCTGGGACAGACACGACGTTCATGGCGGCGACGGCGGCGCTCGGGAGTCCGCTCCCGAGCCAGAACGGGAGGCGGCGGCGCGCTGGGCCGTTGGCCCAGTCGGGCGACGCGGCTTTTTTTCTTCTTTTTTTTTAAAAAAATCCGCTGAAGGAAAAATCCTAAAGAAATAAAAAATTCTAAAAATGCCAAAACAATTTTCATTGTCTAAATAAAATATTTAGAACAAAGTGAACATTTTATTGACCTAAAAATGCAACTTTGAAAAATGCATATTTTTCCTAATTCGAATAAAATAGCAACAAAAATCCAAATAAAATTATTTATTTGATTTTAACATTTGTCCCTCAATATTTTCTTTATTTTGGAGAAGTCATTTTATCTCCTCTCTTTTATTTTTAATATTGGAAATATTATTTGGATAGAAAATAATTAAAACTAAGATGATCCGCTTTTCAATATTTGAGAAAAACTCAAATATGAAAATAAACGAAATCCCCAACTCTCTCCGTGGGTCCTTGAGTTGCTTAGAATTTCTAGGATCAAAACCTAAATGCAAATAAAATATGATATGCATATAATGACCTATGTATAACATTCCAAATTGAAAATTTGGGATGTTACATCCTTACGGAGAAGAACCGGTTACCTCTTGTATCGTCCTTTGTTGACTTTGGATCGTGTATCTCTCTTTGTGTTTCGAGGATCTAGCACATGTGTGATCGTTCTTGTTGATTTGAGTGATTCTCTCGTGTTTCCCCTTGTGTTGTTCGTGTTCTTCGCGAGAGCCGCCCCGTTCGTGAAAGATTGGCCATCTAGGGTTCCACCCTACATCAGTTCTTAATCATGCTTGGTTTGGATAAATGGGTTTTCCATGTGGCTTGAATTAATCTGATGAATTTGCAATATGCTTATTTTTCATCAACATATTTTACTGATAGCATGCGAATCCTTACTTAACCTAATGGCTAACTATCTTATATGTGTTGCAGGGAAACAATGGGAAGCACTGAGGTTTACAATCGAGGTTAGCACGTGCATGGTCCCTTGTCTAATAGAACATTATTGTGCAATTGCAGGAACCATTCAAATATTTAGGTTTTTAACAATTTGGTCTTGCACATGTAGGTCCTGCTGCCAGGGGTTTTGACCCACTGTTCGACCCTTTTTGCATATGAGAAAATGTGTTTTCCATGAATATCAATCAAGTCAAGAAACTCAGAAAGATTGTTAGGATAAAGAAATTAGCGACAAAAAACAACAAAATCTTTGTCTGCATAATGAAGAAGACATCAGTTCACTACAAGATGGTATTAACTATTATACCTTGCCTTTTTTTATTCCTTTACCCCATTTTCAATATAGAGAAGATATTTATGGAAGTCCTATTTTCAGGACTTCTCAAAGCAGTTCACTGATGATTACCTCTCAAACCACCTCTATAGTCAGGAGGTGAGGAAGGTTTTCATACAACACCGACGGTTCAATATTGAAGTGTTCCTGAATAGGACGAAGGATGGACGGTCAATTATCCACAGGCACTGGCCTAAAGTTGCAAATACCTTCAACATGAATGAAGGCTCAATATTCGCCTTCCGCTTGAGCAGTTTTTCAGATGAGATGCATCTGTCTATGTACTGTCTATGATGCTAATTTTGAAAGGTTCTAGATGTTGCATGTGAAACTTGGTGTTGATGCAGTTGTGTAGTGGGGTAGCTAAGTGCTGAAGCTATATCATGTTGTACTATGATGTATTTCAATTATGAAATCCTGCTTCCTTAATATGGAAATGAAATATATTATGTGCTTAATATGAATGTTAATTAGATTAATAAATGGATTATTAATAATAGAGAAATAAGCCTGCTAATGATCAATTAGCCTGCTAATTGGGTTTTTCTATTGCAAACGGTTATTGAGAAAACACCATGGACGATGACCTCAGACAACACACACAGTTTCTAGGAATAAACTGTGTTGGATCAATGAACAATCACACACGACATTATCTTGAAAAATGTTTTCGTTAGGCCACCTTGCGCAAACATTTTCCTTGGAGCGACTGTGTAAAATGTATATACAAATGTAAACGTTTAGGGGGAACTGACTGTGTGGGATGTACTTCCAACCGAAAACGATTTCACATGTATGATTGTATTTTTTTAGCACTACTGTATGTATAACCGTATTTGATCACTCGTCGGTCGCACACGACCGCATTTTGCCGAGCGTGTGTGCCAGGAGGGCATATCCCCGATGGTTTCTGGATCATGTGGGAAAGACCCTCCCCTATCGCAGTCACTCACTAGGTGACGGTTCCGAACGCCGTCGCGGAAAGGGGTTAAAAAGCATTTATATAGCACCTTGTTGTACCAGTGACTCTCAATTGCCAAACATCCAATACATGGTTCTTGCCTCATCATTTCCAAAGTAAACCGCAACAAAGAATTGCATCACAAGGTCCTCGTTACATGGGTGGCTGAAACTGCCAAAAAATTAATGAGATCTAGTGCATTGAGGGCATCATATACTTTGGGATACATGTGAGAGTTATCCCGAAGAACATCATATTGATCTGCTTGTGGTGAGCAAACTTCTTGACCTTACTCATCAATAGTTCACCATAGACCATGCGCAGTAAATGATTTCTAAACCTCGGAACAACACCACGATCATTATTATACAAGTAGGAATTCTCTTGTTTGAATTTCCAGTAATCTGGCTCTGGCCATTTAGGAATAGGCAAGTCCGTGGAATTCAGATGCTCTAGAATGAAATCTTCTTCCTTTTCTTCCTCATCAGCCTCTGCGCTGGATTGGATGCCTCAGCTACAGTATCCTTGGCAGCTGCTTTGCGAATTCGCTCAACCTTAGGTGTTGTTGTAGCCGACGACTCCCGACTTATGCCCTTAGAAAGCTGACGCCAATAATATATAGTAAACCGAGAGGTGTTTTCAAAACCCTTCGACCTTTTGAGACGAGCAACTCCAACAGTGTCTGTGAAATTGTCTGTGAGAGAATAAAAAAGACAAGATGAGAACAATTGTCCGAGTATGTGGATGAAGCTAAACTGGACAAATAATTAGGCAGAACCTCTCTAGTTATCCCGTGGCCATGGTACAACCCGAGAAGCATGGGTCCCGTGGGAACGGTACACGGCAGTGCACACGGGGTGGTCCAGTGGCGGCCTCTCTCTAGACGGATCTGAGAAAGAGATTGATGATAAACTATGTCCAACGTGATTCTACACGATTCTATGTCGATTTCATTGGAGATTTTATGGATCTAATGCCAATAGCGAAGCCCTAGAAGACTTTGAATGAAATGCGAGGGAAAACGCCGAATGAATTGGTCAAACGGGGCATATACCAGAGGAGTCTTCCATTTCAACAAGGAGGCGCGAAGGAGAGGCCCCGTGGGCACAGGAACTCGACAGCGACGACTTGTTTGGTGGACCAGGTTACAGTTGGTCTGTGTGCTTGCGATTAGTGTCCTTCTGTGATGTTTGTTGCATCGTTGGTGAGAGTGGATATGGCCATGTGGGTGTCGGGCTTTGAGTTGGCTTGGCCATGTGACAACTGTAGGCCTGGCCCTTTCGTATATGCTTTCGTCCATTTATTCATAATTAATTGGACAACAATTTCCTTTTTAATTAATAAAATAAGCAAATCTTTTGGCTGGTGCTTCAAAAAATATATTTAAGGTTTGTGTCTACGGGGTTTGTTTCATTCATAGAACAACAATCCATAGGAATTTTTTCTCTTAGGATCGATTTGCCCTATATCAGTAGGAAAATTCCCGTCCAGTCCCACCTCTTATTTAGAGCAGTACATTTTTCTAGTGTACAATCAAACATCCATAGAATCATATAGTAGTGAATATGGCATGACATTCCATTTTTTGTGTTTTCCTTGTTTATGTATTTTAGAAATTATGCGAATCATAGAGGCCCTTACATTCGATTAAAATTCCAGAGGACCCAACTAGTATTGAAAACATGGTCAATTTGGGCAATACTCACTCACTGTCTCCAATTCCACCCAACATGCTATCCTGGCCTCTAGGAAGTGTACGTACGCACATACCACTACCAGCCTACAGCATCTCCCACAGTGAATGCCTGCCTCTGCCCGCGCGTACCATGCAGTACCTGGGCCTCGCCCGTTTCACACGCTATAGCCCCAGGGACTGGCCCCGGGTACCCTGCCTTGCCAAGAATTTAAATTTCTGGCGTCAGCTCGTCACGTGAAATCGTGTACACCAGTACTGCATACCGTGTCTTTGCTTGCATTGGTGGTGCTTGCAGGCCTCTGCAGCTGCACCATACCTCGCACTCGCAGGCAGCAGCCGCACTCCACCGTACAACTTTCACATTCCCTAGTTTGATAGCTTCACATCGATTCCAGCTTTTACCAGCGAAATGGACATACGATTCGAAGTACCCATCTGCGCAAGATACGGCTGAATTTGACTCGTTTTCACAGTGGATTCATTGCAGCAACAGCAATGCTGAACTTAGTTTGCAAAATGCATGCTTTTCGTGTCTTTTTTTTCCTTCAAGAAACAACAAGGGGGAGAAAGGAAAAAGAAGACGATGGACGAGGACAAGATGAGGCAGCAGGCATGGAAAGAGAAGCTGAACCAGGGTCATCACTTTTCTCTGACTCTGTTTCTCTCCGGTCTCAACTCGCGTCGCTTCAAGCTTGTGTAACTTTTCGCAGCAGAAGTGAGAGACGGATGGATGGACCTGTCCTGGCCTTGGCTTAGCTGCGCCGCGCGTGCCTGGTGCCTCTGTCTTTCACGTGACCTAGCTGGGTCTCTACTTGCACAACAGTGCAGTCGAGTCACTGACATGGGAAGCGAGTGATCAACCATGCCAAGGCAAGAAGAGAACCCGGATCACACACGCGGTCCACCGGAGAAGTACAGAACGTACGTGCGGGTTTCACTAATTAGCATCGAGCTTTGAATATTTCTATGAAAAAATTCTAGGTCAAAACCGGACCCGATCAGCAAGAATCCCAAGCTCCCAATCAGCGAATCAATTTGTGAGTGAGCGGGTACATCCAGCAGGACGGGAAGGGAAAGTGAGGGCTACTCCTGCTCCTCCCTTGAAGTCCTACATGTAGGTACAGCATGCAGGCAACAGATGGCGTGGGATGTGACTGTGCAATCCGACGAGGATAACGAGACGGATTGGGAGTTCCATCTCCCTTGGATTGCATCTCCTTGAGTAGCCGAGGGCGTGATTGCATCTACTGGTTCTTGCCATGCATGTGATTTGATCTCGACGTGCCAAATGGGCGGCGGGTCACTGTGCCCGGTGGACCAACAGGAGGAAGGGCATGGCTTTGGCGGTGTGATTCCCTCCGGCTCCTTTTGAGATTCTCGACCGAAAGGGGACGTATCCAAGGGCAGCAAGCAACTCAAGAGACCCGGGGTCCGGGCGTCTGGCCCATTTGGAAATGATCTCAAATTGCTAGTGCCAAATGATCAAATAGCTTCTGCCACAGGCGAGACACATTGTGGAGGGTCCTGCGAAATCAAATAAAGAGGGAACCGAAGCTCCTGCGTGCTCCGATGCCAAATTCATTGAATAGAATACAAATGTTACCTCTCTCTCCTACCTTCAGTTACTTTCTCCCTTCTCCTGCTTTGGCATGCACGAGCATAGCGCACACAATTTTGGAAGACGAGATTTTCTATGTTAATTTGTGTCAGTGCTTGGACCCACTCTGCACATATTTGGCAATAGTTTTTTTTTTCAAGAAACGTCCAATCTATTTATTTTCAATCATGGTAGTATAAAAATTTATAGAAGTAATAAAAATTACAACTATGTTAGCGGACCACCTAGCGACAACTACAAGCACGGGAGCGAACCGAAGGCGCGCTGCCGTCATCGCCCCTTCCTCGCCGGAGCCAGGCAAACCTTGTTGTCGTACACAGTCGGAAGTCATCGTGCTAAAATCCCATAGGACCAACGCACCAGAGTAGTAACCATCGCCGATGAAGAAAGTTATAGACCAAAAGGATCAAACATGTAAACATCAAATGAAGACGAACGAAGACCGGATCCAAACAGATCCACCAAAGACCAGCACCGCCCGAATTTCGCGAGATCCGTGTAACGCCCCTGATCGGAGAGGGGATCGGCAATCTAGAGTAGGTGAGAGGGAGCAGGTGAGGAAGGGGGATGAGCTTGGAGAAGGGGTTAGGATTGTAGAGGAAGGTTTGGATACAGAGAATGATCTACACACGCATGCCTCCACACGGCCACAGGCGGCCACCCTTAACGCACCCACGCCTCCACTTGGCAGGCCAGCTGGCTGGGCCCGCTAGCCAGCACCTAGGCACACTAATCAGCTGATTAGGTGTGACATTCTCCCCTCCTTAAGAAGAGGCCCCCCCTCCCAAATGGGTGCCGTGGGAAAACGCCGGCGTAGCACGTCGTAGTCCTCCCAGGTGGCCGAGTCCGGGGACGACGACGACCATTGTATCTTGAGCTGCACCACGGGCGCGTCGCCATGCTTCATCATATGCCTCTCCAGGATCTTGACGGGCTCTGTCGTCGACGCAGACAGGTCTTGGACTCGGGGAAGCTCGGCGAAAATCGGTAGGTAGTCCGGCGTGAACGGCTTCAGCTGGGAGACGTGGAAGACCGGGTGCACGCGGCTGTCCGGCGGCAGATCCAGCTTGTAAGCCAGAGGTCCAATCTTCTCAAGCACGATGTAGGGGCCGAAGAACTTGTAGGCGAGCTTGGCGCATGGGCGCGAGACCACGGAGCGTTGCACATAAGGCTGCAATTTCAGCAAGACCTGTTCTCTCACTTGGAATGAGCGCTCGACGCGGTGCTTGTCCGCCTGCTTCTTGAAGCGGTGCTGGGCACGCGCCTGCTGGGCGCGGATGGCATCTGTATGCTCTGCCCAGTCCAGGTCATCGCCGGCCGGTGTCGCCTCCGCCCAGGTTGCCATTGCGCCCAAGTTGGCTTCTCTGCCATACAGGGCCTTGAAGGGTGTACACTGGAGAGATGAATGGAAGGTCGAGTTGTACCGGAACTCAGCCATCGGTAGCCAACGGCGCCACTTGCTGGGGGAATCGTGGACGGCGCAGCGCAGGTACATCTCCAAGCACTGGTTCACCCGCTCGCTCTGGCCATCGGTCTGCGGGTGGTACGCCGTTGAGTACAAGAGCTTGGTGCCCGCGCTCTCGAGCAGTTCGCGCCGGAGGTTGCTGGTGAAGATCTTGTCGCGGTCGGAGACGATGGACGAAGGGATGTCGTGCAGCTTCACAATGTTGTCCCAGAACGCGCGGGCGACAGTCGCGGCGGTGAAGGGGTGGCGGAGTGGCACGAAGTGCGCGAACTTGGTGAAGCGGTCGACGACCACCATGATGGAATTGCAGCTCTCGGACGCCGGCAAGCCCTCGATAAAATCCATCGTTAGGTCCTCCCATGGCGCCGAAGGAATGGGCAGAGGCGCGAGGAGGCCGACCGGCCTGGTGTGCTCGTGCTTGGCATGTTGACAGACGACGCATTGATGCACGAACTCCTCCACGTCTCTCTTCAGGCCACACCACTCGAAGTGCTTCTTGACGCGGTGATAAGTCGCCGTGACGCCCGAGTGGCCGCCCACCGCGCTGTTGTGGAGCGCGGCGATCAGCTTGGTGCGCAGGGCCGTGTTCGCCCCAATCCAGAGCCGGCCTTGACGACGAATGACGCCGTGGTGGAGCTCGTACCCGTCTGCATCCTGGCTGGACACGGCTAGATGTTGGAGGTGCTCTTGAGCCTCCGCGTCCGTTGCGTAGGAGTTAGCCACCTCTTGCAACCACGCCGGCTGGCAGATCGAGAGCGAGGCCACGTCCATGAGCTTGCCCACCCGGGAGAGCGCATCTGAGGCTCCGTTGTCGAGGTCGCGCTTGTACAGGAAGCGAAACTGAAGGCCGAGGAGCTTGGACATGGCCTTGCGCTGGACGTCTGTCTCGAGGTGTTGCTCGCCCAAATTGCAGAGACTCTTGTGATCCGTGAGGATGTCGAACGGCCCGTGTTGTAGATACTGTCGCCACTTGTCCGCATCCATCATAACCGCGGGGAACTCCTTCTCGTAAGTGGAGAGTTTATGGTTGCGCGCACCCAGCGCCTTGCTGAAATAGGCCATGGGGTGCCCCTCTTGAGTGAGCACCGCGTCGATGCCCGTGTCACAGGCATCCGTCTCAATGGCGAACGGCTTGTCGAAGTTGGGAAGCGCGAGCACCGGTGTGGTGACCATGGCCTGCTTGAGCAGGTCGAACGCAGCTTGGGCGTGCTCGGACCACTCGAAGCCTTTCTTGGTGAGGAGATGCGTGAGTGGCTTGGCGATGATGCCGTAGTGCGGCACAAACTTGCGATAGTAGCCTGTAAGGCCGAGGAAACCGCGAAGTTCAGTCGGCGTCGTTGGCGTAGGCCACTGCACCATGGCTTGGGTCTTCTCCGCATCGGTGGCGACGCCCTCGCGTGAAATCACATGCCCGAGGTAATCGATGTGGTCGGTGGCGAACTCGCACTTGGAGGCCTTGACATAGAGTTGGTGTTGCCGGAGCAACTCCAGCACCGTGCGCACATGTTCCAGGTGCTCCTCCATCGTTTCACTGAAGACCAGAATATCATCAAGGAAAATGATGACGAACTTGCAAATGTACTTACTGAACATTGCATTCATCAGGCACTGAAATGTTGTCGGTGCGTTGGTGAGGCCGAATGGCATGAAGCGGAATTGAAAATGGCCGTGATGGGTTTTGAACGCCGTCTTGGCTCATCTTCTTCGCGCATTCGAATCTGGTGATAGCCAGACCGCAGATCAAGCTTGGAGAAGATCGTAGCGCCCGCCAGTTCATCGAGCAGTTCGTCCACGATCGGCAGGGGAAACTTGTTTTTTATCGTCGCCTCGTTGAGCCGGCGGTAGTCGACGCAAAACCTCCAGGTGCCGTCCTTCTTCTTGACGAGCAGCACCAGTGCCGCGTAGGGGCTCACGCTGTGAGTAATGATCCCCGAGTCCAGCATCTCGCGGACCTGCCGCTCGATCTCGTCTTTCTGCAGGGGAGAGTAGCGGTAGGGGCGAGTATTGGCCGGAATCGCCCCTTCCACCAATGTGACGGCGTGGTCGTACTGACGGTGCGGCGGCAGTCCTTGGGGCACGGCGAAGACATCAGTGTACTCTGGAGGAGGTCGACGAGTGGGGTCTGGCTCGGTGACTTGCGCTTGGTCTGCACAGGCGGACAAGCATCCACCATGGCCATTGTCCAAACCTCGTTGCCGGCGATCAACTTGCGAAGTTCTGCTGGCTCCACCGCCATCACGGTCTCGGTGGCCTTGGGTTTGACGCCGCGCAGCGTGACTTGCTCGCCGTCGTGGAGGAATGAGACGAAGTTGTCTTGCCAGTGGCAGATCATGGGGCTGTGCTGCGCCAGCCAGTCCATGCCCAGGATGCCATCGTAAGCGCCAATGTCGAGCTCACGCATTGGTGTCGAGAAGGTGTGCCCCTGCATCCACCACTTCAGGTCGGGTACGATGCGATCACAGGTGAGGCGATCGCCGTTGGCGACCCGTACTTCCACCGGCGGCAAAGGTTGGGTTTGTGCGCCGATGCGGTCGATGAAGCTCTTGTTGACGAAGCTGTGGGTGCTGCCCGAGTCGAGGAGCAGCAGCATAACTTGGTTCCCGACCAAGGCACGCAGGCGAATAGTGCTCGGCGAGTCGGAGCCGTCCAGCGCCTGGGCTGATAGAACACAGCACTCCACAGGCCGATCTAGTGGAGCGGGCTCGTCCAAGAGCTGGAGAGCATGGATCGCGTCGTCGGAGAGAACCTCCCCATGCTCCCCCACGTGTATGGTGAGCAATTGTGTCGGCTGCGCGCAGCAGTGCTCCGTGAGTATTTGTCGCCGCACTTGAAGCAGAGGTTGTTGGCGCGCCTGTAATCCCGCAACTGGCACTCCCGAGCGAATTCGTCGCCGACAGCGCGTGGGGCTGCCGCTTGGCGCGGTTGAGCCGCGTTTGTTGGTGGAGGAGGACGCCCTGGAGGAACTGGTCGGCCCCGTGGATGTGTCGTGCCCAGCTCTTCCTCCTGAATGCGCGCCAGCACGGATGCGCGGGTGATGCTCGACGGGGCTTGTAGACAAACCGCAGCGTGCAGCTCGTCCTTCAGTCCCAACAAAAACTGGGTGATGAAGAACTTGTTGTTGATGGAGGGATCCAACGCCAGAAGATGATACATGAGTTCATCAAACGCCATGCGATAATCGGCGGCGCTGCCCGTCTGCCGTAGCTGAAGGAGACGATGCATAGTGAGCTCGAACTCGTCCGCACCAAACTCTTCGAGCACGGTGGCGCAGAACATGTCCCATGTCGGGTTGTGGTGACTCTAGCGAAACGCCTGGAGCCAGTGCACCGCCTGCCCCTCGATGTACAGAGCAGCGGTAGGCACCCAAAATTGCTGACCCACCTTGTAGAGCTCAAAGTATGCCAAGCAACGATCCAGCCATAGGTAGGGTGCGGATCCGTCGAAACGGGGGAAATCGTGTTTTGGGGTTTTGTGGTAGGAGCTCTCTAGGTGGCTGGGGCTGGGCGGCGGCGCGGTGACCCCAGCCATGGGCGCACTAAGAGGGGGAACCGGAATGAGTGGTGGTCGGTTGTCCCCCAGATGAGCGTGAGCAGAGGCGGGACGATGGGGCTCCACATGGGGGGCTGATGGCGCGGAGGCGATGGTGGCGGCGGCGGCGGCGGCGGTGGTACCAGCATGGTGACAGGGCCCGCTGGTGAGGTCGAGCCGTCGACGGTCTTGTGGGTCGCATCGATGTCTGCCTGCGTCAGATCGAGCTGTCGCGAGAGGCCACGCAGCTCCGCCGAGATCTGGTTGTTGAAGGCGATATGCGCCTCGAGTTGCTTGTCGCGGAGAGCGGTTTGCTCGTCGAGCTTGGTGAGGAGGGAGTCGAGCATCTTCACGATGTGGGCGTTCCCTTCCTCCATGGCTTCCAGGACTTGCCGCGTCGCAACGGAGGGCTTCGAGGGCGCCGTTGCTCCTGCCTGAAAGGGGATCGAACCCCGCGACGGATTTTGGGCGAGATCCGGCAAGCGGACTCGCACCGTGCGCCGTGGATGTTACCTATCCACCTCCCAAGCTTCAGAAGGTGCAGCGGCGGCGAGGGGAAATTTTTTTGGCTCTGAATACCAATGTAACGCCCCTGATCGGAGAAGGGATCGGCGATCTAGAGTAGGTGAGAGGGAGCAGGTGAGGAAGGGGGTGAGCTTAGAGAAGGGGTTAGGATTGTAGAGGAAGGTTTGGATACAGAGAATGATCTACACACGCATGCCTCCACACGGCCACAGGCGGCCACCCTTAACGCACCCACGCCTCCACTTGGCAGGCCAGCTGGCTGGGCCCGCCAGCCAGCACCTAGGCACACTAATCAGCTGATTAGGTGTGACAATCCGACAGAGACACACCTCCACACATCCTGCTACGAAGCTAGACACACCATCAGGATGGGGATAGAACATGTGAGACATTATTCTTACTAAGGGACATGACCGCCGCCACACAGCCCCAACCAAGACGCTGAACCTAATAAGAACGAGAACGGGGTCCCTCCCGCCGGTAGGGGGCGAGATCTTCCACACCTCCATGGCCTAGAGGCCATCGAAGATGGGGCAGACCGGCGGTAGCGCCGATGGCAATAGCTACATTGAAGAGAATGAATTGGCACCAATGCCAAAATTTCTGACAACATCGCAAATTTGGCACCATTATGTTGTGGATGCCCTAATCTCTCTGACCAATTTTGTATGAAATCTCTACCTACTAATAAACCAGCGATTGCTTCTGGTCGTACGTCGTCGACGTTTTTGCATAAAAGTCCCTCTGTTTTTCAAAATTCAACTCGCAGTCCTTTTTTAAGTCATTAAACTGAGATACTGTTTCATTTTTGCAAAAGAAACCCTCTACTTTGGTATATTCAACCCGCGGTCCATACGTCTGATTTTATTATTTGGGAGCGGATCAAATCGGCGGCTCGAGCGGCGGCGGCGGCGGCTCGAGCTTGCAGGGGCTAGGGGCAGATCCGGAGGCCGGGGTCGCCGGTGACGACGAGGAAGGCGGAGCACGGGCGGATCCATGGCATCCGCGGCTCCTGGGCAGAAAGGAGATAGGGAGGCCAGGGAGAGAAGAAGGAAGAAAGGAGGGGTTGTGCGGCGACCTAGAGAGGAGCTCGCCGGAGCTGGGCGAAGGCGGACTGGCGCGGGAGACGGAGGGGTCCGGCGCGGCGGCGCGAAGTCCTTGCAGGTGCAGGCAGGCGTCGAAGCAGAGGACAAGAGGATCCCCTGATCCATCCCCTCCTACCCATCCAGCCCTTCCTCGATGGCCCACGTGCGACGAGCCCCTACGCGGGGTAAGAAGGGGGATCACACGAGGTGGAGCACTCCAGCCCCCTCCTAGCCCTACCACGGTGAGGCCTCCTTTCCCTCTCTCCCTGCCTGAGCCATAGGCTGGCGGCGCTGAGGTCGATTTTCTCATGCACACACTGTTGTTGTTACATGATGACAGCCACGACCCACTTTTTCTTCCAGTTCCTTGTTTTTGTGGTGGATGCATCCATGATTATTTGTTTCAACTATTGATTTTCAGTTTAGTCAATCAAACCCATTCTGATGCTGCTCTTTTACTTGTACAGATAAACTATTGTTCACTAAACTGAGCAGCTAGCTACTGGTGTCTCAAAGATTAAGCGCAGGTTGGTACTTATGGTCAGGCCTGCCTCAAGTAGGGGAAGAAGAGGCGAAAATGCCTTTTGGAGCTCGGCCTCCATGGAGGCCGGTTTTTGAAAAACACAAAATTCATGAAAATTCATATTTTTACAATTCAAAAAAATCTGAAAAAATTATAGATATACATGGAGGCATAACACACATGTGTGTAAATTTTTAGGACGAAATACGTTGAAATGAAGGCTGTGTAAAAAAGACAAATCTGAGGCTTTTTAACACATATTACTATTCATCCTCAAAGTTCAGAAATTTGTCTTTTTTGTGTAGGTCGCATTTCGAAGTATTTCATCTTGAATTTTTACACGCACATACATTTCATCCGTGTATAGTTGCATATTTATTTTCAGAATTTTTTGAAGTCAAAAAGTTTGAATTTTGAATTTTTCAAAAATAAAGGGCTCCATGGTGCTCGGTCACCAAAACGCCCTACTCAAGAAGAGGAGGCCTGAAAGAGAGAGGCCACAAGGTAGAAGCCTTTTGATTAGGAGGCAGTCCAGCAAGTTGGACGAACTGCTGATAAAGAGATAATTCTATTCTGAATTTTTATCTGAAAAGTAGGATTGGATCACGGATGTATGTTGGCTATGTCTCTCACGGTGTGTGGAACCAGTTATTGGTTAATTTCATCTTGTTTGTTGACATTGATGGTGTTGTCCATTGGTTTAACAGAAATTTGTTGAAGCTAAAGATGAAGAGGAACTCGTGGAAGAGGAAAAGAAATGCCATGGTAGAAATTCATTCACACATATCAGGGTCATAGTGAGAGGATTGATCTGCTTGATTCGCTCCTGATGGTCGGTGGATTGTTTCTGGTAAGGCTAAGAGTTCTGTGAAGGTAAGATTTTGATCCAACCTATTAAGCAGTACCACACAAATTACAGGAGAATCTGTTGTTTGGTCCAACCTATAAAGGTGCCATATATGCTCAGTTGCTCACAACAGTGCTAATATTAACAAGGTGAATAAACTCACGCTCTAGCGGAAGATATCCTTTATATTTTTGGGGTCACTGATACCTGTACAAAAACATAAGATGTGTTCCTAGATAACATCTTTCCTCCAAAATAATTTATATATCATCTAGACTTGGTTAGTTGTAACTTTTGCTTTCTATTCTTTCCACAAGCTTCTGTAGGTTCAAATGACAATTGTTAAATTTTGGGACCTTAAGACTTTTTAGTTGATTGCATCCTCTAGACCGGGAGGTATAATAGCATATCCTAATTGTCTAATTGATGATTCAGAAAGCTCTGGCTCTACTCATGTATATCAGTTTATATTCAGATTGTGAAGTACTCCTTCTATAAAGAAATATAAGAGAGTTTAGTTCTATAAAACATATTTATATGCAGTTATCCAACAAATTTATGTCCTAAAATCTTACAACTTCTCTTAAGCTGTTTTTTTGCGGGAAAACTATATTTGATCATAACCTTGGCTTAAATGCAATTTAATTTCAACCTCAAATTTGGTGATTTTTTAATGGGCACAACTGTGTCGGTAGAGGACTAGAGGTTGACAGTTATGAATTTTGTGATAATCTTCGGTTATACTGTTATATATAGCACTTTCCAGGTTATATGGTTCACATTCTCTGAGCCAATTCACAATGACCATTCCAGATTTGGGCCTTGCATTTTTAAATTATTTTGTAACATTTTGGTTGATCTTTGATGCTGCTCCTTAATTTTTTACATTGACTGGTGTAGAACTAAATGAGTGTTGACATTCAAGGGAAGCCCCAAGCTTTTAAACAGTATATGAATGTTGTTAGCTTGGTCCTTCACAAATAAGTCCCTTGATGTGTGTCATCTCTCATTGCATATAACATCTGGTCTTTCTATTTTTCATTGATTTTTCTACTCCCGGTGCACTGAATCTGCAAGGGCGTGTAGACGGCAGGATGAGCAGCAGCATGCCGGTGGTAAGACAGGGCGTGTAGACGGTAGGATGAGCAGCAGCATGCCGGTGGTAAGACATGGCGTGTAGACGGCAGGATGAGCAGCAGCATGCCAGTGGTAAGACAGTGCGTGTTGGCGTACGCGAAGCAGCCATGCATGAATCTTGGCGGCGGATGCTTGCTGGCCGTAGTGGCAGCACCAATTCAAGCTGGGAGGCGGGAAGCTGGAGTAGCAGGAACGATTGGTCGTCCATTAGGCATGAACCCAACTCCACTGTACTCCCTTTTCTTTCCGTAACCAATTCTTTGGAGCAGACATGTAGGTACAGTTACATAGCCTGGAGATTGTTTGCTTTTTTTGGTTAGTTCAGATTTAGATTTCTCAGATATTCACTATTTGATCAATCGATCCATGTAGATCTCATTGACATGGTTTGTGGAATGTACCTTTCAGCATTTACCCTGATTAGTTAAATCCCTAGCAGGTGATAAGAGGAAGAGGATGATCAGGAAAGCATGGAGTTAAGTGAATCAGTACAGGAAGAAAGGCCGTTCAGAAAAAAAATAGTAGAGGAAGAAAGGGAGGAGCAGCAGTCAAGGTTGGGCTTGGTGGCCTCGACGCCTATGACCTCCTCTATGCCAAGCCTCGCATCACCCAGTTATTATGTTATCTACTCCCTCCGTTCCGAATTACTCGTCGCAAAAATGGATGTATCTAAATGTATTTTAGTTCTAGATACATCCATTTCTGCGACGAGTAATTTGGAACGGAGGGAGTACTTCCATGGATTTACTGGCGTATAGAAATATGACTATCTGATGTACTCGTATGACTTAGCTGAGTTCCCTTTTTATGTAACAAGGCTCTCTTTTAAAGTTGTTTTGCTGTCCTCATTCCTCGTGATCTCGGAATCAGTATTTAGTTGATAGCTGTGGTAACAAAGGATAGTTTGCGAACAAGGTTCTCACCCCTTATATTTATTTTGGCATGGAAAAGCACTCTGATTAAATCTGTTGAGTACGCCCTTATAGCAGACTAGCGGTAATCTTCATATGAATGGACCTTGAATGTTGTTATTGATAAAGAGCTGAATATAAGATACGTTTACAATTATGTGAGGAAGCGAGCATCGATTATAAAGACGTAGAGATGTCCATGGTGGAGCTGGCGGACGGTATGATACGTATAAGAGAACCGCGAGTGGCCGAGTACCAACTGCAGCGGCTTGGCTGCGTCTGAAAGTGGTAGCAATTCCGGGCCAGCAAGGCTCAACCACGAATCCACGCTGCCGAGATGTACAGCGCCGCCGGCTCCGATGGGAGCGGGCTTCCGGAGCATCACAAGGAGCTAATTAAGGAGCCACATTACGTTAGTATTGCAGCGCACTAGACATGCTTAATTTTTCTATGAGCCAGGTTCAATTAATTAGTATTTTCTTTTAGATATCCTTAGTGCAAAAATGTCAAAAAAGTGGATGAACTACCAGGTAAAACTGTATATTCTCAACTATCAAGCCTTTTGATTTGAAAAAATATAGTCACAATTATCTTCCGTGTGCATGTAAATTTCCATGAAAATTGACGAGATTTGTGCGACATTTAAAAAAATCATGATAATTTTTTCTGGAGCATTAAAACATCAATCATAAAAAACATTTTTTGTGCAAATTTACAAGTTCTTGAAGCATCATGAATATGTGCACTTTCAAACAATCCATTTGATACGATCAATCTTTTTTTGTGAATTTAAATAAGATCCTTTTCCTTCGCTAAATAGCTTCAACATGGAGACTCTAATAGAGTAGAACTATATTTTGCGACTGGCTGGACAATTTGGACATGATAGTAGGAGATAAACCACGCAAGAAATAGGACAAAAACTTGACCGATAAGAAGGAAGGATGTCCAACAAAAATATGGTGATAACGCATGAATACCGGTGCTGGTCGACCGATTCAAAGGTTCCCGAGTAAAATGAATAGATACCAGACATAATTACTCTGACATTTGTACTACTGTTATTACATACCATACAATTACAAGCTCGAAAATGCTGTGAGAACCGGGAACACAAAATCATATGGCAAAAAACCTAGAAAGCCTACGCGTGCTCAGTACTGCGGATAAACATCATAGCTACACTACTATGCTTAGATCGCACATAATAGTTAGAAGTGGTTTGCATATAATCAATTAATAAATTTGTGCATGAAATAATTTGTTTTGTAAAATTAATGATATAGTGGTTGAATGCAATTATTGAAGGTTTTTTAAAGAGAAATACAGTACCAGCGAGCTCCACATCGGTATCGGTCTACCTAATCATATATCAATGGCAAATATTAACATGCTCCCTCTTACCCCCTCTTTTTTTGCATGTGAGGTAGAAAGGTAAGAGTTAATCAGACCATCAATTAATGAGATCAACGGCTCGGATCTATTATATACTCTTACCTCTTATGTGAAAAGAGGAGCTAAGAGGAAGCATGTTAAAACTACTCTATATCAATGACACAGGGGAGTTGGGGTTTGAATTTGATGAATAAAGCAAAATAAGATCATGCAATCGGATTCAATGCATAAATTGAAGGTGAAAATTGTGGACACACAATTAAAAGAAATAACTCGAGACTACAACTACATTTGTTTCATAGTGGGAATGTCAGATGAAACAATGCCACTTAAGAAAAATATCATAACTTCATGGCTAAAGAGACTTGGACAAGATAAACAAAGTGAAGAAAAAACAATCTACATGTATTTAAGTAATATATCTACATCAAGGTAGCCCTCAATTCATACATTAATAGCTATAAATATGCATTTCCTTATCAAACTATCATATTTAATTAACGAATGTTTCCACGTGAGAATTCTCAAAAGTTCTTTTATCTTTATACCACAATTGTACATCCAAATTATCTCACCTTGAGCACTCTGTTCTTTTAATAAAAGTGTGATTTTTTCTATCCCGGTGCAACGCACGGGCATATTTACTAGTCATACTAAATTAGCGACATTTAATATGCAACAAAGGGAGTAAATATGAAGCCATGAGAAAGCGAAAATGATGATAACACATTTGAGCGTACAACCTCAATTCATACATGTAAATTTACCGCACTTTTTCTTGCCAGTTTTTAATTTCTTCGTTCGGAATTAGTTGATGCTTATATATCTAGACGGAGAGAATACATTTCTGTAACAAAAAAAACATGCCAGCAATTTTTTATGAGCCGAGCGTTGCAAAACAAATAAATTCAACATTCCAGGGCCCATCATCTTTTTTCTTTCAAGAACCAGTAAGTCATATCATGATGGGCTAGACATATGAGCGTCATAGCCGACAGGGCTGGCGGGTGGGCCAAAAAATAGGGTAAAGCCCGTCTCTCTCCTTTTAAGTCCAAATCATAAGTTAAGTGTTACCCGTTGCAAACATCACTCGCATCTTAGTTATCAAAAAAAAACACCACTCGCATCTTCTCATGTGCTGCTGACAAGAGGCGCCCTATATGTACGCCGCTTTTCCTAACTTGAGAGTTTTTTTTCTTCTTTTCGTAAATTCGTTTATCTAAAATATTTTATCTCTTAAACCGTACATCCAAATCCCGAAATATTTTCACTGTTGAATTTCTCATGTCGAGATCTTTGAAACTAGATCCTACGTTTATAGGTTTAGATAAAAAAATCACAAAAAAAACTTGAAGAAAAAACCTGAAGCCAAAAGCACATTTTTTTCTTTTCTTTTCCCCTTTTTCAAGAAGCACAACTGCTCTTCTCGTGGAAACAAATCTATGCTACCATGGGAATCAAATTTATGCTTCTTGTGGAAGCACATTTTTTCCCTTTTCGAGAAGCACAATTGTGCTTTTCACGGAAGCAAATCTATGAGCACATATTTTTCCCTTTCCGAGAAGCATAGTTGTGCTTCTCGCGGGAGCAAATTGTGCCTCCACGAGAAGCAAATCTGTGCTTCTCATGAAAGCATTTTTTCCGCAAAAATTAATAGCCTGCGATTTTTTTCCCTTCAAAACCTAAGGAAAAACATGCAAAAACTAAAAGGCCAAAAATGCCCGAAAAACCCATCTAAAGCCCCAAAAAACATATAGAAAAATAAAAAAATGAAATCTTGAGGGAGCGTGCAACACGCAACATGTGGCGGCAGCTAGGCGCACCACTTAGAGTGTTCGTAGAGAGCCAAAAGTGACCGTGAAGATCCTGTGCAAGGGATAACCTTTAGTTAGTTGCTCTTCTTTCAAGTCCCCACACTAAGAGCCCCTTATTAGCGCATACAGTGCCACAGATTTGTGCTGAAGTGCTCGCGCACAAGCTACATGGGCCGACGCAGGTTCCAGGGACAGAGCCAGAAAA